>NC_087100.1:13624970-13978297 GCF_963855985.1 Ostrinia nubilalis | reverse complement strand
AAATGGCAGCACTCTTCAAGCCTGTACAGACACAGAAGGTGGAGAAAGGTAAATATGCTACTTCCTACTAATATTATAAATGCGGAAGTTTGTGTGGATGTCTGAATGTCTGGATGTTTGTTACTCTTTCACGCAAAAACTACTGAATGGATTTTGTTGAAACTTTTTTTTTTTTTTTTTAGTGTTTATAACCCAGATTAACATATAGCTATAATTTATGATGATATGTGACAAACTAAATTTCATTAAATAAATAAGACATGAGTTTGAGTTTGTTCCGGCGTTTCTTCTTGTTTACGAAGTCGCAGGTGGCCGTTAGTTAACTATATTTTCTAAATCTTAAGTCTGAATCACATGAATGATGAATTATAATCCAGTTTCATGCATTTTTTCTACTTTTTCCTTTCTGTCTACAATCAGCCAGCAGCTTTAATCAGAGTAGCTAGATAATAGTGGCAATAATGCCAGTTTCAATTTTTTAAATCCTATGGCTTGTCATCTTTGTTTTTGCAAAGCTTACAGAGTTAGAGGAAATTCATGCTATTCATTTAGCTTAGGCGCAGATCACCGACTTTAAATTGGCCGATAGTTGGACCCGATTCTAATATGTATGAAGAATCGGCTGATAAAAAAACGGTGTAATGTGCGCACTTTCATACATTTCCATACTGATTAACAGCCCGACCCAACTATCGGCCAACTAAAAATCGGTGGTCTGCGCCTAGGCTTACTCTTGAGCTCGAATTCAAGGTATTTGATGCAACATCCTGTTTATATTCCAGGTACTGATCCGAAATCGGTGGTGTGCGCATTCTTCAAGCAAGGACAGTGCTTTAAGGGCGATAGGTGCAAGTTCTCTCATGACTTGACAATTGAAAGAAAGGTGAGGTTTGCTAAACTACTGTGATTACTGTTTGAAGCCTTGGCACTTCATATAAAGAACTATATTATGTATAAACTAGGAAACATTTGTTGCAAAAACTTTTTTTATCAAAACTACATAACAAATTGCCACTTAGCTTGTGCCTTTACGGGGAATGTACGCTTAACCGCTTGAGTCCCAGACGGCATTAATTAATGCCATAACAATTGATTATCTATTGTGTCTAGATTCGCGGGCCTTGAAGGATTAATAGCCTTCTGTAATCGGTACAGGCTTTTTTTACCTATATTTGTTTATGAAATACACATAAATGATATTTCACTACATTTTTCAACATTTTTAGTAGAGAAAAAAATTTAGTCTAAAAAAGTTTAGTACTAGTTGTTGTTACTTGTTTAGTTTAGAGACTATAAGCGAGTTTCTCGTTCCAGGCTGAGAAGCGTTCTCTGTACGTGGACATGCGAGATGATGACGACAACATGGACAATTGGGATGAGGACAAACTCAAGGAGGTGGTCGAGAAGAAACACGCGGAGGACAAGCAGAGGCCCACAACCGATATCGTGAGTGATTTAGCTTATAAACGCACTAAGGCCCGGTTTTTTGATTCGTAGTTAAAATAACCAATGGTCAAATTTGACAGATGTCAAATGACAAGTGGTTAAATATCAGAAAAAAATGTTTTTCGAACAATGGTTAGCTTGACTTTTAGTACATTTTTTAACCATTAGTTTACATTTTGTTAACCCTCTGGACACGTGGTCCGACTGCTTTGTCCGATTAATCGGACCACGTGAACTTTTTTTTCCTGTTGGTTCGATTAATCGGACTACAAGGAATCGCAATTCCACTTCGTCCGACTAATCGGACTTGATATAAATTAAGGGTGGTATGCAACAAAATCGATCCATGGAAACTATTTCTCGTGACAATTTCATATTAACTACCAATGCTGCTGCTCTTTGGTCATAATAATAACAAGAGCTTCCTCGTGAACGGCTTGGCATTATTATAAATATATTATTAAATAAATTTATAATAATAAATTTAAATCAATATTGATTTGAATAAATTAATACAAATATGTAAAGGTATAAATATTTTTAATTAAAGATTGTTTCATTCAATGTAAAACGACCTCCTTTTAGTTCAATTCAAAGTTCAACTGAATTGAACTTTCAGGAAAAAAAACCGTAAAGTCAACTTTCTTAAGTAATCTTTCAAGGAAGTTGAAATACACGGATTTTTTTTATAAACATTTCCTAAATGTTCATATTAATATAGATAAGTAGGTTATGTAGGTAGGTATTCATTTGTTTTCCAAATTTTCAATAGGGATGTTTCCTGGGTAAAAAGCAAGAGTTTTAATTAGTCCGTCAGTTAGCTTATCAAAAATTACTCGACACCTATTTTTCACTTTTTAAAACTAATGAAAATGTAAAGAGATAAAGCGTGCCAAAGTTCTAAAGAAAAGGCCCGTGACGTCAGTGAGTGCGTAAAAGTGCTGCACTTTGTGACGTCACGCGGAACTTCAACGCACTGTAACTTTGTAATTATTTGTTTGATTGGCAATTAAATAATTTAAGTCCAATATTTTTTTATATTAAAATTGACGGACGAAAAAAATTTTTTTAGGAAACTAGCCTAAAAATCTATCAAAAATATTCAATAGATTTATTATAGTTGAATTTTTAGGAAAATATATTCCGTTCATTTCAAATTTCTATAAAAATTATTGAAACTATGGATTTTTTTTCCTGAAAGTTCAACTCAGTTAAACTTTGATTTGAACTAAAAGGAATAGGTCTGTTATAGTTTTTCAATCAAGAAAATGCAATTAAATAGTGTTGCGTTAATGAAATAATAAATGTATCTTTCTTTCTTTCTTTCAAATAGGTTGGGCGGTTAAATGTCGGACCATGTAACCTTAAGAACAGAAAGTCTTGATAGTCCGACTCCTTAATCGAACCAACAGGAAAAAAAAGTTCACGTGGTCCGATTAGTCGGACAAAGCAGTCGGACCACGTGTCCAGAGGGTTTGTTAATATTTAACCATTAGTAGCAAAATTTAACAATTAGTTATTTTAACTACGAATCAAAAAACCGGGCCTTAGCGTTCCACAGTGACCACAGTATGTTATGTGACTATATAATCGGACATTCTCATTTATTTGATGAACCGTATAGAGCTCAGTTATACAAACATGATAGCAAAACTCCCGTTTGAAAATTCCACGTAGTTTTCGCGGTATAAAAATTCAAAGTTACCTATTTTTTTACTTCAAAATTATGCAAAAATATTCTCACTCGTTAACTAATAACATTTAATTCAGAATTGTTATAATACTTCATAGAGCTCTTAAAACTACACGTAATAAGCGTATTAAGTGCTTCGTAAACGCGTTCAGTTAATTAGGAAAAATGATTTTAGTGATTTTTGTTTTTATTTTTTTTCTCAATTATACCTTAATATATGCAAAAATTTTTGATTGCAAGATATAGTCTGATATTTAATGTAATTGTATAAAAAAATTCCATCAGCTTTGATGAGTCCGATGAGTCTTATAATGCGAACAGCTAGGGACTGGAATTCGCTGCCTGCTGCTGTCTTTCCCGAAGACTATAATCCGGGCCTTTTCAAGGCGAGAGTGAATAGGCACTAAAGGGCAGATATGTACCATCCTAGACTGCATCCCACTTAACACCAGGTGGAAAATGTGGTCATTTGACCAGGTATTTACCTGCCTTGTTATGACAAAAAAAACCAAGGTCGATTATGGGAAATATATGCGAACGTCAGGCCTTCCCATCCCATCTGGCTGATGATGAAGCTTGAAAATCTACTGCTGCAATTGAGACTCGAACCCAGGACCTATCACAAGCCGGGCCACTACTCTGGCAACTGGGCAATGAAAACATTGTTAAACATGTTAAAGTTTCCAAATTATACAGGGTGACTGGAACTGAACCCGCCATAGCTAATACGCGTATAGAGGAGGTCATTTGCTAATTATTGAACCTTACTTTCTATGACTAAAGTTTTATAGTTTAGAAGATATGTCAATTTTTATACTTTTTTCAGATTTTTCCGAAATTTGACCTAAAAACTGCTTAATTTTTTTTTCTTGCATGATTTTAACCGATTTTTTTATTTGATACTAATATAAAATAAACCTTTAGTCAAATAAAATAAATTTCAGATCTAGATAATGATTCAATAACTAGTTACGAGCCGCCAAAGTTCAACAAAAGTACAAACCACGATAAAAAATTCAAGTTTGAATTCGATTTAAAAAAAAACTAATGGTGATAATGGATTGCCAATGATCTTAAAAATATCTCTAGCTTCTCTTCTTTCCAATGATATATCACACGTAGTAATTAGATATTGAAATTTACTAAAAATTCAATGTTTATGGAAGAAAATGGAGTAATAATACGAAAATTATCCATACAAAGTTTCTTCAAACATCTCATATTTTCTGCTATACTCCTTTTCATAACTATTTTTGTGTGTTTTTTGAAAAATGAATTTAAAAATAATAATCACATTATGAAGAAAAGAGTTTAAAAAAATTCAAAATCAACTTTGTATGGATAATTTTTGTATTATTACTCCATTTTCTTCCATAAACTTTGAATTTTTGACAAATTTCAATATCTAATTACAACGTGTGATATATCATTGGAAAGAAGAGAAGCTAGAGATATTTTTAAGATTATTGGCAATCCATTATCACCATTAATTTTTGTTTCAATCGAATTCGAAGTAGAATTTTTTATCGTGGTTTGTACTTTTGTTAGACTTTAACGGCTTGTAACTAGCTATTCAATCATTATCTGGATCAGAAATTTATTTTATTTGAATAAAGACATATTCGATATTAATATCAAATAAAAAAAACTGTTGAAATCACGCGAGAAAAAAAATTGAAGCAGTTTTTAGGTCTAATTTCAGAAAAATCTGAAAAAAGTATAAAAATTGACATATCTCCTAAACTATAAAACTTTAGCCATAGAAAGTAAGGTTCAATAATTAGCAAATGACCTCCTCTATACGCGTATTAGCTATGGCGGGTTCAGTTCCAGTCACCCTGTATTACGCTATGAGCAAGCCAGATATGCATCATCATATTATGACAAACTGAAAGTGTATTTTTTAATATACCACGCAATTTTGTATACCCATTCTTATAAGATATGAAATTCAGTGAACTGCTCCTGAATCGAATGTACCTTACTACTGCTATTTCTATTTATTTATATTAACCGGCAGTCAGTGGTGACTGAGTTTGTTGCGGCGCTTCTTCTCAGCACTTGCCAAATGTTGGTCTCGAAGCGCTGGTAGGGTAAAAAGATTATGAGACATGTAGAGGCTCCTTAAGAGCATAATGACGATTTGTAAGAACTATTTATTAGTCTAAACAAATAAAGAAATTTTGACTTTGACTTATGTAGCTGAAAGTGTTTCTGAGAATCTTTTTAATAATTGTAAAATTTTTTCACAGATCTGCAAACATTTCTTAGAAGCCGTAGAGAAATCCAAATACGGTTGGTTCTGGGAATGCCCGTCAGGCGGCAAGTGTATATACAGGCACGCGTTGCCACCAGGCTTCGTCCTCAAGCGCGACAAGAAGAAAATGGAAGAAAAAAAAAATGAGATATCTCTGGTCGACCTGATAGAGAGAGAGCGCGCGGCGCTTGGCCCCAACCAAACCAAGATCACGTTGGAAACCTTCCTCGCGTGGAAAAAAAAGAAGATCAAGGAGAAACAGGTTAGTTTGTTTTTAAACTTCTATCTATCCCGTAAGTTTTAAAACCAGGGCCAAAAATCGGTGTAGGATTAAAGAGGAGGCCTATGATCGAAGGCGAACCCCCTAAAGGCTGATATAGATATAGTCTGGTCCGGGAGCACGTAGAATTTTGTCCAATGACCCCAAGCTACCCATCCTTATCGCTCGCAAGTAATCATATTGCTGTCGCGACTGTGCGACGGGCGCCCACAGTGAGTGTGCGAGCGCGACAGCAACATAATTACGCGCGAGCGATAAGGATGGGTAGCTTGGGGTCATTGGACAAAATTCTACGTGCTCCCGGACCAGACTATAATCTATATCAGCCTTTAGGGGGTTCGCCTTCGATCATAGGCCTCCTCTTTAATCCTACACCGATGTTTGGCCCTGGTTTTAAAACTTATAGGATTTAAAATATGACAACAGTTTCATCAAATCAGGGACAGGACTGTACAATTTAAACTTTAATAAAGTAAAATTACTTTATGTCCATGTATTAATTACGGAATACAATATTTAATTCCAACTTGCCTTCCATGATAGATTAATGTATTAAAATGTTCAACTATATAGGTAGGTTCTAATATTACGAAAACATCATAAAAGGTTTTTTTTAGATTTACCATAAGAATAACTCTCTTTACAGAAATAAAGCATGACTGTGTATTTGTCACATACATATTTTGATTTGATGTATACTATAACAATTTTTTTCTTTTCTTCACCAATATAGGGCAGTAACTAAAAATGCGTGTCGAATATTTTCATCCAAAAAATCCATAAAAAAATAATAAATATCAAATTCTTAATCACAGTGTTGTTGTACCTAATAAATAAATCACAAAATCAAAATTAAAAAGATAGCCCTTATGGGGCACTTTACATGTCTCCTTATTTTTAACGTTCTATACTTCCCACAGGAAGCGATGGCCAAAGACGAGGAGCAGAAACGGAACGACTTCCGCGCCGGCCGAGCCGTTGGCCTGTCAGGCCGCGAGATGTTTTCGTTCGACCCCGCGTTGGCCGCTGCCGCCGACGCCGACGAGGACGGCGAGACTGTGGCACAAATGGCCTACGACGACGACGATGAAGACGCTGCGCAGTACAGGGATATCGAGCTCGAGCTCATCGGCATGGAGGCTTCAGAGGTAACTATAGCTTATTTAGATTCTGTTCTGCGATCTCCCGGATTTTTTATATGCGACGATGCTACCGTGCTACCGACCGTGTACCGTGTGTCCTCACTATATTTTACCAACATTGTTAACCTGTGTTACTTAAGGCTGCCGCGACACAAGCACAGCTTAGTGCAGCAGCCGCTAGATAAATAGACTGTAAATTTTTTTTGTTGGCAAATAAAACACTTACTTTTTTTATGCTAGTAGATATCTCGAGGCATTTAGAAGCCGCCGAAGCGACGAGGACGACATTTATCTACCTTCCTATAGTCGTGTCGGGCCGCACGACGCCTGTCTACTTACCTACAGTCTAGGCCTGTCGGGCCACGAGATTTTTTCGACCCTGCCTTGGCTGACAGTTTATTTGTAATGGATAATAAACATCGAGGGAGAAACGTGTTTTTGGAGCGTCCTGTTCACTTAGGAGCCATCCATAAAGTACGTCACACGAATTTCATGATTTTTTGAGCCTCCCCTCCGTCCTTGTCACAGGTGGTCACATTTCTGAGACCCCCCGCTCCCTAGTGTGACGTCACATGTTTTGCAATTTCACATCAAAAAATTATTAAATTAAAACAGCAGTTCCGAAATTAGTTTTATTTCCATTTAAATTAAGTACTTTTTTATGAAATCAACATTATATTATTTAAATATTTGAAACAATTGAAATGTGATGTCACGAAACTTAGGACCACCCCCCCTTTACGTGTGACGTACTTTATGGATGACCCCTTACACATACGTAAAGTATTAAAATTTTCTTCGCAGGCGGACGACACGGGCACAAAAGCGTCTGAAGACCGACTCACGCAGCTCGGCAAGGGGCTACCGAACGGGGACCACGCGCCCGCGGCCTCAGAGGCCGCAGAGACCGCGGAGGCCTCAGAGGCCGCCGTGCCCATCAACGAGAACCTGTTCCTCGACGAGGATCTGGATGAGGAGCTGCAGAACCTGGATCTTGAGGACTAGTGGTCGAAGTACATTCGGAGCCGAGTCGATGAGCCCTGCGTCATCATTCACAGTAACCACTTAGAGTGCACCCTTACGGCCGTATTCACAAACTATGTTTGCTTATGTGAAGCTGCAAATCGAACGCACAGCGTTGAGAGCTCTGTGATTGGTTCGTGTGTCACCCTGTGCGTCCACGCGCACTGGAAGACCTCATAGTAACGTATTTGAATACGGGCGTTAGATTTAAACAAAAAGGGAAGCGACGGCATAAACGTCTGTCCTAGAACATCAGTTTTGACAGCTCCCAATCGGTCTGACCTTCAGGCAATACGCGCCGCAGCCGTCATGTGTTTTTAAAGGTGTACGAAAAATTAATGAACTTAAAAAAGTCCACGACATCAGTTTTCATTTATAAAATGCAATGAAACATAAAATTTCCACTCGCTGACACTGTCATTCGCCATGTTGTCAGGAAATTGTTTTTTCTAAGCAACATAAGCACAATATCAATATGCCATGTCTTCCCTTTTTTGTTTTTAGCACTTTTTTTGTAGGGCTCATTCGATAATCGATTTTAATTTAATTTAAGGGGCGACTGTGAAATTTGGGGAGATAATATTTCACCCATATTTTAGGTAAAATATGTTTATAACCAACAATCACCCCTGTGAATAGCTATGGTGATAAAAAAATAGGATTATTGTGCTTGCCAACTCTTTCCAGTCTGCAGAGTGCAGAGCATTCGCGGAACCGCGGTCTCCTGTGTGAGGTACTTACTGGACCCATAGACAATACAGTGTTGCCAGCCTAAAAAAGAATGCCCTTGAGGTTTCATAGTGAGTGTCTAATTTACTAATTTAATACAATTTATGGTTATACTGGGGTTAATTCATTTTAAAGTGCTGTACTGCAAATATTTTGTTTCAGTAATATGTTTTATATTTTCATACTGTGTTTCAATACAAGTTATCTTTTATTGTATTCAAATAAAGGCAACAGTAATGCTGAACCAATATTTATTGTTGGCAGCACATCTCCTTCAAATTCAGAAGTTTAGAAATAAACACTATAGAACTATTTTTTTAACATGCGTCCTTAATTGTCAATGAAATTATATTGTAAAACAAAAATGTAAATAAAATAAATGTTAAGAAAATACAGGTTTTATTTCAAAAGGCGTTGAGTACATTTTAAGATGTTCAAAAAAAGAGTTTAATAATCTTTGTCGATGGTTAACCATCTAGCAGGGTTTTCTATAGTAATCTTGTCAATGGTGGCCTTAGAAAGTCCCTTGGTTTTCATTCGCGGCAGTATGTTGTTGATAATGTGAGAATATCCGTGACCACCAAAATCAACCTGAAAAATGATATTTCAAAAAATGAAAAATAAAGAAAATTGACATTATGGGCCCAGTGTGTTGTAACTCTCTAAAACCTATCTTATGATAATTATGACATCTATACTAATATTATAAAGCTGAAGAATTTGTTTGTTTACGCGCTAATCTCAAGAACTACTGCTCCGATTTGAAAAAATATTTCAGTGTTACGGGACTATTTCCACCTCTCATTCCCACCACTGCAAATTTGTAGGTTTTAGTTTAGTTAATAACGGCACCAATACCTATCAAAATTGTAATTATTATTTGACAAACGTTTAGGACTAGTATTATATTTTATCTGTGGTTTAGGTATTCAGTTTGGCAATTTGGCATTCAATCAAATACTTCAGTTTTTCATAAATTAGGTATGCTATAAAAATATGTATCTTTTAAATAATGTTTGCCAGGGGGGACAACAGTCCTCAAATCATTGAATAAAAATCCAGTCCTGTTGTCTCCCCTAACTAGGGGGGACAACAGGATTTCGAAATCCTGTTGGCTCCCCCAGGGGGGACAACAGGACTGCACCCAACTCCTGTGTAGCCAGGATCTACAGCTTGACCGCCACAAAAACCTAACCAATGAAGGTCAAGTTTGTCGCGGGGGAAAGTTAAACTGTCATTGGACCCGCAGTTCAGAAGAACATAGGAGGAGTTCGAAGTTAAGGTTCGGAAGCAGAGCAACAATGAAAAATGTGAAAAAATGCGGAAACGGTTTTTTACGCGTACGAAGTCGTGGGCACAGCTAGTAGGTAAATAATAATATCAACCTTCATGCTACCACAAAAATGCTACGGAGAGGATGAATCTTATCACGACATAGCATAGGTCAAATGCGACATAATTATCATCTTCCTTATTAATTACAGTCACAGGACGTCCACTGCTGAACATAGATTGGCCGATGGGTTGTGGTCTGCATCTAGCGCCTCCCTGTAACCTTTATGAGGTCGTCACAATCTTACGGCGATATCTTATGATGATCGATCAAAGATAGGAAGTTATGTCTTACCAGTCTGTGCTTAGTGTGTATATCGTGTGACATGAGGACCCGGTCCTCCTTGCCCTCATCCACGAGGGTTTTGATGAGGTCTATTCTCTGCGCATCCGAGGGCATGTCCGTCTCCACATTCAGTTGGTAGTAGGACACCTCCACGCCGAAGAGGTCGAATTGACAGTACACGCCGAGTTCCGCGAATTCCAGAAGCTTCTCTTGTTCTAACAATGTTCCTGGAAATAAGAATAAGAGTTGTTTTTAAAGTTTTTGTTATTTGTCGTAAACTAGACTACCGTTCCTCGAAACTTGAATAGTCAGTCTTGAATATTGACCCCATTGGGCTTTTTCGCCTAACTTTTTAACCAATAAGTCGATTTACACAAAATACAGCTAGCCTTATTTATTCTCTAGCTGCCCAAAATAGCTTTTAAAATCTCTAACGGGTTACTGCGGATATAAGTAGGTACTTACGATTTTTTTAACTGGGGCACTGTGGTGACCTAAAAAAAACATAGATGATACTTCTTTTGGCGCCCCCTTCAGCAAAGCGGGCAGCTCCTTCCTGGATCCATGCCTGAGTATTGGTTACGTTACGTCGCTTGTATACCTATATTTAAATTTTATTCTGAACTATGATTTACACTTGTTTGAATACTGTAATTGGCACTACCGTTCTATTCATAAATAAACAAATAAATGTCGCGTTCTCGCCCACCTAAAACGGAGGTATACTAACGGTCGAGGTGGGACATGACCAGCTTGTCTGCCTTGCCGCCGGCTTCCAGGTACAGCCGCACGATCTCGAAGGGCGCCTCCGCCACGCGGTGAGGGTGGAAGCTCACACCGCAGCCAACGTGAGGCTGCAGCGTGCCAGCTGCTTTTATAGCCTTAATTTCGAAATCTGCAACGATAAAATTATACGTCCAAAATCAATTTATTCCCATTCTATGTATTCTAATGAATACCCATTATATCTACCTATACTAATATTATAAGAGTAGGCGCACACCGTTGATTTTTCGTCGGCCGATAGTTTAGTCGGGCTGTTGATCTGTATGGGAGTGCGCACACTACGCCGATTCGAATTGGCCGATTCTTCATACAATTTGAAATCGGGCACAACTATCGGCCAACTAAAAATCAACGGTGTGCGCCTACTCTAAATGCGAAAGTAACTCTGTCTGTCTGTCTCTCTTTCACGCCTAAACCACTGAACCGATTTTGATGAGATTTAGCATAGAGATAGTTTGAATGCCGGGAAAGGACGAAGGATAGTTTTTATCCCGGTTTTTGAAACAGGCGCCCGCGCGATAAAGTTTTTCTGTGACAGACAAAATTCCACGCGGGCGAAACCGCGGGCGGAACGCAATAAAACAGTATCATTCATCATCGTTATCATGAGTAGGTAGTAGGTAGGTATTGTCAGTTTTCATCGAAGTACAATTATTATTATTAACATTTTGATTCATTAATTGAAGTAGTTGTCCCTTCAATTTCGTGTCAGCCAAATGTCTACTGTTGAACAATGGCCTCCCAAAGGACTTGAATTTGCCGGATAGAACCGGATAGAGGCTTCAGCCTGAACTGACGGGTTTGGGACTTGGAGAGCATCTTTCTTCCTTAATTTCCTCTAACGATATTCACGGGAAGAGTAGCTAGGTACCTATTGTATCAGACAACACTACTTCAGTTAGCGGGCGTCCATTAATTACGTGAGACAATTTTGGCAGTTTTTCACCCCAACCCTTCCTTGGTGAGATTTTTCCAGACCCCCTCCCCCCCTCACAATCTCACCTGAGATTTCGTATAAGCAAATGTACCTGTGCTTCGATTAGGATTAAATATTTAAAAAAACACTTCATTCTATTTTTTTATTTTAGACAGCTTAGAATAAAAAATTTAATAATTGATCATTATCATCGTAAAAATAAAGTTATTTTTTTATTTTAAAATAACCCAGTTTTCTCGCAACAACCTCTCGTAAGGTTTTTCTTGACCCGCTCCCCCCTAAACGTCTCGTGTACCTAATTAATGGACGCCCCCTTATAAAAATAACGATTTACCTCTCAAGGGCCATACGCTGGCTATCTCGCCCATGAACCCAGCCTTGACATCGGGTTTTTCTACGCAACCGGCCGTCAACTCGTTTAGCATATGGTTGCACAGTTCCTCAGTAGAGCTGTGCAAGTGGTCGGCAGGTTGCAAATCGGCAATGTAGAACCCAGTCCCCGCTACGATATGAACGCCAGTCTGTTTGGAGACTGCCACAGACAACGCCAGGTCTCTATCTAAACCTTCAGTAGAATTCTCGACTATGGTACCTGCAAGTGGTAATTTAAAGCCTGGTCCGTGAGCACGTAGAATTTTGTCCAATGACCCCTAGCTACCCATCCTTATCGCTCGCGCGTAATTTTAATGCTGTCGCGACTGTGCGACTGGCACCCGCAGTGAGTGTGCGAGCGTGATAGCAACATAAGGGTGGGTAGTAGCGTAGCAGGGGTCATTGGACAAAATTCTACGTGCTCACGGACCAGGCTTTAGATGCTTGGATGGAATACCCCTTGAGGATAGGATGGTGCGAAATGCGTAATAATAATTTTAAGGAAGTACTTAGGTAGGTGGTGAGAAAGTAAGGAAAATAATTAAACATTATAACAACCCGATCGAGCTAACTGCGTACCTAGCTGGAATGCGACTCTCCCTCGTACTCACCCGCGTTCGCCCCGTCTGTACTAGCGTCGACGTGACGTCACGGCGGCCCGGTGTGCAGTTGACTCGACCGGGTTGGAGCTTGTAAGTAAAAAGTGGGTGTCTATTACTTACCCCCTCCATAATTTTTGAAATAGGCAACATCGTTAAAAACGGCATCACGAGACATTTGGTCGTTGAGCACCAGGTTGAATTTGGAACTGTAAGGGTACTGACGCAGATACCCCGCCGTCTGCAGGGAAATGCCAAAATTGAACCGGTCAGCTAGGTGCTTTGGAGGCTTCCGGTAAAAGTGGGTGAAGTCCATAGCCAGATGCTCATGGGTGAGTGTTACCCCAAGATCTTCTGGCTTGACATCTCCTAAAACTATACGAAAAATGGCATTGCACATTAGTTGTTAGAACCTGGTAGGTATGCTCTAAGGTAGAATCCAGAACCTAACGATATTTTGCGGCTGCGCGATGCGGCTGTTAGAAAGAGCGTCGCCATTGAGGCGGTCTTATTGCTAGGAAGAGATCTTTATTAAACAAGGGAGAGAATTTAATGATCAGTGTAAGACAAATGAAGCTAGAGACATTTGTGATCTAATTACTTAATGTAAAATAATATTCTTGATCGCATTTGTAACTTTACCTGACATCTATTAAAGTAAAATAATTAACTTTTTAAAAAAATAAAACGACTTCAAATGCGTGAACACAAAAAAAAACTAAAATTGAAAATATTGGGTATAAAAAAGTTCATCCCCAATTTTCCACCCTTGGGGGTGAAATATTTTCTTCAAATTCGCATGAAACCACCCTTTTGATAATACCTATTCAACAAAAAAATAATCGTTCAAATTGATTTATAATCGGCGGAGATATTGCGTATAAAAAAGTTCATCCCCAATTTTCCACCCTTGGGGGTTGTTTTTTCTATTATTAAATTTAAATGGGACCACCCTTGAGGTATTACCTATATGCAGAAAAAAGATTTGTTCAAATCGGTTCATAATTGGCGGAGTTATCGCGTAACAAACATAGAAAAAAAAAACATACGGGTCGAATTGAGAACCTCCTCCTTTTTTGAAGTCGGTTGATAATTTCGAATTACTTATCACTGTGGATGTAGAGGTATCTACATAGTACTTCCTACTAGATTATGCCTATAAACGCAATAAATACATATTAAAAGTACAGAATACATAAAATTAATCAATGTAGGACTTACCGGTTTGTACTCTAGGACTCATGATGAGTTTGTGAAACTTTAAACTTGTTAGAAAGGCTAGAAAACAGTCGAATTAATATGTAGGTTATACAATAGAAACTGTGTTTTGGTGAGATAATACGTCTCAGTCTCAGTTTATCACTCACAATCACAAATTATACACTATGGTGGCGTAAACAATGCACATCTAAGGTGGGTGGACCATGGAAGGCCAAGCTCCTTTGAAGGCCAACTATCAAAAAGTCGTAGTTATTGACATGTAAACACATATTCCTTCAGCTATACACTAAGATCCATCAAACTCAAGGCCACAGATGCGGCGGCGAGTCGCTCGCGCCGCTATTGTGGCAGTGCGATCTCACGATTCGTAGACTTCGGTCATCGACGTTACAATTGTAATTCGCGCGCACAGCAAAACGTACGTTTTTAGTTAGATAACCTATTATTATTTCATATTTTTTTACTGTGAATTGTCGTATAAGGATATGTTTATGGTACTAAAGAAAAAAAAAATAGTTTTGCCTCGATTTAAGTTAAAATATTGGTAGTGTTCCCAGGAAAGCCAATGGTTCCTTATAAGGCCCATCAAAAATTTGACAGTTGGCCTTGCTAGGGTACATGGGCCTTACAAAGAACATGTACAAACCATGAACATATGAACAGTTACTTTTTAGTTATAAATACGTACCGTTACAGTTAAAACAATGTTTTATATTTATAATATTTTTATTTATAAGGGTTATTAAACTTTTTAACTCATATTAACTCATTTTGGCCTTACAAAGAACGGACCCATAAGAAGGCCATTTGAGGTAAAAAAAAAGTTTTTAATTTCATTATAATACGCGTTGGCAAGTTATTTGATGTCAATATAATACTCATTACTACTGTTTTTAAATAATTTCCAATAATATATTCTTAGTTATACGATGGTGTTCAAGTAATGTTCTTTGAGTTTTTTATAAATGATAAAAATATATTGAGCATTTAATGTTTTGCTTAAATGAAAGAGCTTATTATGTAGTTTTAGTAAAAGCGAATATATTAATTGTTACAACTCTATTTTTAAGTTGAACGACTGATGTATAATATTGGCCTTGTTTGGAGCCGTGTTGCTTGCAAGGCCATTTGGAAGAGCTTAACAAAACTTAAGTTTAATGAACACTGATTAAAGCTAGGTTTAAAAAAAGTGATTTATATGGTACACAATAAAACAAACTATTATTTGATCATTTGTTTTTTTCATTTATCCAGTTAATAAAGGAATAAAAAGCGTTTACTCGTTAGAGTGGCCTTCCATGGTCCACCCACCTTACTAAACATACAACTGTAGAACTGTAATGATAATTATTATCACTGATTCTAATAGTTCTTATAAATATAAAGCTTAACATGTAGGTCTTTGGGTTAAAAATACATCGTATACAACACTAGTGAGTGAATAAACAAGGCCAATGTTTTGTTAGTATAGTACCTACCTATACTTAGGTATTAAAAACCTAAGTTACCTAATCGAAAGATGAATTATTTTATTGTGAACTTTTTGAGACTATAGGAAATGCAGTAGTAAACCCACAGAGCACGTAAATAGTAAAACATGAAAATCTGTATAGAGTAAAAATCTGATAATAGATTCGCGTGTGTTGGAACGCCTAGAGTGGCGGGACTGGGCGGGACTTTTTGAACGAGACCGGCATCATCGTCCGCGCACTTTTTCCATGGCAACTCGTAAACATTATTATTTGTCAGCTGTCATTGACTATTGACTGCAATTAAATAAATAAATGTGCTAGAAAAATGCCAATTATTGTTAAAGATTTCACGTGGACACAAACAACCCAAGCGTTGAACATACGAATACCAATCAGCCCGGTAAAACATGAAAAAGTTGATATTTTCACCACCGACTCTTACATCAAGGCGAACTACAACCCTTTTCTATTCGAAATATTTTTATTACACGACGTGGACAGCTCTAAAGGTAAATGTGTCGTTCAGGAAGATATTATCGTTATTGATTTGGTCAAAAGGGAGCAAGTTGAATGGGAAAGCCTAGAGAAAGAGCTCACTAAAGAAGAAAAAATGAAACTGAGGCAAGAAATCCTGGAAGAATGCCAAGAAAAAGCTAAGCAAGAGTCTGAAGACAAGAGGATTAAAAAGAGTCAGTTAGATCGTTTCACTGTTCAACGGGCTATGGAAATTGATGAGAAGCAACATAAATTGATGGATTCTAGAAGAGACGAGCAGAGGAAGCAAGCTATGAACGCTTTGGAAGACTGGAGGGTGACCAATGTAAATAAAGACAGTATTCCAAATCAGAAAGAACTGCCGATACCTTATAGAATCTTAGATACTCATCATAAAACTAAATCTGGGTTTAAAATAGTTGAGCTGCCTGACAATGACGTGGATGATAAAGAAAAGAACATTACCAAAGACTCGAACTTAGCTAAACAACAAAAACTAGCGCCTAGACCTCCACCTAAAGCTCTTGTTAAATCAGAGTATGTTGAGAAGAAAAAGAAAGAGGCATCAGTTAGGGTGCTACCGCGGCTCAGGGAAACAGCTCAGCTGGAAGTCACTCACACGCCAAGAACATTCCCTACTCCTAGCAGGGAGTCGACAGCACAGGAAGAGGAGGCGTGGATTAAAAATATAACATTAGCAAGAAGAGCGACAGGTAAGGCGACAAATAGGTAGCTATGTAGGTAACTTTAACAACTCGCAACTCTTGAAAGTTAAAATAGAAAACCAAAAATTAGCTACATCAAGAAGTTAAGAAGTAGCATGCAAATAAGAAAGTAAAAATATAAATAGAATTACTTATTTAAGTATACCAAAAGAAATACTAGGTTTAAGTAAAATAAAGTTTTTAAGAAGATCCTAGCAACAAGGACACGTAATGTAAGAAGAAACAAGAACCAAATGGCTTACAAACTAAGACTCTTTTAGGCTTCGTATCCGAAGACCTTCGGCCCGAGGAGCAGGACCCGCAGTGGTGCAAAGAGAAGGGCGACGAGTTCTTCCGCAGCGGCAACTTTCTGGGCGCGATTAGTGCGTACACCCACGGCATCAGGCTGTCCGACAAGTTGCCGAGCTTGTTCGCCAACAGGGCCGCCACGCATTTCGCTCTCGGCAATTTCAATAAATGTGTAAGTTGTGCAACTATTTAATTTTCCTTTACTCAATTGCTCTTGCCCGCGTGTAAATGGTCTGTCACAGTCTCATAGAAAGACTAGGTACTAAGTAACTATCGCCAAAAGGCAGACAAACACTTCGGCGGAGGACTTTGTTTTATTAACGTTGTAGAGTAAAGGAGACTTCTCTGGTTTTACTCGAAATTGCTCATTTTGGACTGGTAAGAACTCGTCAGAGCCCAGGAGCAAATTTTTTTTTGTGTATAACAAGGCAGGGCAAGACATTTTACTACAATCGCACAAATTAACGTAATTTTCTTCCGAAATCTCCGAAGCATTTAACATTGCACCGCAACGCAACCTTATCATACGCGGTTTTCCCGTTTCGTTTAAAGTGAAATGAATTTTTGTATTCTCCAGATAAACGACTGCTCGACAGCACTGGATTTGATGAAGCCAGCATGCGAGGGCAATCGCCGCAGCCGCGCCAAGTGCATCGCGAGGCGCGCGGCGGCGCTGGCGCGCGTCGGTTGGCTCAACAAAGCTATTGATGAGATGAAGGCCGCTTCCAAGCTGCTGCCCGATGATGAGAAGATAAAGAAGGACGTGTACGATATGGAGCGCGCGTGGGAGCAGAATCCAGACTCGGATTAAGCCTAGCCGCAGACTACAGAAGACATTTTGTCGGCTGATAAATCAGTATGAACATGTATGAAAGTGCGCACATTGGTATCGGCCGATTCTGCATACAAATAAGAATCGGGCCCAACTGATAGACCTCCAATGGGATTGTGGAGACTGAGGGCTGCTCTGGAGTCCGATCATAATTTATGGTCGTAAGTACGTAAATTGTGCTCATTTGCTGAAAGATTCTCTTCTCTTCTTTAGGAAACGCTTCACGATACTGTATCATGTTTACTGGATCATCATTGAACATTGGATAAGGTACTGCATGCAGCGGCAAAACATCAGAAAAAGGCGAAGAATGAGGGCATATTGTATACACGGTCATATTTTAATTTGAGCCTAGACTTAAATAAATCTATTTGCTGCAATTTTTTTTTATTTGCTGATGAGAAGGTATTTTGAATTTATCTTTACTGTATCTGCAAATTGAAAGTAGAACGAAAATTGATCTGAGGGGGGCAATTCTTGCAATAGAGATCGTATCGAAATTTGGATTAATTACTTTGAAAATAAACTTCAATCCAAATACGAAAAACCAACGAAACTATAACAGAAACATTATAATTTATATCGGAATAATATTACAGTACAGTACAGGTATTTAATTAAGGTATCATTCTTCAACTATCTTCTTGGACAAGCCGAGGTTGTTGAGGAGCGCGTGTGGCGAGGGGTCGCGGCCGCGGAACCTTCGGAACACCTCGCTAGGGTGACAACTGCCTCCGTAAGCCAGAAAAGTGTCCCGGTAACGCTTGCCCACGCTAACCACGTCCTCCCCGCCTTGCTTCGCTTCCTCAAATGCACTGTAAATGTCCGCAGCAATCATCTTCGACCACAAGTGGCAGTAATAAGCGGCACCCCACTCCTCCGAAAATATTTTCGTGAACGACAACGGGTGCGAGTTGTACTTGTCGAACGGCAACACGTGATACTGCGGCCACAGGTCTCTGACCAAATCCCGCCAGAAAGTCTTCTTCGAATGCAACTCCAAGTCTAACTTGGAAAGGTACAGTTCGTTACACAAGTTGTAGCCTGACATGTGGCCTCTTACGTTCTGAAGATTCTTAACGATTTCGTCCGGCAGCGGCTCATCTGTTTTGTAATGTCCGCTGATCGCATGAATCGTATGGGGATCGTACAGCCAATGTGTCATGACTTGTCCACAGACTTCGGCCGCATCCCATTCCACGTTCGACAACCCTGCGACTTCCGAGTAGTTTGCTTTGGTGAGTAAGTGGCGCAGGGAGTGTCCAAACCTTTGGAACAGTATTCCAACCTCTTTGAAGGTCAGTAACGACTGGGTACCCTTTGTTGGGGCCTGGAAGTTGAATATCAATGCTGACAGAGGAGTAGTGCCTGTTACAGAAGACTTGTTGCGGATCGATATGTGCCAGCCAGCATCGTCATGGATACGGATCTTCTCATCCTGACGCGCGTAGGGGTCTAGGTAAAACCCAGCAACAGGTGAATTACTGGAACTGTCAAAAACATCATAGAACTTTACATCTTTGTGCCAAGTCTGCACATTTGTTCTTTCAACAATTTGGATTTTGAACAAAGTGCTGCAAAGGTTAAAGAGGCTGGTGATGACTCTTGGGAGTGGGAAGTATTCGCGAATTTTGTCCTCATCGAAGTTATACATTGACCACTTTTGCTTCCTTTGCCAGTAAGGAATATCCCAATGGGCTAGTTTTGAATCAAATCCTCTTTCTTTAGCAAATCTCTGTAACAGTTCAATTTCCACTTCCTGCATTGGCTTTGCGCTTTCTAATAAACTGTCCAGGACATTATAAACATTGTCTACTGTTCCTGCCATTTTGGTTTCCATACTCATATCAACAAATGAATCGAATCCTAGAATATTGGCCTGCTCATGACGGAGACTGCGGATCTTCTCTAAGTTTGAACTTGTCTCTATTTCCTTGTTGACGTAATTGGAGCACCGCTGTACGTAGGCCTGCCAAGTGTTCCAACGGAGTTCTCTATCAGGACAGTATTGCATGAACGGTTCATAAATATGAGGTTGCAACGTTACTTTCCAGGGTCCTTTGTAAGGATCACTGCCAACAGACATGGCGTTAACCAGACTTTCAGGGAACTCCCGTAAAATAGACCCATCTTCAATTGTGCTTGCAAAAACCTTGTTTGCAATATTAACTTTATCTCTAAACATGTTTCTCTCTTTCTGTAATGATGAGAGGAGGTTATTTAAGCGTTCCCTTTTGGCGCCTTTGATGTCTAAACCATTGAGTTTACCTTCTAGAACATATTTGTCCAAGAGCCTCTGTTCTTCGTCTGTGAGTTTCTTCAAGCGGTTTTTCTCTTGCACAGCGGCTTGGAAAATGGCTACACTATTAAACTTAGCTGATCTGGCTTTGTGTGCTCTCTCATGAATTTGGATGTATGATTTTGTGGGCATAAGCGAACTGTTACCCAGATATAATGTTTTTGCCATTCCCCATGTCAGTTCCAGCTGTGCGTCAAGTTTTTCTAAAGGCTGGAATATTTCTACAAATGCATTTTTGCAGTTTGGAGACGATTGCTCAATTTGTTTCACTCCATTTTCGTAATCCAAGCTTTGTTTGCTGATAGCAGCGATGCATTTCTCAATGGTTATATCGTTAAACTCTGGTATTCCATTTTCTGAAAGCAGTATGTTCTTATCGGCGTCTTCGCCAATTTCGGGAATCCTGAAAAGTTCAATTGCATTAAATTATTGAGTGTTCTAGGAAATAAGTATTAAATTTAATATAGAGGTTGTTTTAAAAATAAATAATGTTGAAGAAATAAACATTATTGTTGTGCAATGTGTAAGTATGCAGTCCAATGTAAGGAAAAATATATTTTTTAAATAACTGCCTTTTACCTAAAATTTATAAAACTATTAAAAATATAACCACACTTAACTGATTATGATTTCAGGATTACAGACTTTTTTAGGAATTTTTAAATTACAAATATATTTCTGAAACTATATCATGAACACTGTTGTTTTTAAAGTTTTAAACATAGGTTAATTTTTATTTTATCAAACAAGTAAAGCAAAAGAGTAGAAGAAATGTGAAAATCGATGATACTTACAGGACAACATAACCCGCATTTCGTTTGTTCTGATAAAACTGCTTCTTCACATGACGTGCGATTACATTAGGGCGGAGGAACGACAAAGCCATTATTAAATTAAGTTAAAAATAATATTTTTCGAGGATATTTATTTCATAATCCGCCCGCACCAGCCCAACACATATGATAATGACAAGTGCATGACAGTTTTGACAGCTGTCACTATCATGTCAATTGTAGAAAAAAAAACATTTTTGTGTCTATGATTCTGGTGGATTCTGTAAAAATCGATTTGGTTTATGCGATTCAAAAAAAATCCTCGATTTGTTCACTGCTTAGCTTAATGCAACTCTCTCTGATTGTTTCTGAAGATTTATTCACTGTTTAATGCAAACAGTCAATCTGTTTGTGTTGATTAAGTTTTTTGTAGGCAGTTTGCATGCGATAATATTTATGTAGAAAAAGAAACACCAAATTAACCAGTGAACGGAAAACCGATTTATAAGGATAACCGGTATAAACGGTTACAGATTCATTTGGAAACCTTTTGATGCGGTTACGTGTTAATACTGTTACACTTTCAATAGGTTAATTAAACGGTCCCAAAACCGAAATAAAACGGTTACCGATTAAAACTGTATACCAAATTAAACCGATATGTATTTCGGTTTTAAATGTTACGAACAAGTAACAGAGTGAGACAAAATCTGTGAGCCAAAGTTTGAAATAAAAAATCTGTACGGTTCCTTTGCTTTAGTTTATAATTATTGTTTTTTTATAAAATTGGCTCCTTCGAATATGAACATAATAAAGTTTTTTTGTTTTGAATTATTTGTTATATGCAATCAAACGTTAACGCGAAAAAGAGATGAAAATAGTAGGCGGCCTCTTTACCCGCTCGCTTAGTTTTCGATTCGCGGTGCATTTGATGTTGACTACTGCCGGGCGCCGGCGTTTGTGCTGTTTTGAATCGTTCTACCTCATAATCGGTGACTCTTAGGAAAAAGGGGTAAAGACTATTTTAATGATAAGTTTACTACTTGGCCAAAAAATGCAAAAAACTTGGGACCTCGAAAACTTTTTTTTTAAATGACGGATCGTTGGGGATTTTTGACATTTCATTAATGATGGTGTTCTCAACATTCACACAAATTTTCAGCTCTATGCGAATTATTATCCTGATGATGGAGTCCGGAGGTGGCCATAGGAACTCCTAAACGAAAAGGCGGAATCGCATCGAGTTTGGGTTCGTTGGATTTGTCTTTTTGAGCAGTTTAGTGCTAGATGATCTCCAGGGTCCTTATGATGGATTAGGGAGGGGGCCATAGAAACTCCTAAACGAAACGGCAGAAACTCATCGAGTTTGGGTTCGTTGGATTTGTCTTTTCGAGCAGTTTAGTGCTAGATGATGTCCAGGGTCCTGATGATGGATTTGGGAGGTGGCCATAGGAAATCCTAAACGAAAAGGCAGAAACTCATCGAGTTTGGGTTCGTTGGATTTGCCTTTTCAAGCAGTTTAGTGCTAGATGATTTTTTTTGAAGGTACGCGCGCTGGTTGCATGGAGAGCTTTTCCAGCTACACCGGGCAAAGTGGCGAGTACAGAAGGTACTCTAACCGTTTGGCGATCGTCGGTGCGTGTGTCGACGAGGCCGAGTGTGGGCTCCGCGAAGCGAAGCCCAGGCTCGTCCGCGTCGGTCGCAGACCGACGTTCGCGATCGGGCCGTATCGAGCGCATAAGGCGCCCGATCAGTGGCAAACCCAACTAGAGAGTCGCCCACCGCGGTGTTGGACCAAAGTCCAGCCTGCGGTGGGCTCACTTTAGTGGGCCCGATCGAGGGGGACTACGGACGCGGCCTGAGGGCGCCCCGGTAGGCTCGGACCTCGGCTCAGGCCGTGTCCGGGGGACGGATTGGGGAGAACAGGCACGGTACATGTCTGTACCGTCCAAAATGAAAAGCTCAAGACGCGTCTGAGGTGCGGAGCGAACGATAATCTCTGGTCGAGGGTGACACCTAAGTACAGTCACGGAATGAAAAGGTTCGTCAGTTTTCAAATTGATTCCTTCAACGAATCACGAGCACATAATTATTACCTTTTGAAACTATGTTACAGAATAATCTCGAGTTAGAGAAAATAATCTTTAACTGTTCGCCAGTAAAGTTCAAAATTATTCAGATCAAAGTTGTTTGACGATTAAACTTGTCAAGAAGATTATTATGATTGATAAACTAAAACCTTTTTGTTGGTTCAACCTGCCATTATCTATTAAATAAAAAAAACTATATTTTGTAACATTGCACTGATGGGATGGAAAAATAAACAAGCAAAACCTTATTCGTTAGCAAACGTCATACCTATTTATTTAAATGTTAGCAGCACTGTTTCTTGCACGGTTATGTTGGCAGGTTTGACTCTAGTGCAAGCGAAAACCGACACTAAGGTGACGAACCTTTTCATTCCGCGACTGTACTTGGCCTCACTCTTCCAAGGAATAGTTTGGTCAAATAAGGTGAGATGGGTGAGGACATTAGGACGAGTGCGAACCGGAGGACGTTTGCAACGACGACGTTTGACGACACTGCTGCACTCTTTTCGGGATTTACCGCGATACGCCACTACCTGAACCATTCCCCTGATTGTGTGACTGCGCGTTGGAGCGCCAAGATGACGTAATTCCGATTACGTCCGGACTTGTAGAGTGCGGTGTCGTCCGCAAAGAGGGCTAAATCAGTATTCGGATATTTGGGGTTGTCATTGACGTACAATGAAAAAAGAATGGGTGCTAGATGATGTCCAGGGTCCTGCTGATGGAGTCAGGAGGTGGCCATAGGAACTCCTAAACGAAACGGCGGAATCTTATCGAGTTTGGGTTCGTTGGATTCGACTTCTGGGGCACTTTGGTGCTAAATAATCATCCAGAGATTGAGATACAACTAAAAAGTGTAAAATAAAATAATTATAATAAAAAAAAACTTTTTTAAAAACAAGCTTTATCCTGAAATGCAGTTGTACTAAAACGAAAAAAATAATTATATGCTTGGTTCAAAGAATTTCGAAAGCTTGTAGCGCAAACAGAAAAAAAGAGGAATAAATTCCATGCGTGATATTATAATTTTTTATTTTATTACAAGTACTTAGGTTAGTAAATCGCATAAATTACCTTTAATTTATTCCTACATTCACTAAGCTGCGACTCTGCCTCCGCCGACCACGTAGGTCCGCAACGAAACAGCCTGTGCTGATAAACGTGGATAGGCTGAATGATCGCGAGGCCAGGGGGAGAAATATGCTGAAGCCTTGTCCAAGAAGCTATTGCCAGTCAAAGAGACAGATGATGTCAGTGCTGCTTGGGGATGTTTGTCATCTCATCTCTTGGAAACCGCTTCCGTTGCCTTGGGTATGAAATACCGACGTAATGAAGACTGGTTAGATGAGAACGATGGGGTTCTCAGGGCAGCACTCGACAAACATCGAAATCTCTTGCAAAAGCATAGAAGACGAGGTGGAAGTGTCGCGGTAGTCAAAGAAAGTGACTTTGAACTGCGTAGGCTGTCTCGACAAATAAAAGACAAGTGGTGGCGGGACAAAGCTTGTCACATGCAGTGGCTCGCTGACACAAACCAACTTGGGGAGTTCTACTGCGAGGTACGTAAGCTGATTGGTACACCATATCGGGCAAAAGTACCCTTGAGGTCTGTAGACGGTACGCAATTACTGACAAGTAAGGAAGATGTACTAAGGCGTGTTGGGCCGAACACTTCAATACTTTGCTCAACGTAGATCGATCAACTGATCTTAATAATATCAGCTTAATGCCTCAACTCCCTCTAGCCACTGAGTTGGATGAGCCCCTGACTTGTGGGGAGGTTGTCACTGCCATCAGGCAGCAGCAAAACAAGCGGGCGGTTGGCATTGACCTTATACCGGGAGAGCTGCTCAAGTGCGGGGGTGAGGAGTTGCATAAGTTGGTTTGGGAACTATTTGTTCGCATGTGGGAGGAAGAGCGAGTACCCGAAAGCTTTAAAGTATCTCGCATCAGTGCCCTGTACAAGAACAAAGGGGACCGTTCCGACTGCAACTCTTACCGTGGTATTTCGCTTCTGTCATCCCCTGGAAAGGCCTTTGCCAGAGTCCTTTTAAACCGCCTAAAGGATTTGTCAGAACGGATCCTGCCCGAAACCCAGTTTGGCTTCCGACCTGACCGAGGTACCTGTGAAGCTATCTTCTCCGTGCGTCAATTACAGGAAAAAAGCAGAGAGCAGGGTCGTCAGCTATATCTCTGCTTTGTTGACTTGGAGAAAGCGTTCGATAGTGTGCCTCGTGAAGCTCTCTGGATGGTGCTGGGAAAATTAGGGTGCACGGGAAAGTATGTGAGACTTCTGAGACTCCTTCACGACGATATGCAGTGCTGCGTCGCCGTAGACGGCGAACAGTCAGATTTCTTCCCCGTTACCTGTGGGGTGAAACAAGGGTGTGTGCTAGCGCCCACACTGTTTGCTCTATACTTTGCGGTGGTAGTCAAAGAGGTTCTACAAACTGTTTCTGAGGGAGTCCGCATCCGTTTTCGCACAGATGGCAGCCTGTTCAACTTAGCCAGACTTAAGGCGCGCACTAAAGTCTCGTATGCACTGATCACTGAGATCATGTATGCTGATGATTTGTGCTTTCTAGCAGAATCCTCAGAAGGCCTGCAACAGCTGATGTCCGTCTTTCACCAGGCATGCCGCAAGTTCGGCCTGAAGATAAGTGTCAAGAAGACAGAAGTGATGTCTTTGGACACAAATGACCACGAGTCTCTAAGCATTATGCTTGGTGAGGATGTACTGAAACAGGTGGATAAGTTCCGATATCTGGGGAGTACTATAACATCCAAATGTGATCTTGATACCGAGATCAGCAGCAGGATCAGTGCTGCAGCTGCAGCATTTGGGAAGCTGCGTTCCAAGGTTTTCTGCTCGCATGACCTAAAGCTGGCTACAAAAATTTCAATATACATGGCGGTTGTGCTGCCAAACCTACTGTACTCCTCCGAGGCGTGGTGCGTGTATCGCCACCATATACGCACACTGGATCGTTTCCACCTCAAATGCCTTCGCACCATCATGAAGATCAGATGGTCTGATCGAGTGCGCAATACCGAGGTGCTACGACGAGCCCATGTGGGTGGCATTGAGGCCTATATAATGCGTCGCCAACTTCGATGGTGTGGTCACGTATCACGTATGACGGAAGAGAGAGTGGCGAAGCGCATCTTCTACTCTGAACTTGAGGAGGGTAAGCGGAAACATGGCGGTCAACTCCTCAGGTACAAAGATGTACAGAAGCGGCACATGAAAAGATGCAACATTGAGCAGTTTTTTTTTTCAAAAAGTATCATTTTTTATTATTTGTTGGCATTTTTTGTGTATTTTATGTATTTTTTTAGTATTGCCTGTTATTTAGCATTTTACTGTTTTTATTTTATCAGGATATACCGCTTAGTTTAAAAGTTATTACGTTTTCCTTAAAATAAGTAATTGGAAGAAAAAAAATTCTATAATAAATTAAAAAAAAAAATCAAAATAATGACCTCTTTTTTGTCGATAAAAATAGGTCTAGTTTCATCTATTTTCATATGTACACTTTAACGTGACTCACACTGTATTTTCAAAATAACTATCAGGGGGTGATTAGTGATCGATACTGATGCTAAAAATGCAATCAGTAAAATTTTTGTCTGTCTGTCTGTATGTTCCTTATAGAAACAAAAACTACTCGACGGATTTTAACGAAACTTGGTACAATTATTCTTCATACTCCTGGGCGGGTTATAGTATACTTAGGAATTCCCACGGGAACGGGAATTAGCGGGAAAATCCTTTTGTATGAAAAATCTAAACCGCTTCAATTAGACGCTTGAAATTTGGCTTGCAGGTACCTTAGTAAACTTAAAGCTTAGTTACAACAGGATATTGCAAAATTCCCACGGGAACGGGAGTTAGCGGGAAAAAACATTTGTATGAAAAAATCTAAATCGCGTAAGACAGATGAAGGGGGTAAAACGGGATCCACGCGTACGAAGTCGCGGGCGGCCGCTAGTTTTTCTATAAATTTTTGGCTTTACACACACACAATTGTTTTTCTCCGTCATTCCTATCCTATTTTAGCTTTTTTTTTACTAATAAACAAAATACATAACATGTTTATTTTAACCTTTGGGAATGCAATTATAAACAGAAACCCAACTGAAATTAAACATTTTACTCGAAATAAAATCGTATTCTTAACAAAATTACAAAATAATCAACTATTAACCAAGTATCTAAGTAGGTCTATAAAAACAATTCGATTGAAATTAACGCTCCTCTGTCCACGGGTTTGCTAGCCACTCAGATTCTTTCATCACTGGCACCCGGAGTGCAGACGAAGACGGTTCTGGAATTGTCAAGCCATTTGCATCAACTTCGTCTTCGTCGAGCCAAACAAATGAAAAATGACGACCAGACTATAATGCAAACGAAGGATTCCCCGTAAAACGTAAAAGAAAAGGGTTGCCAATTTGGGAGTTTTAATTCCCTAAATTTTTGTTTAAAAAAAGAAACAATGTTACGTAATGTCTTGTAAGAAAGTCCCCCTCCCGCCCCTGTAACGCATCGTAACGTTTTACGAGACCAAATTGCGTTACGTAATACTTGAATGCTCCGCCACTCAAAATGTCTGTGGACAGCATTTGTTGCCTTACGCGGCATAATTATACAATATAACACTAATGTTCCAGTATAATAATTTATTAGTTAACTATTTCACATTCACAGTTTCTTTTCGTAATGTTTTTTTCACACTTCAATCAATCCACGCTGAAGCGCCGAGGCGAGCACAATGATGATTGGCATGAGTAAACAAACAAATAATAAAATAAGCGGCAAATGTAAAAAGTATATTTGTTTCATTACGCCTCATAGAAGTGAAAGAGACACGTGCGATGATCAAACGAGACGCGCCGCCCGCGCGGCGATCGGTTGTAACTTGTATGGCCGTAGAGCGCATAGTACATTTCGCGCGGTGGAAAGGCAAATGAAGGTACCTACCTACCTTTATAATTCGGTTAGGGTTAACCGCATGTAAAACTGTAACATATTTTTTCTGTTAACATATTTAATTTTGTGATCAATGTTAACATTAACCGATTGATAAGAAAACCGAAATTATACGGTATATTTCGGTTAGGGTTAACCCATTTTCTATAGGGTTAATAACAGATATATTTATGTTATTAACCCAACCCAAACGTTCACTGAAATTAACAATTCAATCGAATCCTCCTCATGGACTTAAATTGCTATTGATTTCGTTAATTAAAACATTATAAACTGATAAAGAGAATAAAAAAGTGATTCATGTTAAATACGATTTTATTTCACAATGATAAACTCCACTTTTTCGCTGTCCTTTTCAATGATCGCAGATACATTTTCCACTAACGGTACGCTCACTAGCTGACAAGAGCACAGTGTGTTACACGCAGAGCAATGCTGGTCAAACTGGATGTCTTTGGATTCTAAACTGTTCTGCCTCGTCTCCTTGACTGGTGGGTTGCAGCAGAAATCGGTGTCGAGGCCCATTCGCTCTCCATCTTCCAGTGTTTGAGGTAGATGCTGGTTTAAGGTCTCTGGAAGGAGTAAGCTAGCAATGCCTCCGGCCACTAGCAGGGCGCCCATGATGATCAGCGGGAGCACCATGATGTCAGAACCCTGAGGAAAAGGGTCAGTAGTTATTTACCTATGAATGTATCATAAGTAGGTATGTACTTATTGATTTTGACTTAGGTTTTGATGATAAAAGGAATCTCAGGTAGGTACCTAATAAGTAGGACTTTAGACATTAATTAAATGCCGACCAGTGCTGAGAAGAAGCATCGAGAAGTTTTCTACTTAAACTCGTATTATGAAGCACAAGTAGGTAGGAGGAACCTCAAGAAAGAACGCAAGATTCCCATCACTACTCACCAAGTAGTTGACTAGCGGTATGAAGATAGGCCCCAGCATGCCGAGCACAGAACTGAGGCTCATGCCTAGCCCCCTCACCACGGTTGGGTACAGTTCTGAAGCCATCAGGGGGAGGACCACGAACGAAGACGATATGCCCATCTTACCCACGCAGTACAACGCCAGGGTCACGTAAGTTTCTGGAATGTATTTACCAAATAAATTCTTCATTTTGCCTTAGAGAAGTGCGTTAACCACGATCTTGTTTAACTTCTTAAACAGATGTTTATGAAGTTAAACAAGATCTGTCAGGAGCCATAATCCTTTGTTGGATCTCAAATCATTTAACTAAATAAGGGAGGTATACGCTACATACCTACTAAGTAGCTAAAAGTTCACGAGCTAAGTAACTATTAGATAACGATTTTGGGTGTTGGTTACTGCAATCAGCAATGTCAACTTATATTCACTCACCATGTTGTACCAGAAAGGTGGTCAAACAGGCCACACCTCCAACTACCATGCTCATACATAGAGTCCAACGTCTTCCGAGCCTCTCCATAGACGGCCATAAGAACAAATAAGTCGGCAGCTCGACCACGCCAGCCAAAAAGAAGTTCAAGAACTCATCACCTCCCAGCACAGGGGCATAGTACGATAAGCCCACATAAACACTGGTATTTGTGAACCAGATGAAAGTTATAATAATGGTTTTCTTCCTCAAGTTTGGGGTTCTGAAGAGGTCTAGAATGCCGTATTTTCGGGACTTCTCCCTTTCAATGTCCTGTTTGAGTTTGTCGGACTCGTATTTACGACGCAAATGGACCATGTAGTTCGCAGGAAGGGACTTGCCATTAATTCTGCAAAGTAAAATGATTTTTAATGCTTCTATTCATCATGTTAGACTTAGTCTTGGGGTATGTTCGTATTCTACCTTGCCATATTCTTCAAAATAGCTTCAGCCTTATCAAACTGCCCTCTGGCTAGCAGCCATCGGGGGCTCTCTGGCATGGGCCAAAGATATAAGAAGAAGCAGACGAACGGCAGTGTGGTAGCTAACGCTAGATGCCTCCAGTCCCGTATGAGGTAGACCACACCAGCCAGCATGATAAGACCCAGCGAATAAGCAATGTTGGAAAGTATTGTGCAAAGAGTCCGGCATCGAGGTCCCACAAGTTCTATAGCTGCAATGCACAAATTGAAACTTAAGATAACTAGATAGATAAGTCAGAATAGATAGAAGCAATTATGAAGTCTTCAACAACGAACCCAAAACATAAGGCGTTGCCATTATAGCTGGCACGGTGAAACCAACTCCGATTCTATAAATGATCCACACTATGTAGTTTTGGGCAAATGCAGTGGCCACCCCGAAGATGCACTCGATGAGAAGATAAATGAAGAAGGAGGGTTTCCTTCCAATGGTGTCCTGGAGGTAGCCGAAGATGTAGTTTCCGATGATTCCGCCGGCAGCCAGGAGAACTAATCCAAGTGTTGGCAGGAAGTCTTGGTTGCAAACTAGGTCCCACTGTTGAAGAAAAAAGGTTATACAATAAGTAGGTTTATTTTGTTGCCGATAACACTAAATTTTATAATGCCTTTGAATGGTCTTATCGCTAGGAACGACGACGAGGAAGGACGACATCATTAAGGTAGCAGGGAAGCGCTGGACGCAGGCCGCTACCAATCGATCAACATGGAAAGCATTGGTGGAGGCCTATGTTCAGCAGTGGACGTCCGATGGCTGAAATGATGATGATCGCTAGGAAGCGATCTGTTCAAGACAACTCAAGGAGAGGACAGTTAAAAACAATATTTTTTCCCACAATCATCTTACCTCAGAAACTACTGTGTTCCTGTAAATATTCCGATCGTAAGTCCATCCGCTCCTGCAAGGCACAATGTCGGCGTGAGTCTCCTTAGATATGGCTTCTTCCAGGCTTTGGTAGTTCTTCAAAATGTCGGTATAGTTGTGGTTGTACATGCTGCATTGCGAGTATTGGAGGATACCGCTTTTGAGCTCAAATGGTATACTGCAAATAAATACTTAATTTGATTGCTGAAGATAAAAGAAACTGCACTATGTTTTGGCATGACATCAATTTTATAAAAAAAAACATTATTTTCGATCTACATTATTATCTTATTTTGGTAGAATATCAGAAAAAATTAAAATCTCTGTACGTTGTACTTACCTACTCGACTTTTCATTTAATAGTGCACGTACCTAAGTACCTACTTAGGCGCACTTAGGGCACAGAATAAGTAATACTTAGGGGCATTGTTTTCGTTCTTCACTATCTTGCTTTCTTTAAGTTTCAACCAAGAGTCGCAATTCTAACATTATTGGTTCTGCCTGCCATGATGAAGGAATTGGTTCTGCCTACCACTCCGATGCATGCTAGTGGAGTGACACTCCGCGAAAGAAAGCTAGGAAAGTTCCAAAGTTAAGACCCTCACCTGAGGTTCTTAACGACCTCCATATCAGCTACATGGTCGAGCTCCGGCACCCGGCACCAGTGGCCAACGTCAGCCGCCATGAACAGCTGCGCGTACGCATGGAAACCGCACGGCAGAACCGCCGGTAGTAGCACCAGGTAGATCACCAGCTTCTGGTAGTTGCCGAACTCCCCCACGTCTTCCAGGATCGCGTCGAAGTCCATCGTCTGTGTTAGACAGTGGTTTTATACCCATTTCAAAGAAAATTCAAGCATGATAAAAAACTCATAAAACTAATTTATTTTTGCTTTTAAAAAGCACTTTTGTTTGATTACTTGAACGCGCTAATCTCCGGAACTACTGGTCCGATTTGAAAAATTCTATCAGTGTTAGATAGCCTTTTTATCGAGGAAGGCTATAGGTTATACAACATCACGCTACGATCAATAGGAGCAGAGCAACAATGAAAAATATTGCGAAAACGGGTTTTCACGCGTACGAAGTCGCGGGCACAGCTAGTATGTATATTTCATAAGTTTGCATGAAATTGCATGTAAACTTTTCAGCTCAAACTAGAACTTGGGTACAAAGGTATTTAAGTTTTTACTTATTTAGGTAAGTTGAAGTTATTTATAATGAAGGAAGGCTTTACTTACGTACTTTGGTAGGAGCAATCCGTAGTCCCGTGTCCCGCGACGGGACAGTTCCGACTGTGAGGCTCGTAAATACGTTGTACCTATTCAAGGGACCCTAAACTCTACCGGGCTACATACAGGATGATTCAAGTATATAAATCACGTTTATTTTCGCATTCAAGAGAATCCGATTCGAACTGGGTTCGTTATGGAGATTGAACCATACTTTACTCGGACCTATACATACATACATATTTTTTCTTCTAGATAATTGAGGAAATATTGATATTGTTGCAAAATCTTATCAGATTATTGTATCCGTTCAAAGCTTCAACAACAAACGGTTTTGTTTATCGATGATCTTGATCATTTATAGTGCTTAGGCTGCTTAACAGTAACGTGTCCCAATTTACAGCAGACCTAGGTGAACAATAACTCTATTAAAATGCTACTGTAATGCCGTTAAAACCACAAAAGTGAACTATGTGAGAACTAAAGGCTGTACAATTTGTGCACTTTAAGGAGTTACACCCTTGTAACTGAAGAGGCGCTGTTAACTCCATTAATACAGCTTTTAGTATCCAGGTAAACCATATAGCGGCCACTGTAAGACATATTTTGTGCTACTTGGGCATCCATTTGACGAGTTTTATACTTAAGTAACTACCTACCGAGCCACTTGATTTTGGCGATACTGCGAATTATAGTTAATTTAGTTTTTCTACGGATCTTTTACAGTCTGATTCGATCACATTTAATCTACCTAACAGCAAATCAAACGTGCTAATAGCTTTCATAGAAAATGCCTTTGTTTTACATACACATCAGCCGGTATACTCAATGGGATGCGCACGCGCAATTATCCCATTAGTAGTGCGCAGTCAGTCAATTCGATTAGCGATATAATTGGAGCGGCGAAAGGACAGCTCCCTGCACGTCCCAAGGTCAGATCCCAACTGTATCCCAGTTCTGCACTCATTGACGATTGACCACTATGAGTTTTTGTGCAACATTAATAAACCCAGCAATGGAAAGGGTATTTCAGGAATAATCGCCTGGTAAATCAACTTGCGCAAGGTTCTGTCATGGTCAGATTTGACTTATTGACCAATGGAAAAGGTTTTGACGGCTTTATTGATGTGTGAAGATCCGTTAGAGAACTAGCAATAGATTTATTTAGGTATATTTGTGTAGTTCCTGTTATGGTCAAGTTTGGGCTTCAGTAAGTGTAGTGCACTCCTAAAGGTACTTTATAGTAAACTAGCTTTTGCCCGCGGCTTCACTCGCGTGAAATTTCGTTTGTCACAGATCGTCATAAATTATAGCCTATATGTTATTCTGGGTTATAAACAATAACACCGCAAAGTTTCATCAAAATCCCTTCAGTAGTTTTTGCGTGAAAGAGTAACAAACATCCAGACATCCAAACTTTCGCATTTATTAGTAGGATGAATAAAAGTTTCAATTCATATAAAATCAGTTTATTATAAACTACAAATTAATACGTTAACTTTACTTTTACATCTGCTTACACTCGAAAAAACAAGTGGACTTAAAATATTTACGCATAACACGTAGTTTCCAGTAATATACTTTATTTATGTTAAGTAAGTAGTTTAGTACGAACTGAGTATTATGGGAGCGATATTAAACTTTATGGCACATCTTCCTGAACCATTCCGGGTCATCTTTGGCCGCGGTCTCGGGGCGGCCGCCCGTGTGCCGATAGTGGAACTCCGAAACGCCCCGTCCGGGGACGTTGTTCACTGAGAAGGCACAGAAGCGCTCCACCATCCGAGCCTCCCACTCGTCAGATACGTAGTGGACCGATTCGTACTCCACTTTAACCTGGAAATGGACAATATGATTGGCTGTGTGATTTTGGTAGCTTGGGAGAGAAAAGGATGCGCTGATGGCAAACGCTACTAGGCATCAAAAGTGGTAGGGAAATGTTTTCTGCTTGGCCAAAAAGATTCATGTTGACCAACGATTTAGAGAATAGAGAAAAAAAGTTCCACTTCTGGCACTATAGCACTAGCGGCGTAAGGGGGGGCGGTGGGGGCGGTCCGCCCCGGGTGCGAAGCCTCAGGGGGTGACACAAGTCGCGCAGATTAGTACTCATCTGCATGACAAGTCTGCGGTCTATGTCATGATACCGGGAGGGGGAAGGGGGTGCGATTGTCTTTCAATCTTCGAATCGGTAGGTAACCCCAAAATCCTGGGGGGTAAGGGGTGCCTTAGGACTTATGACGGGGGGGGGCTGGGGTGATCGCCCCGGGTGCCAACCCATGCTACGCCGCCACTGCACTATAGTGTGGCAAATCACTGCATATTGCAATTAGAGCTTTCTTATCGAAATCTATGTCGAAAGTCTGGAAAATATGAAACACCTACGCTTTTTAACCGGCTACATTTATTTAAAACTCAACTACTCGAGATTCGGTCGGATTTCTATGAGGAAATCAGTTTACATAAGATCATTATTGCTTATGCGACCCACCCAACCGATAATAGTGATTTTATTTGTGTGCCTGCTGGAACCTAGGACCTTTCGTCCAAGGTACGTCATAATCATCATCATCATCTCAGTCATAGGACGTCCACTGCTGAGCATAGGCATCCCGCAATGTTTTCCATGTTGCCCGGTTGGTAGCGGCCTGCGTCCAGCGCCTTCCTGTTACCTTTATGATGTCGTCGGTCCACCTTGTGGGTGGACGTCCCACGCTGCGTTCTCCGGTACGCGGTACGTGCTGGTATGTTATTCTAATGTTACCTGTACTGTGTAGACCTCGTCTCCGGCTTGGAACCTGAAGGCGTAGTCCCTGGGCGCTTCGCCCCCTTCCCCGTGTTGGTACAGCTTCAGCTCTACCCATTTGATGGGCAGGACTGTCCCGTCTTTGAAAGCGATCGTCCCAACTTCAAATCTGTTGAAGTAACCAAAACTTACTAACACCCGTATTCACAAACATTAATGAGGTCTCACAGTGCGCGTGAACGCACAGGGCAATCTGGCATCTTATGCAGTCGTAACAAGTGTGATTATTAAGCTAGCACCCATAACACAAACATATTAATTGCTTACTTTGGGGCTAGATAGCGCTGTATGAAATTGTCCAGAGATATTTATTTATTTATTATGCATCAAAACCGTGTAAAGTCCGGTCGCCGAGCACAGTCGCGATAGCAATATAATTACGCGCGAGCGATAAAGAGAAGCTTGGGGTCATTGGACGAAATTCTATCTGCTCGGCGACCGGACTTTAGCTTTATGTGCTTACTCGGTAGCGGTAGACGGCTGACAGATGACCCCGACGCTGATACTGGTGCCGTTCTGAAGGAAGATGTGGTGGAACGCGTATCTGTGCATCAGACTCCAGTCTCGTTTATGACCTAGAAACAAGCTAAGGTCAGAATCCTACATTGACCTACAAAAAGAACTCTTTTGTTATTTACGAAGTAGAAAATAAACCCTCTCGAAACCATAGCCTAGGCGTAGACCACCGACTTTTAGTTCGCCGATAGTTGGGTCGGGCTCTTAATCAGTATGAAGATGTATGAAAGTGCACACATTACACAGATTTAATATCGGCCGATTCTTCATATAAGTTAAAATCGGACCCAACTATCGGCTAACTAAAAATCGGTGGTCTGCGTCTAGGCTTATTGTTTGTCCCAGGCGTCAACACAAGATGAGCATTCAAAGAAACATTTTTGGTCCTTCGAGCCGGATTTAACACTATTCTGTAACGTGTTTTGAACAACTACCTTTTACTCGTACCAAAGACTTACCAAAGCTGTGATCTCTGAAAGACGGCAATGTGTATTCAAACGACTCGTCATTGATCTTGAACTTGCATTTTAGCTGTCCGAACTGCTCATAGTGAGACTGATGAGCGCTAAAACAAAGAAGTGATTTGCTGAATATTACAGACAATACAGATGACGAGATAAGTAGGTAACTACTTATTGTAATAAATAATTTAATTACGTCCGTATTCACAAACGATGCTTGCTTATGTGAAGCAGCAAATCGAACGCATAGCGTTGAATAGAGCTCTGATTGGTTTGTGTGTCACCCTGTGGGTCCACACTGGGAGACCTCATAGTAATGTTTGCGAATACGGGCGTTAGTACGAGTATGTATGTATGTTGGTCTAGTTTAGGACATGCATCATGAGTATCATGTCTCTTTCTATTTTGATAATTATATTTCTACTCCTCACTACCGACGACCTCATAAAGGTAGCGGGAAGGCGCTGGATGCAGGCTGCTACCAACCGGCCACTGTGGAAATCATTGGGGGAGGTATATGTTCAGCAGTGGACGTCCTATGGCTAAAAATGATGAAGATGATGATATTTCTACTCACGTTTTCAAGTGATTGAAGTAAGCCCTGCTCCACTTCTCCCTGGCGATGGACTTGATGACGGCGGGCGGGTGCAAGTCCGAGTCGAAGTCGAAGTGCTTGCTGGTGGCTGTCCACTCCCCCGTGAAGTCCACGTCGACTAGCTTGTCCGGCTCGTTTTGATACCTACAATTATGTTATATGGGCTAATATTCTTTTTCCTAAGCCTAGGCGCAGACCACCAACTTTTAGTTGGACTATAGTTGGGCCCGATTTTAATTTATATGAAGAATCGGCCGATTTCAAATCTGTGTAATGTGCGCACTTCCATACATGCCTATACTGATTACTTAACTGCCCGACTAAACTATCGGCCGACGCAAAATCGGTGGTCTGCGCCTAGGCTAATAAAAGAGGATTGAGGCAGGATCAGAGATTCTATTTGGGACTGAACTTGAAGGTGCTAAAATATACTCAAAATCACTACCCGCACCTTTTGGATCTCGGACGGTACAATTTTCAGTACAGTGTCTCACCAGTAACATGGCAGTGTAGGAGTTTTCTTCTGCGTACTAATACTTACGTAATGTAGAGCGTCACACTACATTTAGAAATAACACCACTCTCTTTGCTGTCCCAATAATTTTTAAGTGCTCAAAAAACAAGACATGATTTAAGTAGCAGATGTTTTCGTTTGTTTTATCCACCATATTATTCAACTTACCACATCTTCCCATTGTAACTGATTTTCCATTTTGCCATAGGTTCGACCGGCGTCATCTTAATGCCTTCAGCTCCAAATTCCCCGATCTGAGCCCCAAAGAGAACAGTGTCCGGGATTTTTTTGCTGCATAACAGACCTTTTCCTGGCAACTAAAAAAAATATTAAAAAGGGAAGGAACCGCCAGTCTGCTTGTGACCACGGCTGCAGCATCGCAGCCGAAACGTCAAGCCGTGAGTACATAATGTAACTCATTAATAAACGTCGCGTTAAGACCTGTGTCTTACTATTTTTATGAGAGGGATAATCTATACTTATAATAAATCTGTAGAGAGGTCAATTCTGTACATGAAATATATTTTCAAAATAACTATATCAGGGGTTGATTAGTGATCGATACTGATGCCAAAAATGCAATCAGTAAAATTTTTGTCTGTCTGTCTGTATGTTCCTTATAGAAACAAAAACTACTCGACAGATTTTAACGAAACTTGGTACAATTATTCTTCATACTCCTGGGCAGGTTATAGTATACTTAGGAATTCCCACGGGAACGGGAATTAGCGGCAAAATCCTTATGTATGAAAAATCTAAACTGCTTAAGTTAGACGCTTGAAATTTTGCATGCAGGTACCTTAGTAAACTTAAAGCTTAGTTACAACAGGATATTGCAAAATTCCCACGGGAACGGGAGTTAGCGGAAAAAAAACATTTGTATGAAAAAATCTCAACCGCGTAAGATAGATGAAGGGGGTAAAACGGGATTCACGCGTACGAAGTCGCGGGCGGCCGCTAGTTAATTAATAAAAAAATACGCCTTTTGGTAGACAGAGAATGAACTGGAAACGAAAATCATTAAGAAACACTACTCACTCCAATATAAAACAACCCGTTACACATGCCTAATGGGCGGCGCTCGCAGCCAGATATGACGTAGATTCCCTGGTCCTTGTCATTTTTTGACGCGGATATGAAGAACACAGCGTCAAATGCCTGAAAAAGAAATTAGGTACACAATCTGTACTAGAATTGGCACAGGACGTCTACATGAACATACACCTGCTTGCTGAAGTGAAGCAGCAACGCTATGCGAAGTCGCACGCACAAAGTTGTATATAGAGGTCTGTCGCCCGTATTCACAAACGATGCTTGCAGTGAAGCAGCAAATCGATCGCACAGCGTTGAATAGAGCTTTGTGATTGGTTCGTGTGTCACCCTGTGCGTCCACGCACACTGTGAGACCTCATAGTAATGTTTGTGAATACGGGCGTCAGTCTCTGATTGGTTCGTGTGGGTCACTCCGCCACTCAAGTGTTGTCTATGAATACGTTTTTAGGACACTGTGCGTCCACGCACACTGTGAGACCTCATAGTAATGTTTGTGAATACGGGTGATAGACCTCCCCTAATGATTTCCATATTGACAGGTTGTTGTGTATTCAGCGTTTTCCACCTACTTTAGGTATCTATTTTGAAAGAAAGAAAGAAAAAACATTTGGTAGGTACTAAAAAAAAAACAATAAAAACAAATCAACTTAAAGAGCCAAATACATAGTACTCGAGAGCACGTTACGGCCACTGGTATTCTGCAGAAACCATGAGAGGGGTGCGGCGTGGCCTACAGCGAACGCTACAACTCACTACAAAAATAGAGAAAATATTATTGTACCTTAGCACGTTCGGAAAGCTTCGCGACATACTCACGTCCGAAATACCGCAGTGTCTCAAGTCAAAAGTATTTGACCAGTGTGTGTTGCCAGTGATGGTGTATGGATCAGAAACGTGGTCGCTTACTATGGGCCTCATAAGAAGGCTCAAGGTCACCCAAAGGGCGATGGAGCGGGCTATGCTCGGAGTTTCTCTGCGTGATCGAATCAGAAATGAGGAGATCCGCAGGAGAACCGAGAACCAAAGTGACCGACATACTTAGCTCGCATAATTGCTAAAATCAAGTGGCAGTGGGCGGGGCACATACGAGAGACGATGGCCGTTGGGGCAGAAAAGTTCTCGAGTGGCGACCAGGGGCTGGAAGACGTAGCGTGGGCAGGCCTGCTACTAGGTGGACCGACGATCTGGTGAAGGTCGCGGGAAGAGCCTGGATGCGAGCAGCGCAGGACCGTTCATTATGGAAAACCTTTGAGGAGGCCTTTGTCCAGCAGTGGACGTCATTCTGCTGAAACGAACGAACGAACGAACCTTAGCATGGTCGCTGAGGAGCTGGGCGCAGTCCATCTGCGCCGGGTCCGCTATAGCCTTGACTCCCTGACCCGCCCGCCCTTTTGAGCCGGCGCCAGAGTTCCTATTCGCATACTGAAAAAATCCAGCCAAGTGTGTTGTTATGTGAAAATTATAATAGGTAGCATTAACTGTGTAGCTAGGGATAGTTTTATAAGTGCCAAAATATTGGTATAAACTGAATAAAATATTTTTGATTTGATTTTGTAGAGACGTTTCAAACTTTTGAGTTCGTTTTTAGTAGCTTCGAACAGGATTTTTCGTATTTTTTATTGAAATCGTAGCAGTTCCAATTTTAGTGTCTGTTGTTTTATAGTAAATTGACCCTTGACCAAGCTAGCGTACTTATGCATGCGTAAATGTCGCAGATTTTGTTAACCCTACACATAAATAATTTTTCGTTGTGGTTTTATTCCTTAGGTTTCCAAAAGATGGTTAAAACATTGTTGAGAGAGTTCTGTAAAGCGATGTATTTTGACATTGCCCTTGAATTTTTATCACGCCTGCAGTGTTATCTATTATTTCATGTAGAGACAGTACACCTGTGAGTATTATACATTAATGATGATAAGAATATTGATTAATCAAATATACGAGCAAACTAACGAGGAAAAGTCGGCTGTATTAGATGTCTTTTATTTATGTAGGTAAGTAGGTACAGTACAGTAAGAGTAGGCGCACACCGTTGATTTTTCTTCGGCCGATAGTTTAGTCGGGCAGTTGATCAGTATGGGCATGTATGGGAGTGCGCACACTACGCCGATTCGATTTGGCCGATTCTTCATACAAATTAAAATCGGGCACAACTATCGGGCAACTAAAAATCAACGGTGTGCGCCTACTCTTAGGGTCAAATAATTCGGGACACCCAAAGTAGCCAAAAAGTTCGCAACACATTTTTGTTATTTGGAATAAGGTTGTGTTATCAACCTTTTATTTATTTATTATTTATTTATTTTAGAAATTACAAACAAATGTGTTACAGAAATTAACTTATCTACTAGACTTATATTACTTTTGGTTATGTATTCTGTGCTTTTGGCCACTAAGCCTAACAAAAAAAAATATTACCCACAAATAGACCAGTTATAGTCGACCTGGTTTCAAGTTTTTTTTGTAGGGACAAAACTATACAATATGATGATAGGGAAGTAGGTAGGTCCTATACTTAAACTCTAACAAAGATAGGAATGTCTAAGTAGAGAAACACACATAAACATGTTGTTCGGTAAGTACCGAACAACATGTTTACGGACAGTAAAACCAACAGTGATATCACTATTATCTCATATTTAGATGCAATATGATTCATAAGTATGAGTGAATGCCCTGCATTTGTTTATTTGTCTTACTTTGATACAAACAAGAATGACGTATGGCTAAGACAAGGGGTATTCTAGGTAGGAATTTCTTACGAAAAATCATCAAAATTGTTTCAGTGCTTCAAGCGTGAAAACATAACAACAAGCAAACGAAGTTTTAAATACATTTAAAATCAAAAATATCTTATTCAGTTTTAACCAGTATTTGGCACTTATTGAGACACATCTCGTTTGAGACCCATGTTTATCTATTTTGAAAGTTTTATACCAATATAAGTTTTACTACAAAATATCTACGAGGTTAACAAAAAAATAACTCAAAATGTGACAAATTAAAATTAATATTTTACTAAACTTTTACACGGTCGAGTCAACATTGATGCACTTACCTTTCTAAAATAATACAAGCACGCGAACACGACATATTTCAAATAATACCACTTCCCAGGCACTGAGTACACCCCGAATATAGGCTTTGTCTCCTTGTACCTCACACTGTATACCACTAACACCGTTACAACACCGATGGCCAGCAATAGAACAGGCATGATTCAGTCAAGTGCTCTACTATCACTAAATTATTAACGTTACTATATACGTAGAGGTATTTACAAGATAAAACGATAAAAACTGTCGCACAATATAGTGTTGTGGCGATAGATAATTTTGCTAATTAAAGTACATAATTAAATTACGCTGAGAGCGCTGGGTCTGACTAATCCGCTAATCCGACGTGCGGCAGGTATTCGTAACTAGGTATTATACTTAACAGTGTAATAAAACTATTTCGACGCCCGGCAATGATGTAATGTTTTGTCTGCAAATCTGTATTATTTACATACACAATAATATGCGATATTGGGATGTGTTTATACTAAAATATAAGCCCTGATTTATGTAATAAGTAATGCTATGTGAAATATAAAATAAATACAGGGATGGTTTATATTGGACGGATGTTGCAAACAGCTGAATACTAAGGCTGAGTCGCACCATCTTACTATAACAAACGTCTCTTGTCAAACTCCATGCAATAAACTAGTTACATACCGTCGTACCCGACGAAAACTGCCCTAATTGCAAAACAGCAACTTTTCAGGAGATACATTTTTGTGTTTATTTTAAAAAGTAATCACGGTAATGATAATTTTTCGATATGATAGTGTGTATGGACCTCTTATTGACTTGTTAGAACTAAAGTATTGTAATAATTATTTTTATTTTAACTATGGCGAATTATTTTGTATAAAAAATAAGTCGAAAAAATTCGTAGAATTCAAAAAATATTGATGCCATTCGATTCTTTGAAGTAATCCTATTATACCCTAGAGTTCCACGAAATCAAAAAGAGCAATTTGTATACAAATAGAGTAAAAAACTAATTTCATTACAACTAACGCCATTGTGGCTCTTTGTTTTCCATACATCGAAAAAATCGAGCGCCAATTATTTCCCTGGAATATGGCCCCATAAGGGCCATATTCAGGTTGTGGCTTTTTTCCACGGGAGATTTTGTAGGTATGAGATTGTGGCTTTTGCATAAAGTGGAATATCTAAATAAGTATTGAACTTTTTAATACAATTGTTTTACTGAAAGGTGTATTAAGGAATGTAGTATTTAATAATGAAATAAAAGAAAAAAGCCCTAATGATTATTGGGGCAGTCTTCGTCGGGTACGACGATACATACGGCAACAGTTGGTGCAACTCAGCACATTCATAGCAGAGCCTCTTGCCCTTCGTGTATCCACGGAAGACCAGCGTCGTGGTGTTCCTTACGACACCTCGACATGATGCTGAGTGGATACCGTTACGGTGACACGCACATTACCTACTTTATTTAGTTTTGTTATAATTTTCTTGATGTTGTTTTGTGCCGCTGAATAAAACATTTCATTTTCATTTTAATTGCACTATCTAATGTTTCTATTATAGTGCGTACATCCCTAGAACAGCATGAGTGATTCCTTTCCTCTATGCTCTCTACCTCTTGCGAGTTATAAGGCCATAAGGCATCTACTGTAAGCTTGCTCCATCGGATTCCATCGACACTTATCGAGTGAAATTGCCAAAAAATAAAGATTTGGAAAGACATTAAAGATTCCTGAGTCGAGGAATCGCAGCCTAACTACGGGTACATACCTACACTAGTTTATTGCTACTGATAGATAATAAAAACGCGGTAACACATGAAGAATAAACATTTATTGATGTGAATCATTTGTACAATAAACAACATTTTTATCGCAGCGACGGCTTATTTGTTTTAACATGTTTTTAACGGAATGTGTTACTGCATACTGCCAAAGAATGGAACCGGCTTTAGGCTATGGTCTCCTCTTATAGATCGTTTCATCCATGAAGACGCGCCCCACGATTCTTCCGCAAATGTTTGAGTGTTATCGGTACACGCTAAATTATCCATGAGTGCACACTACAATAATGGACGCTCGGATCAAACTCCCCGCACCCCGCGCTTCCCTCGACCAAAAATTGATGGGCGTGTCTTCGTGGATGAAACGATCTATACGCGTGGTACGTCAGCGTCAAACGTTCCTATCGACGTCCATATAGATGACCCACGCTGAACTGTCCCACCAAACTCAATGACAGGGGGGCGCTACCATCGTTCAACTATATGGTTTCCAACATGGCAAAAATCGAAATCAGCGATCCGGTATTGACGGTGGCGCCCCACTGTCAATGTCATGCATAGGACAGTTCTGTGGGTCTAGACAAAGCGCAAATTATAATCGCAAACCAGTCGAAAAGTGGTCGAAAAGCCCCTTTTTTGTATGGAGTTTTGACGGATTTGATTTTCGATTCGATCAAAAAGTGCGCTTTGTCTAGGGGGGTATTTTGGAACTATACGCCGATGTCAACGTCTGAAAGATATCAAAACGTCAGTTTTCTATAGTAAGCATTGTTACGCGTCCTACGGCGTTAATAGGCCACCAGTCTTTGAACATTTTCGACGCTAAAGGAATAAATAAGCCGTCAACCGAATACAATACTATAAATCTGAAATATATATTCATTACGTCTCTAAGCTACGTCACATTACATTTCAGACCATATCTTTAACACAATCTTATTCACCCCTGTACGTATCATTCCAAAGACGGATAGTTGAAGAGTTTTGTATCTTACCAATCTTAGATACAGAAAATATTTTAACTATTTGTTTGTAACAAAACTTTCTTTAGCGAGTTTCGTACGTGTACGTGTAAGACATCATATGCCCATAGTGAAGTTGTGTTTTGAAAAACAAAATTTTTATGTATAAAAAGGCAAGTATTTGACCACAATCATACCAGAGGTGGAATTGTGTAAAGCAATCGTAATCATTTGACAGTTCAAAACGTACGATTATTCTGTCAAACGCTTTGTTTAACTGACTTTATCGTACGTTATGAACCGTCAAATGATTACGATTGCTTTATTACACAATTCCACCTCTGGTGTTAAGTGGGATGCAGTCTAAGATTATCACATCACTGACTCGAGTTTTCAGTTTTGAAAATAGCAATTGAATTATTTTTTTCTCAAGAGACAACGCTCTAAAAATGGTACAAACCGACTAGTACTGTCATAGATGTTTTTTACATCGTAAGTTTACAATAATTTTAGAAGTTTTAAACGAAACTAACTCTTCTGTCTGTAGGTACAGAGCGTTCATTCATTTGCCATCAAATCATTTACATCTATTGCTACCAAACAACAATTTAATTTAATACAAACATACCAAAGCTTCGTTATTTATTTAATATTTTATACTTAATATTCGTGGAACACACAAAATGGTCTATGGTTTTGTATTAAGATTATTGTGCTCATTTTGACTAGTAATTACAATGATGCAACGATTTTTATTTTAAATTAAATCTCATCCGACATTATTTTAGAGCTACGATTATATCAGTACCATTAATAAAAAAGCCAATTATTATTATAATTATTGTTTTATTGGTTCCTTATATCTAAGGCATAGAACGGTAAGTTTAAAGCACATCAAAGCGACTTCTAATATACAGCATTACATTAACATAATAATAAGTATAATAGAAGTTGAATATTTTTAAGGTATTTGCTTGGTAACATTAAAATTAAATAATGGTTCGTTGAGGATTGGCTTTATTAACCAGCTTTAATTACAATATAATCTGTGAAAATGTTATCTAGAGGAGTGTTTTCTGTCTACCCACAAGCCACTTGGGACTATCATAAGGTGACCATAGACACACCCCCATAAACAAGGCTGTGTTTGGTTCATACAAGTTTCATAACCTAGACTATCAGGAATAATATTATAAACATGTAAATAATATACCACTTCTAATATAATAGAATCTTAACACAATAATAATACTCTTACTGACAGTTGATTGGATATTTTTTGTACATCGACTGAGCATCGATTTTTAAAAGTATGGCTTTAGTATTCATAAAGCCGATGATCTAATATACGATGCGAAACAAATTAAAATAACATGAATCGTACATTAGAAACTCGACTATAACTAAACGTAATAAGTTCGAGATTCAACTGTCAATAAGAGTAGAGAACGAACATGACACCAGCGATTTACAATTTTACACAGAAATGAAATTCCGTTCAGACTAATGCAAATAAGACGTTGCTCAATATTTAGAGTCCAAGTAACATGAACATCAAACTATCCCTCTCACTCACACAAAGATGCCGGCATGAATGACAGAGATAGCAACACTCAACACGTCAGGGAGTTTCAATGTAAATCGAGAGTGTCGCCGTTCCAAAAACCATTATAAGTAAATATCAACGAATACTAACACCGAGTAGTAAGTTAGCAGCGACTAAAGAGTGCACGCAGCTTATTTAGAACTAATCTTTGAATTTTTGGCTCGTATACTGAAATGACACTTAATAGCATGAATTTAAAGTTGAAAATGAATATTTAAACCAATCAAAGGCTCATACTTTAGCGTCGTTTCAGAACACAAGCCGTATAGTCTGACCAAGCTTACATGATACTTGAAAAGATTTTTTTAACATTATTTGCTTATTTATAGCTATTTTTTGCTTATTTAAAACTGGAAAATTAGTGACTTATTTGCAGTAATATTAAGTAGTAGTGGTATATTCATATTACTTGGTCAAACTATACAGACGAAGAGGCATAGAGGTTACATTCGGTTTAATATAAATCTATGTATTCCGAATTATTGTTAGACGTTCCCTTGGTTTTTTACCATTATACATTTCATTCGAGCCGCTAGCTACGTTAGTTTAATATAAGGTTAGGCAACGGTTGTATAAAAAGTGTACAGTTGAACGCTAAAATAAATATACAACTTTATGTCAAAGCTGTAAGGCTTTGAATTGTATAAATATTTCGCGGATACCTGTACAAATAAATGCGAAACACATTGACAAAAATAATTAAAAAAATATTTAATAATATTTAATTTAATTAATCATCTAAATTAAATTCCGACAATACCAATCTGAGCTTTCCCATTGACGAATTTAGGACTAACGACATTTTGTACATAAATGTATTTAAAATAAATAATTAAACCGAATTATAAGACCAATTTTTGGAGAAATTTCAATAAAATTAGAAACATTTAAGAAATACACAACTAATACATTTTAAGCCAGAATTGAAATTAATCAACTCAAAACAAAAATTGACCATATTGAAAATTATAATAGTTTTTTATGACAAATTTCGACTAATATGTTTAAACAAACGTCGTTTTGTCAAAACAAACGTGTATTGTATTTGTCTCTTTCTTTTAAATCTTGAAAGAGACGAAATGTAAATTGAAAAAGGTGTTGTTTTAATTTTTTAAGAATAACAAGGTTACACTTTTTTTACAAAGAAATCAGAAGTGAAATCAATCACGTAGAATATCTACACAACGATTTTCGATTTAAACGTGAATGAGCACATCTTTTTAATACCTTTTAATAATTAACAATCCTTTAATTTTAATGAGTTAGATGAGTATTGCGCTGCTATTATATTAAATCAGTTCTTTAAATAGCTTAGGTTTTAACATTAAAATATTATCTATGTTTAAATTCTGATTCGATGAGAAAAAGTTACCAATGTGCTCATGGCATGACGCATTACGTCATTAATATCTCTAGATACGTCATTAATTTAAGACAGTCGACTAAAACACTCGGAATGACGCATTAAGAGATTACTCTAACATTTTTAATGCCATAGATCAGTGTTTTTCAACCTTTTTCATGACGCGACCCCCCTAGTATGAAAAAAATTTTTGCGACCCCCCGACCGTTCGCTTTTTTTTTCATGCCTTTTACAAAGATGTTGTAGGGACCGAATTCTTCATTCTATACAACATTTATGCATTTGCATAATTAGATGTCGAATAAATCTAGCTTTAAAACTTCTCTGATTTAGTAGTTTTTACGAGTTCTCGCGACCCCAATAAAGAGGCTCCACGACCTCCCAGGGGGTCGCGACCCACAGGTTGAAAAACACTGCCATAGATCACAAAAACCAAAAACAAAAGATGTGCTCATACAAACGGGAATGCTACTCCAAAAATCATAGACAAACCTCTCACTCCTAGTCTCTGGCCGCTCCGATGATGGCAAGGATGTACATGAAGATATTGATGATGTCTAGGTAGAGGTTCAACGCTGCGAAGATATATTCTTCGGGGGAGATGGTATACTTGTGCTTGCCGCCCATCATCAGTTGCGTGTCGTAGACAAGGTAGAAGGAGAACAGTAGAGCGCCTACTGAAGCGTAGACCAGATGCAGGATCTTAACTTCGCGGAAGAAGATCGCGATGAGGCCTGCGGGATATAAAAAGATGATTAAGAATCTTGGAACGTTTGAGAATGTAAAGGATTTATTTTCTTTGAAATAAAAATAAATTTATTGACCATAAATTTCCTAAAAAATACTTTTAGTCCGTCAACTATGTTATCAAAAAATATTGGAAACATATTACATATTTCTTTATTTGTCAATCGAACATGTCATTACGAAGTTATGATGCGTTGAAGTTCCGTGACATAGTGCTACACTTTTAAGCACTCCTTGACGTCACGGGCCTTTTCTTTTGAATTTTGACGCTTTTTATCTCTTTGTATTTTCATAAGTTTGAAGAAGTGACAAATACGTGTCGAGTATTTTCTTCTCGGCTCTGTTTTCCACCAAGGAGACGAAGCGAAGGGATACAAGACGAAGACTTGAAAGCGGAGCATAGCGGAGAAGTGTCGGACCGTCAAATTTTTCTATAGAACTTGACAATGTCGGTTGCGTGGCACGACGGATCTGCGCGGAGCGGAGAGAAGTGGAAATAATGAAATCTGATTGGTTATTCAAAACACTTTTCCGCTTTGTTTCGCCTTAGTGGAAACCGGAGCTGAGTGGAAACGGTTGAATAGAATAGCGGAGAATATGTGTTGGCGTGACTGCATAGGCGCTAGATCTCGGTCTTTGAGATTCGCTAGTGTCGAATAGGAAGGAGTGTGATCTTTGGAAACATGAACGTGATATAATGCTTAATTCAATACAACATACATCTGTTTCCGCAATTTATTACACCGATCTTGTCGCGACAAGGAAAAATTTCCGTGCTTTTAAGCGATTTTGTGAAAAATATTATTGGCAGGTAATTGCTAATTGCTCATAAGATAGGCCCCCTTAATTGATATTTATTGTCCGTAGTGCATAATCTTTTCTTAAGGTTTTAAACCTTTGTTTGTCACCTGTCATCCGCTTTGCAATGGAGGGAAGTCGAACTTAATTTCGAACTCCTCCTATGTTCTTCTGATTAATTTCGTTGCGGGTCCAATGACCGTTTAAGTTTCCCCCGGGACAAACTTGACCTTCATTGGTTGGGTTTTTATGGCGGTCCAGCTGTAGATCCTGGCTACACAGGAGTTGCAGCGGTGGGAACGAGAGGTGGGAATAGTCCTGTATTTTGAGAAGTTGGCTATTTGCGAGCGGTTGGCATTTTGTGAAGTTGGCATTCTGAGCTGAAAGAGTAAAGGAGAAGCCAAAGGAACACGAGACAACTTACCGAAGAGCAGGAAGACGACTGTGGCGCACAGTAACACGCCGCCCATGGTGGTGAAGTCCCACTTGGTCTGGAAGGCGAACAGCGTCAGCGCCAGGCACACCGCCGCCGTGATGCCGATCGCTATCATCACCTGCAATAACAACAATAATTTTAAACTTTCTGCGAAAAATCGTACTTATTTATATTTTTTTTCCATGGAAACTGTGTTTTTTTAAAGGCTTCTTATGTTGACATTTTAAGGGCCCTCGCCCACGGCGGCGTTTACGAAACGCGCGACAGTATCGCTACTAACGCGCGTGATGCCACAGTATAGTGCAAAATATACCTTATTGCTTCGCGTTAAGGACTCACCGAGCTGGTCTGGTACATGGAGGAGGAGACGCCCAGCAGGAAGCTCTGCGCCGCCGTGAAGATGGCCAGGAAGATGAAGTTGTATTACGAACCTTACTGCCTCGCATTAAGGACGCTCTTACTCATGTAGCTGGTCGGTATACAGAGGTGAGGCCACGGTACTGTAAGCCTTACTGCCTTGCATTAAGGACGCGCTGACTCACATAGCTGGTCTGGTATCTAGAGATGTTACAGTATTTTGACCCTTACTGCCCGAGCAGTAGTTGCTGCAAAATATGCCTTATTGCTTTGCGTTAAGGTCTCACCGAGCTGGTCTGGTACATGGAGGAGGAGACGCCCAGCAGGAAGCTCTGCGCCGCCGTGAAGATGGCCAGGAAGATGAAGTTGGTGGGCGCGGTGCGGCGCACTGTCTCGCAGCACGCCATCGCGATCAGGCACACGAACACTGTCACTAGCGCCACCCAGCTGGGAAGCCGCCGTGACGATGCGAGGCATTGTGAACCTTACTGCCTGGCGTTAAGGACGCGCTGACTTACGGCTGGTCGGTATACTGAGGTGACGGCACGGTATTGTAAGCCTTACTGCCTCGCATTAAGGACGCGCTTACGCATGTAGCTGGTCGGTATACTAAGGTGATGCCACAGCATTGAGACCCTTACTACCTCGGTCTGGTATCTAAAGCCTGGTCCGTGAGCACGTAGAATTTTGTCCAATGACCCCAAGCTACCCATCCTTATCGCTCGCGCGTAATTATATTGCTGTCGCGACTGTGCGACGGGCGCCCCCAGTGAGTGTGCTCACAGACCAGGCTTTAGAGGCGATGCTACAGTATTGTGACCCTTACTGCCTGAGCAGTAGTTGCTGCAAAATGACCCTTACTGCCCGAGCAGTAGCTGCTGCATAATGAGCCTTACTACCCCGCGTTAAGGTCGCGGCCAGCTCAGTGAGTTCGCCCGGTGATGTCACAGTATAATGAGCCTTATTGCTTCGCGTTAAGGTCGACTCAACTGGTCTGGTACATGGAGGAGGCTATTGCAAAATATGCCTAATTGCTTCGCGTTAAGGACTCACCGAGCTGGTCTGGTACATGGAGGAGGAGACGCCCAGCAGGAAGCTCTGCGCCGCCGTGAAGATGGCCAGGAATATGAAGTTATATTACAAACCAAAGGGTACTACAAGGTTCGAGACTATATTGATGACAAGGATGCGTGGTCAGTTCAGTCTGCACATATTTGATGTACTTAAATTTGACTATTCTTACCGTTAGATAATTCCTGGCAATAAGTGGTGACTGAGTTTGTTCCGGCGTTTCTTCTCAGCACTTGCCATATGTTTGTCTCGAAGCGCTGGTAGGGCCCAAAAGATAAGGAGACATGTAAAGTGCCCCATAAGGGCTACCTTTTCTTTTTTTATTATTTTCTATTGACGTTCATAAGTGCCACTTGTGGTCTAAACTGAATAAATATTTTTTGATTTTGATTTTGATTTTGAAACCTTACTGCCTCGCATTAAGGACGCGCTTACCATTTAGCTGGTCGGTATACGGAGGTGAGGCCACGGTACTGTGAGCCTTACTGCCTTGCATTAAGGACGCGCTGACTCACATAGCTGGTCTCGTACGTAGAGATGATGTTGCTGCAAAATATGCCTTATTGCGCCGCGTTAAGGTCGCGGCCAGCTCACTGAGCACGCCCGGTGACGTCACGGTATAGTGAGCCTTATTGCTTTGCGTTAAGGTCGACTCACCGAGCTGGTCTGGTACATGGAGGAGGAGACGCCCAGCAGGAAGCTCTGCGCCGCCGTGAAGATGGCCAGGAAGATGAAGTTATATTACGAACCTTACTGCCTCGCATTAAGGACGCGCTTACTATGTAGCTGATCGGTATACGGAGGAGATGCCATAGTATTGTGAGTCTTACTGCTTTGCATTAAGGACGCGCTGACTCTCATAGCTGGTCTCGTACGTAGAGATGATGTTGCTGCAAAATATGCCTTATTGCCTCGCGTTAAGGACTCACCGAGCTGGTCTGGTACATGGAGGAGGAGACGCCCAGCAGGAAGCTCTGCGCCGCCGTGAAGATGGCCAGGAAGATGAAGTTGGTGGGCGCGGTGCGGCGCACTGTCTCGCAGCACGCCATCGCGATCAGGCACACGAACACTGTCACTAGCGCCACCCAGCTGGGAAGCCGCCGTGACGATGCGAGGCATTGTGAACCTTACTGCCTGGCGTTAAGGAAGCGCTGACTTACGGCTGGTCGGTATACGGAGGTGAGGCCACGGTACTGTGAGCCTTACTGCCTCGCGTTAAGGACGCGCTTACGCATGTAGCTGGTCGGTATACTATGGTGATGCCACAGCATTGAGACCCTTACTACCTCGGTCTGGTATCTAAAGCCTGGTCCGTGAGCACGTAGAATCTTGTCCAATGACCCCAAGCTACCCATCCTTATCGCTCGCGCGTAATTATATTGCTGTCGCGACTGTGCGACGGGCGCCCGCAGTGAGTGTGCTCACAGACCAGGCTTTAGAGGCGATGCTACAGTATTGTGACCCTTACTGCCTGAGCAGTAGTTGCAGCATAATGAGCCTTACTGCTCTGCGTTAAGGTCGCGGCCAGCTCACTGAGTTCGCCCGGTGATGTCACAGTATAGTGTCTTATTGCTCCGCGTTAAGGTCGACTCAACTGGTCTGGTACATGGAGGAGGAGACGCCCAGCAAGAAGCTCTGCGCCGCCGTGAAGATAGCATTGTATTGTGAGTCTTACTGCCTCGCATTAAGGTCGCGATGACTCACAGAGCTGGTCTCGTATGTAGACACTGATGCTGCAGTATTATGAGCCCTTACTGCCCGAGCAGTGGTTGCTACAAAATATGCCCTATTGCTTCGCGTTAAGGTCTCACCGAGCTGGTCTGGTACATGGAGGAGGAGACGCCCAGCAGGAAGCTCTGCGCCGCCGTGAAGATGGCATTGTATTGTGAGTCTTACTGCCTCGCATTAAGGACGCGCTGACTCACATAGCTGGTCTCGTATGTAGACACTGATGCCACAGTATTTTGAGCCTTACTGCCCGAGCAGTCGTTGCTGTATAACGAGCCTTATTGCTTCGCGTTAAGGTCTCACCGAGCTGGTCTGGTACATGGAGGAGGAGACGCCCAGCAGGAAGCTCTGCGCCGCCGTGAAGATGGCATTGTATTGTGAGTCTTACTGCCTCGCATTAAGGACGCGCTGACTCACATAGCTGGTCTCGTATGTAGACACTGATGCCACAGTATTTTGAGCCTTACTGCCCGAGCAGTCGTTGCTGTATAACGAGCCTTATTGCTTCGCGTTAAGGTCTCACCGAGCTGGTCTGGTACATGGAGGAGGAGACGCCCAGCAGGAAGCTCTGCGCCGCCGTGAAGATGGCATTGAATTGTGAGTCTTACTGCCTTGCATTAGGATGCGCTGACTCACATAGCTGGTCTCGTACGTAGAGATGATGTTGCTGCAAAATATGCCTTATTGCTTCGCGTTAAGGTCGACTCACCGAGCTGGTCTGGTACATGGAGGAGGAGACGCCCAGCAGGAAGCTCTGCGCCGCCGTGAAGATGGCCAGGAAGATGAAGTTGGTGGGCGCGGTGCGGCGCACTGTCTCGCAGCACGCCATCGCGATCAGGCACACGAACACTGTCACCAGCGCCACCCAGCTGCGAAACACATGTTTTGATTTGAGGAGATTTTGATTTAAAATTTTGTTTTAAACCTTGTCACCTGTCATCCGCTTTGCAATGGAGGGAAGTCGAACCTTAATTTCGAACTCCTATGTTCTTCTGATTAATTTATTAGCGGGTCCAATGGCAGTTTAACTTTCCCCCGGGACAAACTTGACCTTCACTGGTTGGGTTTTTATGGCGGTCAAGCTGTAGATCCTGGCTACACAGGAGTTGCAGTGGTGGGAACGAGAGGTGGGAATAGTCCCGTATGTTTTGATTTACTATGAAACCAAAACGTGTCAGGTGACAAGCCCCACCCACCAACTTGACACAAAAATCAAGTTAAGTTACCTACTTAATACGTTAATTTACACGTATTTGACAGTTGGCATCATTAAATCTCAACACAACTAAGATGCTGTAAAGTACGGCCAACGAGAAGCGATACCAAATGTAAACAAACCCAATGTCATGGTCATTTGGAATAGTAGGGGTGGGTTGCACCACCTATCTTTAACGGTAACTATGACGATAACCGGTGCTTTTTGTATGGAATTTGACAGATTTTTGACGTTTGTCAAAGTTAAAGTAAGATGGTGCAACCCATCCTAAGGGTTTGACTTTGACATATTTTGGCGGGAGAACGAGACATTACGACAAATACACAAGATGGGAACAGACAGAATAGATTGTCAGTTCGACAGTCGAATCGACCTTTTGTATCGCTGCTGCAGTTGGCCGTACTTTAGTCTATTTTGAACTTGACATTAACAAAAGAATTAAAGAAGAATGGAAATACTCACAACAGCCAAGTGTTGCGAGCGACCCATAGTTGCGTGCGTTTCTCGAACAGAAACAGCGCGATGAAGCCCATCGTCACCAGCAGCTGACACATCAGGATGGAATACACCTGCAAACACAAAATAATCATATTATATTGACATCTACACCAATATTACAAAGCTGAAGTTTGTTTTTTTGGTTGAAAGCGCTAATCTTAGGAACTACTTTTCCGATTTGAGGATAGCCCATTTATCGAGGAAGGCTTTAGGCCAGTGTTTTTCAACCTTTTTCATGACACGAATCCCAGCCTAAAAAAATATTTTGCGACCCCTCAACCGTTCGCTTTTTTCATGCATTTCACAAAGATGTTGTACGGACCGAATTCTTCATTCTAGTATACAACATTTATGCTTTTGCATAAATAGATTTCGGAAAACAATAATCTATCTTGAAAACTTTACTGAGGTAGTTTTTACGACTTCTCGCGACCCCACTATAGAGGCTTCAAGGCACAGGTTGAAAAACACTGCAGTTTAGGCTATTTAACATCACCCTACAGAAAGAAAAATGTTGCAAAAACGGGAAATATTATTCTTACTATTTTCTCACCACAATAATATTCACTCGGTGAATAAACAATCTCTGAATGAAAATTACCTTGCGTATGAAGGACTTTCTGATGGACTGTTCGTTGAAGTCGAACCCTTTGACGTCGCCATCCTCGCCCACGCTTCCTGGCGGGCCGTAACCTGGGGGCTGGAAAATAAAACATACAATTATGGCAACATTCTAAAAAACAACGGAGCCTCAATAGGGATGTTTTCTGGGTACAACTACAAAAGCAAGAGTTTGAATAAGACCGTCTACTCGACACGTACTTTTCACTTTTTCAAACTAATGAAAATTGAGAGATAAAGCGCGCCAAAGTTCAAAAGTAGAGGCCCGTGACGTCAATGAGTGCTTAAAAGTGCAGCACTTTGTGACGTCGCGCGGAACTTCAACGCACCATAACTTTGTATTTATTTATTTGTTTGACAATATTTTTTGATATTTGACTTTAAATTGACGGAGAAAAAAATAAAATACTTTTGGGGTTTACTGTTTGGGGTTGTGCGTACTAAAAGTCCGCCATATTTATATGAGAAACTTTTATTTTCCCATCGGAGTGTGAGGCTTGCTTCACGCCTTGGATGTCCAAGCCACAGTACCGCAGCATTTCGTGGTAGTTTCCGTTACTCTGCCACGAAATGCTGGAATAATATACCACCGCCTTTTAAAAATTGTCACACGTTAAATTCTTTTAAATTAAATTACAAAAAGTATCTTTTAAACCTTCAAAAGCACACATAATAGCATTATAGAAATACCATTCATATCATAAAAAGAAAATCGTAAGAACTAATTTCTGTGCATGAGTTGTTTGTTCATGGTTGTAGTTATTAATTTATATTTATTATTATTAGAATCTTAGCTATACATAAGTAATGTAATTAAATAATCTGTCTAGGCTATCTATGTTTAAAATTACTTGTTACGTTAACCGATTGTTCCTGGGCGAGCTGCGCCCTTTACCTCAACTGGCATCCGCAGAATACCAGTGGTCGTGATGCGCTCTCTGCCGTCACGGCGTATACTGAGCTGATGCCATTTTGGTGCTTGTAGACGTTCTGTTGTCTAGTTTTAGTTATTATCTTGCTGTGTACCTACTTGCATCGAATAAATATTTTTCTTTCTTTCTTTCTTTCTTTCTTTCTAATAAGATGTATTTTACAGATTATTAGGCAATGTCCTCGGATACTTTCTATTTTTAGCTTTTATGAACCTTGAGGAGTCTTTTACTTACAACAGTAAAATACATTATGCCTATTATTGCCTATATTATTTATTATGTAAAAGTGCTTTTTAAAAGCCTACCTGCAAAAATAAAATGAGTTTTATGAGTTGAGTTTTTATACCCTGTGATTCTTTGTCGGCCGTTTGGTGTAGTGGTTCGGAACTAGGGTTTCTGCTCTGTAGAAAAAAATATTTATTTACTTGTGGCCAGTTTTTAATTCGAATCAGTATAATAATATTTCAGCTGTCAGTGTTTTAGTTTTTTTTTATTGCTATTGCATAAAATTTAAGTATCCGTACAGTTTATATAAACTGTATATGAATCAGGGTTCGAAAATATCCGATATTTATGATATATATCCGATATATATCGGATATATATCATAAATATCCGATATTTATGATATTTATCAGATATGTATCTGATATATATCATAAGGATATTTTCGAACCCTAGGTTCGAAAATATCCGATATATATCCGATATTTATGATATATATCCGATATATATCGGATATATATCATAATATCAGATATATATCCGATATATATCGGATATATATCATAAGGATATTTTCGAACCCTGATATGAATCAAATGCCACTTTATCCTTCGTTTATGACCTGGGTTTTCCCAACAAGGGTGGCCATGTCTTAATTCAGATTCGGATTTTTCAGCTGGTTTATCCAAATATTTAGATAAGAAAACAGGGATTCAAGGTTCTCAATGGTCTTTTATTAAACTTCAGCTAACAAAAATTCTATAGTGTAGACAGTTTTATAAATAATGCGACATAGTCCTGCTATATTTCGAACGCATGGTCGGTCATCCCAGCGAACATATTATTATTATATTATCTGTTATGGTACAGTCAGTGGGTCAGTCAGTTTTTATTATTTATTTATTTTATACATTGTGATATGTTTTTAGTTAAGGATACTATGACAAGTATATTTATTACCTACATGTGTGCACTATGCATCCATCCATACCTGCTTTGCATAAGCTATGACCTTATCAATGACAAAGTGCTAATGAACTTATTAGCCTAGCACAGTGAATAGTATTTGTGCAGTGTCTGACAATAAGAGGAAATTCAGGCGGTTTTAAAACTAGTTTGATTTAGAAAACAATTTATAGATAACAAAAAATAGTATATATTCGGCCATTATTATCCTTTAGTGGTGTTTAAGTGAGACCGTCTATTTCTTTTTAATTCTAACGAATCGTTTTGTAAATATCCTGTTTGGAGCTCAGTACTTGTGTGTTACTACATATTATGTGTGGACTTATCGCCCCTTTATCACCGGTTATCGCTGTGGAATACAAAATCAGCACTAGTTATCCAATACAGCGTGCATATTGACCGGTATAACACCATGGCTCAGGTAAAAATAATTTATAAAAATAGTTAATTGTATAAATTGGTGATATTAGGTCATTTAGTGAATTAATAGGAGTTTGGAAGACACGTGAAGTTGTTTTGATTTATACGTCATATCAGATGCATTCGGTGGCTTGTCAAGTCCAACATCAGGGTAGCTAGTTACAGTGAAAGTTGATGCGTTGTACCGCAAAGTGACAGTGTGACACTTTTCACTCTAGGAAAGTGCGTTCTCCGATTCATATTTTTATTATGGCAACATGCCAAAACTTATTTGTGCAGATAGCAGCACGTCAAGGTAAATACTAGGGTGTCTTAAGGCCTATTCAGACCTAAGCGGTATTCGCTACCGTCTGCGGCAGAGAAAACCCAGTGGGTATGCGGTAATAATACTGTTCAGACCTAAGCGGTATTCGCTACCGTCTACCTATGTACCTCTACCCACAGCGGCAGCGAATATCGCTCAGGTTTGAATAGGCCTTTTAGTAGTTGCAATAGGCAATGTTACGGTACAAAATTTTTGCATTGCAATAAAATAAATTTACTTCGTCACTCTTCAAATTCAAAATTCTATTAAAAATCATGCCGTGGTCAAATTCATTTTCAACAGTGTGAAACAAAAGCACTTCTTGCTAAAATAATCAGTGCATGACGCAAAACGCATTGCCTTATTTATTTTATTTAACACATGGCTTGAATAAAAAGTGAGTGACGATAAAATAACGAATTATCATTCTACTTAATTTCATTTCATATCAAGCTACATATATAAAATGTATGTCAGAATAAATAAAATAATAAAATAAATATCCTTGGACATTTTACACTGCGCTTCTAGTCCCAAACTAAGCAAAGCTTGTACTATGGGTACTAGACAACGGATATAAACATACTTAATTTTTTTTTTGTAAATATGTACATACATATTATAGATAGAAAACACCCAATCCAATACAAACAAATATGTTCATGCACACAAATCTTTGTACTGTGCGGGAATCGAACCCGCAACCTCCGGAATAGTAGTCCGTTCCGAATAGGGTTTCTGATTTCCCGACTTATTTTTTTTCTCGAGTTTCGGGAATTCTCGAGGCCAAAGTCTCGAGTTTTCTCGGGTCTCGAGTCTTTTAATTAAAACTGTTGAAATCGGTTGAAATTTAATAAAAACACGGGTTTTTATTAATGTTATAATGTGTCTGGGTTATAATCAATAATACTGTAAAGTTTCAACAAAATCCGTTCAGTAGTTTTTGCGTAAAAGAGTAACAAACATCCAGACATCCACACAAACTTTCGCATTTATAATATTAGTAGGATAATTTATATTATTAAAGGAACAAAAGTCATAAAGTCGCGTGTACTTTAAGGTTTAATAACCATACATATCTGGAGCTCCAATTGAATCACTTGTTTTCCAAAGAACACAAGTCCAAATTAATAGAAAAATTACGATAATAAACCTACATTTACAAACAAAATAAAACTTTTAAATAAATTTTTAAACTTAAAGATAACGACTTGAATAAACGTATTTACGAGTACCTAAACTAACAGATAGTTGACAAAAAAATTTCAGTCTTTAAATCAGTCAGTTATACAAACATAATAAAATATAGCATACTCGTAGGTGAACATTATTAGTTTCGGTTAAGATCATTACTTGCAAATCAAATTAGTTAAAAAAAGGAAAGACTAGGCCAGTCTAAACGCAACGTTAACCTATTAAATAATTAAAAACTTACTTCTCGAACTCGAGAAAACTCGAGAAATTTGGCTTCATTCGAGACGAGAAAAAAATTACCGGAGCTCGAGAATTCTCGAGTTTCGATTTTGAAGCTTTAATATTCTTGAAAGCCTATTTTCTTAGACAAAAGTAAGTTTTTAATTATTTAATAGGTTAACGTTGCGTTTAGACTGGCCTAGTCTTTCCTTTTTTTAACTAATTTGATTTGCAAGTAATGATCTTAACCGAAACTAATAATGTTCACCTACGAGTATGCTATATTTTATTATGTTTGTATAACTGACTGATTTAAAGACTGAAATTTTTTTGTCAACTATCTGTTAGTTTAGGTACTCGTAAATACGTTTATTCAAGTCGTTATCTTTAAGTTTAAAAATTTATTTAAAAGTTTTATTTTGTTTGTAAATGTAGGTTTATTATCGTAATTTTTCTATTAATTTGGACTTGTGTTCTTTGGAAAACAAGTGATTCAATTGGAGCTCCAGATATGTATGGTTATTAAACCTTAAAGTACACGCGACTTTATGACTTTTGTTCCTTTAATAATATAAATTATCCTACTAATATTATAAATGCGAAAGTTTGTGTGGATGTCTGGATGTTTGTTACTCTTTTACGCAAAAACTACTGAACGGATTTTGTTGAAACTTTACAGTATTATTGATTATAACCCAGACACATTATAACATTAATAAAAACCCGTGTTTTTATTAAATTTCAACCGATTTCAACAGTTTTAATTAAAAGACTCGAGACCCGAGAAAACTCGAGACTTTGGCCTCGAGAATTCCCGAAACTCGAGAAAAAAAATAAGTCGGGAAATCAGAAACCCTATTCGGAACGGACTACTATTCCGGAGGTTGCGGGTTCGATTCCCGCACAGTACAAAGATTTGTGTGCATGAACATATTTGTTTGTATTGGATTGGGTGTTTTCTATCTATAATATGTATGTACATATTTACAAAAAAAAAATTAAGTATGTTTATATCCGTTGTCTAGTACCCATAGTACAAGCTTTGCTTAGTTTGGGACTAGAAGCGCAGTGTAAAATGTCCAAGGATATTTATTTTATTATTTTATTTATTCTGACATACATTTTATATATGTAGCTTGATATGAAATGAAATTAAGTAGAATGATAATTCGTTATTTTATCGTCACTCACTTTTTATTCAAGCCATGTGTTAAATAAAATAAATAAGGCAATGCGTTTTGCGTCATGCACTGATTATTTTAGCAAGAAGTGCTTTTGTTTCACACTGTTGAAAATGAATTTGACCACGGCATGATTTTTAATAGAATTTTGAATTTGAAGAGTGACGAAGTAAATTTATTTTATTGCAATGCAAAAATTTTGTACCGTAACATTGCCTATTGCAACTACTAAAAGGCCTATTCAAACCTGAGCGATATTCGCTGCCGCTGTGGGTAGAGGTACATAGGTAGACGGTAGCGAATACCGCTTAGGTCTGAACAGTATTATTACCGCATACCCACTGGGTTTTCTCTGCCGCAGACGGTAGCGAATACCGCTTAGGTCTGAATAGGCCTTAAGACACCCTAGTATTTACCTTGACGTGCTGCTATCTGCACAAATAAGTTTTGGCATGTTGCCATAATAAAAATATGAATCGGAGAACGCACTTTCCTAGAGTGAAAAGTGTCACACTGTCACTTTGCGGTACAACGCATCAACTTTCACTGTAACTAGCTACCCTGATGTTGGACTTGACAAGCCACCGAATGCATCTGATATGACGTATAAATCAAAACAACTTCACGTGTCTTCCAAACTCCTATTAATTCACTAAATGACCTAATATCACCAATTTATACAATTAACTATTTTTATAAATTATTTTTACCTGAGCCATGGTGTTATACCGGTCAATATGCACGCTGTATTGGATAACTAGTGCTGATTTTGTATTCCACAGCGATAACCGGTGATAAAGGGGCGATAAGTCCACACATAATATGTAGTAACACACAAGTACTGAGCTCCAAACAGGATATTTACAAAACGATTCGTTAGAATTAAAAAGAAATAGACGGTCTCACTTAAACACCACTAAAGGATAATAATGGCCGAATATATACTATTTTTTGTTATCTATAAATTGTTTTCTAAATCAAACTAGTTTTAAAACCGCCTGAATTTCCTCTTATTGTCAGACACTGCACAAATACTATTCACTGTGCTAGGCTAATAAGTTCATTAGCACTTTGTCATTGATAAGGTCATAGCTTATGCAAAGCAGGTATGGATGGATGCATAGTGCACACATGTAGGTAATAAATATACTTGTCATAGTATCCTTAACTAAAAACATATCACAATGTATAAAATAAATAAATAATAAAAACTGACTGACCCACTGACTGTACCATAACAGATAATATAATAATAATATGTTCGCTGGGATGACCGACCATGCGTTCGAAATATAGCAGGACTATGTCGCATTATTTATAAAACTGTCTACACTATAGAATTTTTGTTAGCTGAAGTTTAATAAAAGACCATTGAGAACCTTGAATCCCTGTTTTCTTATCTAAATATTTGGATAAACCAGCTGAAAAATCCGAATCTGAATTAAGACATGGCCACCCTTGTTGGGAAAACCCAGGTCATAAACGAAGGATAAAGTGGCATTTGATTCATATCAGGGTTCGAAAATATCCTTATGATATATATCCGATATATATCGGATATATATCTGATATTATGATATATATCCGATATATATCGGATATATATCATAAATATCGGATATATATCGGATATTTTCGAACCTAGGGTTCGAAAATATCCTTATGATATATATCAGATACATATCTGATAAATATCATAAATATCGGATATTTATGATATATATCCGATATATATCGGATATATATCATAAATATCGGATATTTTCGAACCCTGATTCATATACAGTTTATATAAACTGTACGGATACTTAAATTTTATGCAATAGCAATAAAAAAAAACTAAAACACTGACAGCTGAAATATTATTATACTGATTCGAATTAAAAACTGGCCACAAGTAAATAAATATTTTTTTCTTTGTAAAATTTGAGTTGTGGCGATAAGGATAGGCGTGATAGATGACTAAGGAACTTCCGTACTAAAAATTCATTTTATTAGTTTTAGATGTTTCGATTTTAGCCTAAACTTATCACATTTAATGCTGTACTAATACCAAAAAATTAATAAACGGATGTACTTGTAATATAAATATTATAATTATGTTAAATGAAAACTTTATTTGAGAAATACGTACTAAAATAGCTTTTTGTGGTTGGTGTTGTAATTCCAAATGACACAGGATAACATTTTCATGGTTTTCATATCGAGGTAATAATTTAGTTAAAAAGCAAATTGTGAAATTAATTATGTTGGTGTCAACAAGTCAATTTTAAATACCTTCATCAAAATCATGTCAAACGGGATCGTAGCAGCCTAGATTTATATTGTCATAGTAATTATTTATATTTTCTACTATATTTAACTACCAATAATAACATTTAACCCTCAAGCAGACAATGGTATTATTAAAAGTATTACTAGCGGCCGCCCGCGACTTCGTACGCGTGGATCCTGTTTTACCCCCTTTTCCCGAATTTTCTTTGCTATAAACCTCACGGAGCCCGAGACCTTTCCAACGAATGCAAAACCGTGGAAATCGGTTCGTGCGTTCTGGAGTTATAGCGTCAGGGAGGAAAACCCGACTTATTTTTATATAGTAGATTATAATATTAATTTTGGCCACATTATAACAATGAAATATGTTTACTTGCTTGTTCGATAAAGTAAATAGTTTCCTATCCTAATCACACTACGAGTGCCGGTATGTGGTCTCCATTCCAGAACCATGTTGCTACGTTTAAAAAATTAAGTAAGTAAAGTACGGCCAACTAGCATCGATACAAATGGTTGATACGACTGTCGAGTTGAATCTATTCTGTCTCTTCCCATCTTGTGTATTTGCCGTAATGTCTCGTTTTCCTGCCAAAATATGTCAAAGTCAGACGGGTTCGTCAACATTCGGACATAAATTTTAGTATACATAGTTGTTGCAATTCACGAGGGCGAATCTGTTACTTGTCGGTTCTTATTTTATTATTCCGATATATTTAAGTCTCTATGAAAAAGGGGTAGGCCTGTTGCCATACGCCGGGCACATTGTGAGGCAGAAATGTTATTATTATTCTAGTTACTTATTGTGTGATTCTAGTTATTTAATTTAAATCTACATTATACAATAATTCAAATTAAGTATAACAAAAACAAAATTCAATAAAACATCTATTTTTATGATTTGCCAGATATTATTTAAAACTATATTATCTACAAAAATATGTAATCGAACTATTAAAAAGTTATGCACCCCTGCTATTCCTAATGACCATGACATTCGGTTTGTTTACATTTTGTATCGCTTCTCGTTGGCCGTACTTTATAAAGTATAGTCATGGTATAGTTGTTGCAATTCATGAAGGCGAGTGAGCTTTACATGTGTGGTGGCTCGCTGCTGTTCGTTTTTAAACTTTTTTTGATAGACTAATCTTTCGTTATGTGCACACACAAGTAAAGCTCACTCGCCTTCGTGAGTTGCAAGAACTATACGTAGTCAAAATGCTCACCTCGCCATATCCAGCGCCACCATACCCTGCCGGTTGAAACCCAGGCTGCGGTGGTGGAGCTTACCCTACTTGTGCCGGGTACCCGCCTTGAGTTGGGTACACTTAACTTGACGTCAACTTTACAGCTGAACATAGGCCAATGATATCCAGATTAGCCGGTTGGTATCGGCCTGTATCTAGCGCGTTCCTCTGTCCTTTATAAACTATCCACGTTGGACGATGTGGACGACCCACTCTGCGATTGCCGGTACGTGGTCTCCATTCCAGAACCTTATTGCTACGTTTTAAAAATTAAGTTACCAATAATATTAATTATGCTCACCTCGCCATATCCAGCGCCACCATACCCTGCCGGTTGGAACCCAGGCTGCGGTGGTGGAGCGTACCCGCCTGGTGCCGGGTATCCACCTGGTGCCGGGTACCCGCCTTGAGCCGGGTACCCGCCTTGAGCCGGGTACCCGCCCTGAGCGGGATAACCGCCGGGCGGGGGATAGCCACCTTGAGGGTAGCCGCCTTGATTTTGATCTGTGAACGTTGATTGGCAATTAGTATGTTGTTGTGTTGGAAGTCGGTGAGGCCTCTTGATATTTTAAAACAATTTATGTGATTTTTTGCTAAGAAAAAATAGATGTTTTTTTTATTTATGATGACTAAAATATTCTTATTTTATCTCAACTTATTATTATTTCATTTCTTTTGAACTCGATAAAGCATTGTCTTTTATAAAAAAATAGAGTGGCAATTTTTCAATTGAGCCTTAACTCTTAACCTTAATTTAAAAAAATATGAAACTTGTGCGTAAAATTTCATGTAATAAATAAAAAAAGAATTAAAAATTATGAAAACAATTTTACACATTTTCAAACAGTATTGAAACCCAATTTGTTATTTCTAATATTTAATCATTTTATTAGTGTCAAAAAGCCTCAGTACGTCACATTTAACAGTTAGAGGATGCAAGCAGACAGGTGTGACAGGTTTGGCACATAACATCGGGGCGATAGTGAAGGTATTTACATTAGAGATGAAACGGATAGTTGTTTGGCCGGATACCGGATACCGGATATCCGGCGAGCTGCTTGGCCGGATAGCCGGATATCCGGCGGCCGGATAGTTGACCCATTGTCTTGTTGCATGTCGTGACGAGTTTAGCGCCGCACAGGTGCTTCGAACGCGATCAGTGGGTCTAGTAGACTAGATAAGTCACACTTTTCGAAAATCGAATTCGTCCGAATAGCGAATGTCAGATTTTGCCACTCGTCTAAGGGGCAGATCAATTCGGGCGATTTCGGTTGCCATCGTGAGTGTGTGATTGAATAGCGAAAATTAAATTAGTTTACTTACTGCGTAATCTGACTGAACTGCATCATGTCATCAGACCATCAGTGAAAAAAGATCTCCTAATTTATTTGGCGATATTTCGACATAAAAAAAAAATTTTTTTTTAGGTTAATATGGCTTTTTTGTAACTTTTTGGACTTTAAAAACCGGCCAAGTGCGTGTCGGACTCACGCACAAAGGGTTCCGTACTATTGATTTATGATTTTTTTTTTAATATAAGTTATTTGTATGAAAGATTACCCGGTAATAAGCGGTTTACGATTTACGAGGTATTAAAAAAACTACTTAATAGATCTCGTTCAAAACAATTTACGTTGGTAGTTTTTATAGTAATGTACAAACATCATATGTTTTTTTTAGATTTTTCATTTTCTTATTTTAGAAGTTAGTGGGGGGGACCAACTTTTTTCCACTTTGGAAACGTCTGTCACGCAAACTATTCGGTTTAGAAAAAAAATATTACACACGTGTTTGATGAAAATAAATTTTTGAGTTTCAGTTCTAAGTATGGGGAGATAATATTGGGATATTTTTTATTTATTTTTGCATCAAAATCTTAATGCGGTTCACAGAATACATCTACCTACCAAGTTTCAACAGTATAGCTCTTATAGTTTCGGAAAAAAATGGCTGTGACATACGGACTGACAGACAGACAGACATGACGAAACTATAAGGGTTCCGTTCTTTGCCATTTGGCTACGGAACCCTAATAAAAACCGCCATCATTATAAGCCATTTTATTGATATTTAACTCAAAGATTAATGTATTTCATTTTATTATAGAAAATTTTCGTAGTTTTTTACTATCCGGTATCCGGCCGGATAGTGAGCTACTATCCGGTATCCGGCCGGATAGTAAATTTAGGCCGGATATCCGGCCTACCGGATAGTTGCCGGATATCCGTTTCATCTCTAATTTACATCGTGCACATTGAATATTCACAAATCAAGTTGTTAACAGACTGTACAGAAAGATTTAACTGCCAATTTGACACTTTTGCCAACCCTGACCAGACGGTAAAAGGTCTTAAGTCTAAATGTGACTCTTTAGCTTATGTGGAACGGTTAACGGGATTATTGGTAATTTGTATAGTAAGTACAAATTGCTAATATTCATTTAAAATACATACATAATACTCATAAACTGTGTGCCTATGGATTTCACAAAATGAATTTTAGAAGATAAAAGAAGAACTAGGTAATTAGTACACGACCAAGCAGAAGTGCGGTCGAAATGTATGGTGCGCGCCATACGTTTCACCCGCAATACTGAGTTGTAAGTGTAACATAAGGCTATAGGCAGATTTCGGTACAAATCACAATATTATTATGTATTTACACAGTTGTGTGGGTTGTGCAAGTGTTGGCTGGTTCTTTTTTAGTCATAGCATCAAGTGATACTTAATGCAACTAATTATCTTCGTAAAAGAAGGATACTAATTATTATTAATTAGTAAGTACTGAAATATTGGTTAATGTCAAAAATTATATCATAATTAAATAGATAGTTCAGGGTTAAATTATAAGATAAAATGTACAATATTGAGTAAAAATTATAGATACACAAAATATACAACTATATTTACCAAATCCAAACACACAATTAGGCGGTCTTAACGCTAGGAAGTATTATTAGGCAGACAAGACAATTCAACATTTCCCTTTATTTTTCTTAAACGTCTTCTGTTTATAAATTAAGGTTTTGTTAGTTTTTGTGATTTTTCATAATAGCGTCGCTAAAATTCTGAACAATAGCGTATTGCGTTGATAATAACGTCATTGTTCATACAAACACGACATGTTAATTGGCTTTTGTCCGTAGTCTATGTACTGTCATCATCAAATTAAATAACAAAATGAGATGATTCCCTAATTTATTTTGAACTTTATACTTATTTGGACAAAGTTCAAAATTCATTGGGGTAGAACAGTTAGCAATTTCGTGGCAGGTACGAAACAGCAGTATATTTTTGCAGCATAATCACAGTTATTTACAACAGCACAAGGTCTTTAGTTTAGCTAGATCCGCTCTGTCGTCTGTAGTATGCGTTAATACCGTATCATCCTACGTGTCATGTTTGTTTAAAGACACAAACGAAGACGGAAATTAGAATGTACAAATATAAACTTTCACATGACAATGCCAGGAATTAAATTCGCACATAATGTTAAATAATGAGGTCTCACTTTCAGCATGCATTTTTGACTTTTAATTTTAAATCAGTAAGTCATCATTATTTCAGCCATAGGACGTCCACTGCTGAACATAGGCCTCCCCCAATGATTTCCATAGTGACCGGTTGGTAGCGGCCTGCATCCAGCGCCTTCCTGCTACCTTTATGAGGTCGTCGGTTCCACAAGGTGGAACCAGTAAGTACCTACGTCATTATTTGGACTCTACTGCAGGAGTACGACTTTCTCTAATTTACCAGAGGCAAATGGTGGACTTGGCTACACTCTCGAACGGATTTTTTGTAGAAAACGTAGTTAAGTATTAGTGAGAAATCAGAACGTTAGTTATCATGACTGAACTTATTTATACAGCCTTACTGAACGAGTATGTATGTGGCCTTGGCAGCGAATCAGTAACATGTTAAATTACTTAAATTACCTTTGCAAATTACTTCTTTGCGTTTTAAAACTGCTTTCTTATCCTGATATACTGTGATCAAGGGTTATAATAATAATGATTTTATTGACTCATAAAAACACAAGAGATGGTGCAATGGGATTATTAAGGCAATATAGCTCTAACGATATTACTGTCTCAACCACTTCCTTAAATAATAAATTCCCTAAGTGGAATGTGTGTGACTCACATCAGATTGTCACATCTTTATTTCAACTGTAGGAACAGATAAGTTACCAAGGACCCAAATAGCTTTAAAGAACTACCCTTGTGAGTTGGATATCTACGTGTGAAAAGGGCTTAATATGATTTGGATACAGGTGAAATGCATTTTATGGAAAAAAAACCTGGTAGAATAAGCAGTTGTTAACCCTCCATTTTTTATCATTTCAAACAAATACAAGAAATAAATGCCTGTTTTAATATGAAAGGAATAAAGAAGACTTCTGCTCAATCATCATACATGACAACGGAAGGGCGTATTTGTCATATCAATTGCATGTCAAAGTCCTAGCTTATCTGTAACGCGATCGATCGATTGGCATTTTAGCGATAACGTGTGGAGGAATCACTAAAGGCCGTTTAATAAAAGTTCCGGTAACATACTGAATTAACGTTCCTGGTATGTCCAAAGTAGCACCGGACAAAAGTAGCACGTACTGCACATAGAACATATTATCTGATTTAGCTAATGATAAGACATCGTGAAAAAATTTACACTCAACTTTACTCTAGTCTAGTATGAATGTACACTCAGCCAGGAGTGCTCTCAATATTGAAGATAAACTAATCATAGAATGTAGAATTATGTCTCTGCTAGAGATTGAATCGACTTTTGAATCAAAATATGGACCAAATGAAAATGAGAGAGTTAAGAGGCTCTTTCTAACTTCTCGACTATACTGAACCATGTTGAACTGTCCTGCTGATCAGGCACTATACGTTCTGAGAAGTCAAGAACCGATAACAAGTGCTGAAGGCCACGCGACAGGTTACTCATACATTAGTGTGAACAAGAAGTAAGTAGGTTGAACGGAACGCATTTCCTTCCAAGAAGTTTACGTAACGGTGAGGCAAGTCTTGTAATCTAGGGTACTTTTCCGGATAATAATAATGGATTGTAAGTATACGACCAAGGTTCAGCTCATGTAGGATCGACACATAGAGACAGAAATAATAATGTAGATTAATAACGTTAGTAATCAAGTTATTATTTCGCGATGAAATGCCTTTGATGAATTAATTAACGATAACGATAATTCATTAATTGCCGTGCCAATTTGCACACAACAATGATAAATGATAAACAATTTCTTTCCACCAATTTACAAAATTTTAAAAGGAGTAACTATAGATTTTAAAATATATTTTTGAAACAAACTACTTCATTTTCCACTTTCCGACTAAATTCTACTACTGAACCCCATAACTAGAGAAAAAACTAGATAAGACAACGGAAAACATAATATGATGAAATGAATATGCTGAAATATTCATAAATTCCTTATCTACAACAGCTCCGTCCGGGTATAAATGTTCGAACCCATCATACTAACATTTTGTACCAGCTGGGAATCAAACCCGCAACCGTAGGGTTGCTCGGTTTATGAACTACCAGACCAGATTGATGTTGACATTGACATCGTTGCGCAAGCCAGATAACTATTTATTTATGTAAATCAAACTAGGAACTAAGTAGGCCGAAACCGGTTCCCTATCTTAAAACTATAAGTTCGAAGTTGAAATACCCGATGGTTAATGGAACATGTGTACACAAACTTAATTCTAATAGAAGAAACAAATATAAATTCCGGGTAAGTTCTTTGTCAAACCCATGGGTCAAATTCAACTTGTATGATTCTTCATCGTGCTTCGAATCGAAGATTTATTCTTAAGACTAGGCGCAGACCACCGATTTTTAATTGGCCGATATCTGGGCCCGATTTTAATTTGTATGAAGATTCGGCCAAATCAAATCGGTGCAATGTGTGCACTTCCATACATGCCCATACTGATCAACTGCCCGACTAAACTATCGGCCGACGAAAAATCGATGGTCTGCGCCTAGGCTAAAGGTCTATAGAGAAAAGAAGAACAACAGTGTTCTTCTTTTCCCACCGGTACCATGAAATGTCGTGAAATTATATCTCTAAGCTCTGATTGAGTCATATCTGATGCATAAAGAAGCTTATAAAGACAGGCTTTGAGGGATTTGACAGGTAACAAATACTTGACCCTATCAAAATCTTGTAATAAATGTAATATGGCTGGTATTAACTAAACATACAAAACGTAAAACGGAACATGAAAATAATTCAGCCCATAGAATCGCGATCTATTTTTAATTGGGCGAAACGGTAGTATGATCTCATTCTAGGTTCTTTCAGACACTAGTTTCAGCGTCTAGCGTACTACTTATTGATTTTTTCATTTGACTCTTTGCCAAGTAGGTACACGTTTTAGGAGCAAGTAAACAAAGAGTATGATTTTTGTATGATATCGACATCTCATCATGAGGTCACCTAGTGTCAACTGTGACTAGGCGCAGACCACCGAGTTTTAGTTGGGTCGGACTGTTAATCAGTATGGACACAAGTATGGAGATGTATGAAAGTGACTACACTGATTTGGTATCGGGCGATTCTTCATACAAATTAGAATCGGATCCAACTATCGGCTAACTAATCCGCTTTGCAATGGAGGAAAGTCGAACCTTAATTTCGAACTCCTCTTATGTTCTTCTGATTAATTTCGTTGCGGGTCCAATGACAGTTTAACTTTCCCCCGGGACAAACTTAACCTTCATTGGTTGGGTTTATATGGCGGTCAGGCTGTAGATCCTGGCTACACAGGAGTTGCAGTGGTGGGAACGAGAGGTGGGAATAGTCCCGTATCGGCCAACTAAAAGTCGGTGGTCTGCGCATAGGCTAAGCAAATGGAAGATTTGACCTACACTTCCCATACTGGGCAGATGAGTTGGAAGGCCTGATGTTCGCATTATTTGCCTGTAAGTTGCCTTTTACGACATCTACAGGAAGAGGGGGAGAGAATAGTATGGTCTTGCTCTTCATAACAATAAATAATTACATAAGGTCAAAGCCATTTATAAACAAACTAATAAAACTGTTGAAAAAGGGAACTTTCAAATAAAAAGTGTACCTAATGCTTGTGGTTAGATTAGTCTTTGAAGACTTTAAATTAAGTTAAAAGAGTACAATAATGACTTATATCATTAAGTAGGTAGTTTCTCGATAAACACATTTGCATGGTTTCACAATCGATTGCAATGCTCATGCAGCAGTGACGCCTCAGAGACCGTTATCGATCGAATATTATAATAATGGTTTAATGTTGATTGGAATATTAATTAGTTACCTAAACCTAAATAAATTAAACTGTCATTGGACCCGCAACGAAATTAATCAGAAGAACATAGGCCTTTATAGGCACTTATACAGGACCCAAATATAGTTTACCTCCACTTCAGGACAACATATCGACGATACTAAGAAGTAGCGGAAGAAACTCAAACCTTTGGCACATTAAGCTAATCACTTTGCATCTTATTATAGTCGCATTTGGTGCGATTTTGCAATAAAAGTCTCTGATATGAGGACTGGTACGTTATGATGAAACGATGCTGAAGATTATGAGCATGCACGTCAGACAATAAGGTCGTGTGTTGTAGCCCGATTAGTGCTCATTCCATGCTGTGCTTCTAGTTAGGTAAATTGGATTACCAACAATTTGAAACATGAGGCAAGCCACAACAAAATAATTATGTAGATTGTTTTATGGATGTTCTATTATTAATTCCATTTAGTCAACAACAGAAATCCTGATGATGACCATGATCTCATCTTAAGATGAGATGAGATCCCATGTCCCATGACAATGTGAATGTAACGCTATAAGTACTTCCAGAGCTTAGTTTAGCTGTCGGAAAATGTAAGTATGAGAGAAAACTGTCGGAAAATGTAAGTATGAGAGAAACCGAACAGTGAGCTTAATTTACAAATCCACACATATTATGTATAAAGCAGGCCACGTTATGAAATCGGGACTTGACACCTATAACCAAATTCCGACAAAAGCCCAAATTATTGGACATCATACTTCTTCACATGTGGAAGCACCTGATCCTTGATGTATTGTAAATTGCAATGAAACATCTTAAGAGCATTTTACGATTGTAGGTACCTACTAATTCAAGTAGAACACGAATAAAAATAATTTTGATTTTTTTTATTTTAATAAGAAATTGAAATTTTCAAACAAAATAACATTTGTTTAGTCATGAAGTCTTGTTTTGAAAATGCGAGATTGGTCTGGAAAATAATCTTATCAGTCATTGTGAGTTTAGTCATATGTACCTACTATGATATTGATATTTCCATTTGTCATTCTAAAAATTACTCATATTACTCATAAGTAATAATAAGAAATGGAAAAGTATTTCACAGAATTAAATAGGCTCATTTTCATAGAAGATAGTATAATTTTAGAGATACTGAATCCGGGTCTATGTTAAGACCTTATGTACAACGTAGAATGCAATAAAGATATTAATTATTGACTATTGTATTATGGAATAGAAGTGTCCTTGATGCTATGACCAAAATCAATAGATATACAAATAATGTATGCGTGTCTGTGTTTGTTAATTGTATTGCTCGTGCTTGTGCTGTACAGCTCTTTAGATAATTAAAGACTCAGTAAGCAAGTTTTTCACATAAATAAATTGGTTTATTGATCATATGGTTTCCATGGAGACCTTTTCATTTTGAGGTGACTAAAACTGACACAATAGGATAATAATTACTAAATATTTCAATGGCAAGATTTCAAAACTTGTATTAATAAAAATAATTAACGTTTTACTTTTATTAAGTCAAGTCAGTTTAATTCTGACAAAATATGTTTCATAAGAGAGTCTTTGATTATATAAAAGAATATAAACATTACAGGGTGACGACATAGATATAATATTTATAAAATGACCTCCCGGATACACGCCTTGATTCTGCCACATCCTCAGTTAGTTAACTGTACAAAAAATAGAAATATTAAAAAGAATACATACACATCGTGTTGTAGTTTGGTTGATCCGAACTGTTCAGCTTATCGGTAGCCGTTTTTACTGATTTACCTTACGGTGTCAGGGTGAACTGAAAAAGAAGAGTTATTGATTAAATAAATAGGTAAGTATAATAAGTTCACATCTAAGACCTGTTGATATTTAAAAGGGACATATTTTGTTAATAATATTGAAATAAAAATTGAAAAATAAGAGCTACAGGTCCAATTAATCATTGTATGCTTCTGACATGAAGGTTTTCTCAACATCTTTAAATAAAATGGAAGCATTGGATACAAATTAACAATATTTAAAGGATATTGCTACTGTAGCAGGTTTAGATTTGGTAACATTTACCTAACTAGACATGCAAGAGTAAATGACAGTGTAAACAGTGGAATTTGTTTAATGTGTGTTAAAAATCTTTTTTGAACTTTATTATTATGATAACAAACCACCTCCATTATGTACAGAAGACAGCACATCAAGTTAAAAACTGTAGTACTTTATGTACTTGTAATAGGTTTTATTTTGCAACCATAATGTATATATTCTGAGGTGCTGTTGACTGTACATATCTCCAAGGTCACACTCAATGGTGCTATGTATGACTCATATTAAACACAAGTTTAATATTTTTTTTTACACTTTCCTTCTTATTTTAATTTTTAACATTGAAATTCATCCAAATACATCTGTAAAGGTTAAGTTTTTACAAGCAGTTAAATTGGGTTGAATTTCTTTACTGTTTTACCTCAGAATATACCTACAATCTTCCTCTAATCATGTCTGAATGATGCAAACCTGGTTTTTGGATTTGAAAGCTTTACAGAAAAAACTGAAAACTATAATCAAGACATAACGAATCAGGTCTTTTGTTTCTAAGGAAAGTGCGAGCGGGGATTCCCAGACTTACTCACAGACGGGACAATCTTGCTTGACAGATGTTAATGTGATGATGAATTACTGAAAATTGTGTAAACCTCACGAAATTTGGACTAAAATTATACAAACCACGTACCTAGTCAGTCTACTATTATCGGAAAACAGAATATTGATATGATTTCTGAGGAAACTGTAGGAAAGTGCAAGAATCTTCGGTGGAAATTACTAGATAAATGGCGCAACAACTTCAATCGATCAGCTTTCGAATTACGTTTGCACAGTAAACAAATTTATAGTTTTTCTTACCTGCACTTCGAGCACAACACACAGACACAAGATTTATTAAATGAACGAATATGTATATTTTTATCACTGCTGAAATTAAAATTGCGACTACAATCACACAAGCACTGACGAAACTTTAGACTTAGACATACTCTATAATCTGTGGACGAAACGAGAAGTTTTTTTTTTAAATGTCAACAAAAATGGTAGAGCTATGAATGAAGTAAGATTCACGTTCCGATTCAGTGTTCCGATTATACCGTTTTTATGATTTCATTCGACTTAGCAGAAAATTACACCACTAGTTGATAAGCATATTATTATAAAGTACAATGTGATTGGTTAACATAACATTTTATTTTTCAAATCTACCAATCAGAAAGCAATGCTTGATTTCTAAAATACATCCAGGTTCCATACTTTCCATCCACTAAAAGCTGTATAATATTGCATACTTTTTGCTGGGATTGAGTGAAACTAAAAAAAAAAACAATGTCATTTTCTATGAAGTAAAAAAAAACATAACCTCAAAACTAAAAAAATAGAAGGTAAAATTTTCTATATAACGAAGTTAAATTCGAAAACAATCTGGAAAATGAGTATGTTAATTAGAAAAACAGCTGTTATGCATTCTCGAAGTACGTATCTTAGTCATAAGGCTTCTAATTCTGGTTTTTTCACTCATCCAGGTGCTGATTCCCATTTTTTTAAAAACTTGGCTTGTTATGTTATAATAAACTTCTATTTTCCAGTCCTGCATAGAGCGTTTAGCTGTACATCCTTTAACAGTACTAAGGAATGGCGCATATCTAAAGGTCTGGCTGAAAACCGCACTTCTGAGGGAATACTCACAGATGGACCTGATTATACCTTTTTAGATGGTCGGCCTACTCCACTTCTGGTTTGTAGATTCATTTACACTCACAAAATAGATCTTACAAAAGATATTTGTGCTTTTCGTGTACACATTTCTCTGTAGTATAATTTCGTGCTGTCAAATTATGTATTTATTTATTTAAATAGTTATACTTTTTGTTTTTAAATGTTTTTCCGTGTTTGATTTCAGCACAAGCAAAAGTTAAGGTTGCTGAAACAACGGGAGTATGTGTCTAAAATCGTGGACATGTGTTCGGAGCTGGACTTTGCCAAAGAGAGGTATCAGAAGACCCTGAAAGAAGAGGCGGAGAAGAAACAGAGAGTTATTGACAGTTGGCTGAATCCCAAAGGAAAAGCGTTATCTAAAAAGTAGTGTTTAATGTATATGTTAGTTAGTTTCAAACATGAAAACATGTTTCCTATGTCGAACTTTTTGTAAAGTTATAAATATATTTACAAAAGTTGGCACATTGGCACAGACTTCATTTTAGATGTAAATAAATTATCTTTATGTTCATTTGTTTTGTTTCTTTTTGTAGTAATGTAATACCATCGTTACAAGTACAATAGGTTGTAAAAACTGAATCTGATTTTTTTTTAAACTAAGTACCTACATAGTATCTATTTCTCTGTTACATGGCATTAATTTTACAATAGAAAAAATCGTATGATTGTCTCCTTTGGATGATTAGAAAATTCAGTTTAGTCAGGTTGAATTCAACATGATGATAATGCATTGTTTCTAAAACCCTAGTCATTCATTACCATTAAAATAAAAAATCAAGATTATTTTTCTACCAGGCTCACAATAAAGGCGTTATAAATTATAGCGCCTGTTTACTTTTACAATGCAATTGCCCAACTGTGAATAGTTGCTGATAAGTTTCATACAGGCTTTATAGCCTGGTTCAGTTCAGTGCACATTCAACGCAGAGTGTAGGCTCAAGGGCGTCCGCGCGGAACTAATCCTGCAGTAGTATGTATGACCATGAGTCGTAGATTCCTGCTAATTTGTGTAACACACAAATCTTAACTGTGGTCCCACTCGTAACAAATGGGCAAAAAATATCCCACTTTGCCATAAAGGTAGATTTAAGTGAAAGGTCGTGGATTCAATTCCCACTTGACAAAAGACATTGAACTGAATACATAATTTGATTACCCACATAATTAACAATCAACAACTTCGGGAAAGATTATTTTGTAGTGAATTGTTTTTATTAACACGAATAACGTAAAGGTTTTCTATTAAAGTAAATAATAAACAAAAATAAATAAAAATCGTTTATTGCTTCACAAAAAAGGAATTCCAAAAGGAACTTATGTTAAAAAGGTGGAAGCAACTGGAGGTGGCTCAGCTTGTGCTGCCAAGGACTACTTGTCCTAGACGGCGCTGGTTTTCAGCCATCCCCACTTCTCTTGATCGAGAAGAATGGTCACGTACAAGTACCTACCTACGTACGTAGTTTTAAAAACTGTCCCGAAATTAAGCACCTCCATCCTGGTAAAACTATTCGGATGAGCGAGTTACGTACACAAAGTTATCTCCGCTTTATTCCATGTAATTTTGAACTAACCTGATTATTTTAGCCACATCCATTATTTTGGAGCTTCCCAATAATAATACGATGAAACCCCAAGTGTAGTGCAAATTCAACATGCTAATATTTAACAAATAAAGTAGGCAGCTAGGGTAAAGAGGCTTGCTTTTGCGTGGCTTACTTAGTCGTTTGCAAACCGCACTACGGAGGCCGCGGATTCGATTAAAATAAACATTTTGAGCATGAAAAAAAAATTCTATAGTTTTGATAGTTTTCGACTAGATTTCGACTAGTATTTCGACTTTATTAGTTTTTGATGATTATAAGTCATTATACCCAGTCAAGACAATAACAAATTGGAAGAGACACTTCCACCACAAGCGCTGCCTGCTTCTTGCAGAAACTACATAATATCTACTTAGGTAATAAATAAGAAAGAAGAAAGAACAATAACAACACAAAACGAATTAGAAAATAGTGGGCCACTGTGTCAATAGGTTCTCGCTCAGCATTTATCCTGACATGCTCGTAAGGGCATGTCAAGAAACTGGTCTTCCGCGAGAGCCTTTGTTGAGGCTTCGCGCATACCTTCGGAGAGACTCGAGTTCGATATCTCTCAAAAGGGGTGAGCAAAGAAGGGATACCGGACATTAAACAACACGACATACATTTTTAAAACAAAAACAAATAACATATTTAAATTGGAAATTAAGGAAAATAACATCGAATATGCTCATTAGGACGTCACCGAGTAGGTAAGTACATATTCGTTTAGCGACTTCTGCACATTATTCACGTATCTAAACATAGCTGCATAGGTAGGTTCAAGTATGAGTTTAATTAACAAAGTTTTAACAAGACGTTCCGTGTCACCGCTGTTTTTGTTCGCATAAATTATAAAATACTTGACTTGCAAAATACCGCGACGTTCGCTGACTCAAATACCTTTTTTACCTGAAAGTTTAAATTAACATATGACTGGTGAAAGTTAGCGATTGTCAAACAAAGTTTAACAGAGTTCAGTCTGACATGATTACTGCGACTTCATTATTTGGATAGATTCACTGGAAGATAATGTCTTATAGCATAAAGTTTGCAGACGACAATTGTAGACAGCTTTGTGATACTTATTAATCATTGCACCAACAAGCATTTACGTTATAATACCTAACCTAGCATATGCTAACAAACCTAGTAGGTACACTCATACACTTGACGTATTACTATTAAGAACATGGTTTGTAAAACACCGTTATTACTAAATCTAAACACCAAAATCTTTCACTAGCGCGTTTAGCTTAGTTCTTAACGCCATCTATTATTCAAAAATGATACTAAGATTTATGTCATGTTTTGCGTTTGCTAATGAAGCTAAAGGCTGGGTTGCATCATGAAGCTACAGATAAAAATGGAGGCCACACTCCGAATACCTACTTGAAGCACAAACTATGTATCACTATCTCGCTCTCTGTGGGCAGACTCGCTCTTTCTAAATAAACAGCTCAAATCCGTTCTTTTTAATAGTTTGGCTAGTGAATAGCTTTCCAATCTGTCACTATCTTTGTGTTCCTCATTTATTTTTCTGTTTTATTTTATTTTGTTTCCGACTGACGGCATGTCGGACCTATATCTACATATATTTCAGTTGCAAAAAGTAACTATTACAACTACATAAGATTCCATAGTGGTTGGCTCGATATGCCGTTGTCTGTGCACTAGGTTTTGGCTTGTTGTTAAAAATTTTAGTCCTAAGAGTGGCTCATTTGTAACCAATATTGTAATAGCTATAAATAGGCACTAATTTGGTCTTTAATCATATTCATCTTTACTATAGTACTATTGATTGTACATGACTGTATGTTGCCTTAAATAAATTAAAAAAAAAAAAAAAAAAAAACAAAAAATATAAAATTGCTCAATTTCAATGAAACTCAATGTAAAATCTTTATTTCTTGACATAGGTATCATTAAAAATGATAAGTGTAATTACTGGTAAAACGTTTTAGGAAGAAATTACTGTAAAAAATGTGAAAAATGTTTACAATGATCCAATGTCTGAAATCACAAAATAAACACTTACGCGTGGAATCTTATGTCACTTCCAGGACACCACGTACTACCGCAACCACGCACTACAAAATTTTGCACCAATTCTTGTGATAAAACAATGATTATTTCCTGTAAACAATCTCAAACGAAATTAACTGCTTAATAAACAAAATAGTAAACAACCGCCATGATGGGCCGGATTAGGCCGATGTTGCCACATGGTACCGATTACCCAGGAATTGGGATTGTAATTCCCTGATTCGCCAACACATTAAGCCTAAATGGCCGACAATTTTGTGATTTTTTATTTAACTAGGTAATCTTAGTTTCAAATATTAATTATTTATTTGTTTAACTTCTGTAGTGAATTGGCTATTTCGAAGAATTTACAAGGAGATTTAAATAAGAAGATAGCAATACTACAGTTCACACTAAAAAGAGAGGTAGGGCCACAGAGAGCGAGATAGATATAAGTAGGTATTTGACTCAAGTTTTTGTACCAACTTTGCCCTCCATTTTTATCTTTAGCTTCATGGGTTGCACCACCTTTAACCGTAACGATAACAAAAACCAGTGCTTAATTGTGGAATTTGACAGATTTTTGACGTTTGTTAAAGTTAAAGTAAGATAAACGTGTACACCACGGAGACATGACTGCTCCTGACCCTGTTGACACTAAATTACGTCAAGATAATATTAACGTTGACGTATAATTCAGTAAGTTGACGGAGCAATTTCACCGGAGCGACGGCGCAGTAATTAAAATCACGACAGTTAACTGAATTGTGGACTTTACTTGAGAAACTCGAACTCATGTCGTTCCTTTTTCAATGAAGGAGAATTTTATTATTACAAGTAAGCTATCTAGAACACGCAGAAGGAACGGCTCATTTGTTTTTGGACCTACATAATTTATTATGACGATAACCGGTGTTTTTTGTACGGTGTTCGACAGATTTTTGACGTTTGGTAAAGTTAAAATAAGATGGTGCAACCCACCCTTACTATAATATATTTTGTTTACAACTTTGTTATCAACTTGAGCATTTAGAAGCATAATTTAATTAAATTGTATTGTAACTAATATAAGTACCTACCTAACAGATTGTATACGCGATGCGGGAAGCGTAAGTTACATTTAGAAATACTTATGTACAAAGTTTGACTGGAAGACGATGCTTGTGATATTAATTTTCCTTTAAAATTTAACGTAATATTTACTTGACAGTTTGGTTCGTTGAAAAGGGTTTGTGATGAAACAATTACAATTGCCTAATTAAAAACAAGGTTGAGACGATGAAAGGTAAACGACAACAAAACAACGAAAATTAGTAATTAATAAAATTATGAAGGGAAAAAGTGGTTTTGATTCTTCGAAAATGGCATGTTGTTTCAAAAGTTTTCAGGCGTAGGCTACAGTAACAGTTAATACGAAATTTAAAAGGTTATGTTATTTTTGGCATACTTATATGGTGGAAATAAGTATCTAAAAGACTTAAGTATAGAAAGTACAAAAAGCTATTTGATGAAGATTTTCACTAACAAAAACTTTTTAACATCAATATTATAGGAAAGGACAGTGCCATCATGCAGCACTGGACACGCGTCCATCTTACTAAAGACACCAAATTGTCGTTCGTTAATTGTGTTTAGGTTACTGTGTGATTTACTAACCATAGTTTATAAGACCTTTGTTACTAACACTTTTATGGGCTATGCCTGAAATAAATACCTTTTATTTTATTTATTTATTTATTATGGAGTGTATACCAGACTGTGTAGTGGGCAGTAGAGAAAAGGTCCGAGAACAAAGTTTCTGACCCGACCTAATTATAAAGTTGTGCTAAAAACAAACAGTATACTATAAGCTTTTAATATCTTTAAGAGACTGCGTTAAAAATTAGAGAAAGGCCTGTCTTTAACATAAAGTCAGCCATCAATCTTGCTTGAATTAAATTGAATTGAAATTCGATTCGGAGGGTCCCGGGCGCATTTAAGGACCTATAAGCTGTAATGGACAGCACCTTGCCATTTGGTGGAATTAAGGCAACTGGTATTAACCTAGTTGATTGGTGGGCATTTTGGCGAGGTGGTCTTTTGCTGCCTTATTTGATGCTTATTTTGTTTTGTTAAAAACATTATTACGCCCGTATTCACAAAAATTACTATGAGTTCTCACATTGCGCGTGGACGCACAGGGACACAGTGACACACGAACCAATCACATAGCTCTATTCAACGCTGTGCGTTCGATTTGCTGCTTCGCTTATGCAAGCATCGTTTGTGAATACGGGCGTTAATGACTTATCTACTTAACAAATTACATAAAACTTATATACCTACTCGTAGATAAAATAAAATATTCTGATAACCTACGAGTACAATACCAAATGCTTTTTTCTGATTAGCCCGACCCGAAGGTTAACTGGTAGAAAATTAAGTTCGCCTTATATACCAATTTATATGGCATTAGAGATTACATAAATAAATACCACTGATTTCAGATAAGTAGGTACACCTACTTCTCTTAACTCTATTAATAATCTATTTTAGTCGATAAAACTAACTTAAAGACTGGCGATATTCCCCAAGGATACTGATGGGTAATTACGGATATGCCGTTCCTAAGAGAGAATGGGTTTACTTTCTTAATTAAAAAGAAGCAATTATTCATCAAGACATAATGAATTAATACTAAACTGGGATAAGGATATACTTTCTCTTTTCAGGAACGATTGAAAAGGAAGGAGCTTCCCAATTTACAGTCAATATCTTTAGATTTGTTGTGATAGTCCATCGGATGTTCACCATAATTATTTCAGCCTACTTCAGAACTGGATGAATTCCTTAGGATGCAAGCAACCATTGACCGCTGGATTTTTTGCTGAAAAATACTGAAAAAATATTATGAGCCGAAGTATAGTAAGTAATAGATGAAGATGAAAAGATTTTTGACAACCCTTTGGTTTATTTGCAACTGCATGAATCTCATTTTGTTACGGCGTAGTGCGGTCAAACCCTGATCACAGAAACTAAAGGGAGATGTGACAAGGGGGCGGGGCCGGTTTCGCAGCAATATGCCCAAAAACAGCCCCCCTAGACAAAACGCACTTTTTGATCGAATCGAAAATCGAATCCGTCAAAACTCCATACAAAAAAGGGGCTTTTCGACCACTTTTCGACTGGTTTGCGATTATAATTTGCACTTTGTCTACTAGACCCACAGAACACATTGCTCGTGACAGCAATGATGACAGCAGCGACGTCATAATGTAAACAGTCAGTGGCGGGGCAACAACTAAATTTGATGTGGGCAAGACAGATTTCGCGAGGCCCTGTTCTATGGCGACCTGAAGACGGATTTTATAAAATAATAAAAACAAACAAAACAATTAACACTGCCAAGTTTTTATTCATAAAAATAATATCCTATAATATCCCCGCACTCTGGTCGGCGGCAAATGTTGCCAGACTAAGAAAACATGTTTCACAACAAAATTGATTTATATTTTTAACTTCCCGATAAGGGGAAGTTATTGTTTTCACCCCAAAAGTCGGAAGTGAAAATTTTGTGATATCTTCGCGTTTTAGGGTCACTAAAATGATTATATTATGCTATTTTTAGAAAAATGTATGTATGTGTGTGTGTGTGTGTGTGTGTGTGTGTGTGTGTGTGTGTGTGTGTGTGTATGGATGGATGGATGTTCGGATTCAAATTTTGGCGAACGATTACTAATAGGGAAATGAAGCAATCGATTTAAAATTTTGACAGTAGGTTTGTCTCGTGGTGGAATCGTGGCCATTAGTTTGTGTAGACTATCGGCCATTCGCAAATTGTTTAAACAATTGAAAAAAGCATTGTTTTTGTTATAACTAAAAAACTATTGTCTGAAATGAAAAATGTATTGAAACTTTTTTGTGAAAAATTGGAATGTCGTTTTTATGATAGTTTACGAGTTACTGACGAATTACGAGAAAATCAAACATTTTCAATGTACATGCATATATATATATATGTTACGGTCAAAGTGATAAATGTGAAAATTATGAATAATCGCCGGTTATTATGAATAATTACCGCATGATTTGGTAAATGTGATTAATATGAGGTCATTTATGTGTGTATAAAACTAAATAGGCGGCTTAGGGGTGGCCCAAGGGCCACCCCCGCCGCACCTTAACCTATTTTTCACTTTAAATCAAAACGTTATGTTATAGGCATCATGGAAAAGTAATATTATGCAAGAAACATTCCAAACTCATTATGCCAAATTATATTAATATATGATATCAAAACGTTCAACAGTTTGGCTGTACACGAGCACGTACACAAGATGTTGTTCTCTTTTACGAAATTTGTTAGTACTAAGGTTGAATTGTTAAATAATCACTGTTAAATGTGATTAATTTATCACTTTTACCGCGACTGTCGGTGATTATTCATAATAACCGGTTATTATTAATAATTTTCAATTTATCACATTAACCGTAACATACAGGGTGGAAACGATAAGTGATCTCACTCGATTATTTCTAAACTATACCAGATATCGAAAAACTGGTTACTGATCCTGAAAGTGCTTCACGAGCTCTTTTAAATGGTACCAATAACAGGTTACAGAATAAACGGGATCTATCCGAAAATTCAATGTTTCCAGCTTCCATACTAAATGTATGCCAACCACTCAATATTATAAGTGTATTTTTTTTAAACTTAAAATAAACTCGTAAATTGCATTCTTAATTAAAATTATTTATGGAAAACATTAGTTTTTGGCTTTATTTGCTATAAAATTTGCTATAATATTATCAAGAGATGAGTGCAAGATCTGTGATAGTACTAAATGTATGGAATATGGAAACATTGATTTTTAGATAGATCCAGTTTATTCTGGAACTTAATATTAATACTATTGGATAGAGCTCGTTAAGCACTTTTAGAATCAGTAACCAGTTTTACGATATCTTTTGTAGTTTTTAATATTATGAGGCTGTACCAAATGTATGGAAGCCGGAAACATTGAATTTTCGGCTAGATCCAGTTTATTCTTTAACCTATTATTGGTACCGTTTGATAGAGCTCATGAAGCACTTTCAGGATCAGTAACTAGTTTTTTTATATCTTGTATAGTTTAGAAATAATCGAGTGAGATCACTTATCGTTTCCACCCTGTATATACAGCACAATTGGTTGCAAATGCAAATATCTCGAAAACTGTAAGAGATACGGCAAAATTAATGAAATTTTGGGGGTTTCCTGAAGGGGTGATGAACTTTAGCAGTACTAACAATGAGTCCTACTATGATATTTGCAATATTGCAAAAAATCAATTATTTATTCAATAGTTTCGTAAAATGTTTTTGAGTTATACATCTTGAGGTTCATAATATTATGTAAGTACGAAGGACTCCCTATAATATTAATCGTATCGATACGTGCAGGTCATTTGCACACGCAGATATGTCGAAAACGCTAAGTGATACGGCAAAAATAATGGAATTTTGGGGACATTCCAGAGGAGAATGAATTCCGGCAGTACAAACGTTATGTATCAAAGAATTTGCGATATTCTGGAAAATCAACTGTAAACATCGTATAGTCCCGATTAATCGGGAAGTTTTTGCGATTTGCCATTAGCCAAGATGCCACCAAACCAGAATCACATCCATAACAAATAATATACTTTGCAGGGTCACACCACTCACACCCATCCAGAGTCGCACCCATTACGGCTTATTTTTGTTTTATTCTCGCTTTAAACATTTTTGAGTCGCGAGGCCCCTTGTACCGCGAGGCCGTAGGCGGTGGCCCACATCGCCCACGCTTAACGCCGCCTCTGTAAACAGTTTACATTGCTTGACAGTCCATCCCAAAAAAAAAATTCCATTGCTTGCGTAGTACTAAAGATTATTCAAACGTTGAGAACGATACCGCAATTTTGATTACTTTGTGTGTGTGAATTTCTAATGCGACACTGAGTTTCGAACTCAGCGCATTAGTTGGCATCTTTCTATGAATATCTCTATGGGTCAAACCCTTACTCATCATTGCAAAGTTACACACTAATGCAGACAACTTATCAGAACTGTACGAACACACGTAATCGCTACCTTTATTACACCAATTTGGCACCGCTAAGTTCCTACCATTGTTCCCGAGGGACGTCCGAATCACTACGACATTATTACTGCTGAAATAAAGTCCAAAATCGAACGGTCTTCAATATGTACCGATTCCCGTAAGTCCCCACTTTAACTCGTGCTGTCAAAATCGCTTTAGTTCGAAACCAGCCTTCGGCAGTTTCAGCTAGTTTCGTTCGGAGAAATATCTCCAATGATAAAACAGCTTTATGACTCTATTACAGAATTCAAAATTAGATAATTTAGTTCGTTGGCAAATGAACCTATTGAGTATGCAGGTTTTGCATAATGATTTATGCTCACTAAGCTTCATTTGGTATTCAAGATTTTGCAATTAATGGAGAATTAATTCATAGCATAGTGTGCAAGCGTAGGTTGTAGTTTTCTGTTTTTTCTTCGTGACAAATCTAAAAGTTGATAGCCAGTCAGTCTTACTGTGGTCTTACTACCTTTTAATTAGCACCTACAAAGAACTACCTTTAACTAAATCGAACGATGTCAAGGTTGACCCCATAAACAGGGCGTATCTAAATGTCAGCAGGATTCGAATTTAAAATTGGAACGGAAGTTTTAACGTCGTTTGGCAGCAAGATGGCGGCTACTGCCAATAGAGCCAGTTTAATGAGCCTCATTGTGATACCATTGCGTATTCGTGCCAAATCTACAAAGGTTTTCAGGGCATTTATTGTATTGTCGTATTGACCTTAAATAAAATACGTCGGTAAGGCTTGGTTGCACCATCTTACCTTGACTGTAACAAACTTCAAAAATCTGTCAAACACCATACAAAAATCACCGGTTATCGTTATAGTTACGGTCAAAGTTTGGTGGTGCAACTCAGCCTACGGACTTACCAACTACACGTATATGGCATAAAAGAATAAATAAATACTTAAATAAATATATGATAGTTTGTGAGGATGGACGTTTGTTACCTATGATCTGTACCTCTACCTATGATCTGTACCTCTAGCATGAACCACTTTCGTCTTTGAATCGCATATTCGATAAAATTCGATACTCAATCTTCGAATTAAACGATAACGTAACAATTTTGATTCTCAAAATAAGTTTCGCGCTACCACATCTCATACTATGTTCACTTTACGACACGCTGTTGTAGTTTTTTTACTAAATCTTTTGATGGCGATTCGAGTACGCAAACGATTTGAACTCGAAAGTTTTTCGTGCTAGCTGTACTGAGTTTGTTATTCTTTCACGCAAAAACTACTGAAAGTATTTTGATGAGTTTGGCTAGAAGTATTTAGTTTAAGATCTCGGGAAAAACATAGGTGATAAAGTTTTCAAGTTTTCTAAGATAGACCAAAAGCTTGTCCTTTTAAAAATGTACATATTTCACGTAAAAATGAACCATTACTGAATGAAATGTCACAGAAAAGCCTTACAAAATTTAGATATAAACGCGAACAGTTCCAATCTACACGGATTAACTTCTTGGCCGTCCTTGTACAGACGACGGCATATCGAGGTAAACACTGACATCTTACAACGTTGTAAATAAGAGCGATTTTTGTACGAAAATGCAGAGTTGTGTGCTGTCGATTGTATATAGGTACAGATTTTACTTTGTTATTGCAAAGGAGCATTTATTACAACTAGATAAGAATTATGATGCGACAGCGTTAGCATGATGTGCTGTCTGTACCTTAAGGCTCTATACAGGGTGGAATTTTGTAATCCCACTTGGAGGGAAAGTACTCGTAAACTGTTTTAGATAGAAAGTTTTACTCAAAGAAAACTTTCCTTTATTTTTTAAAAGAAATAGAACTGCATTCAAAGATTTCGAAAAGAAAGAACCAGACCAACTAAAATTTGTTAAAAAATACACCCTCTAATATCTCTCTAACAAAGTTGATCAATCCAATGGAAAGAAAACAATGAAATCTAAATTTATTTTTATTATTTACAGAAAATTGTAGTATGGTACGGTGGCGAATTTTCGAAAATTGCTCTTCCTTTAAAAAATAAAGTAATGTTTTCTTTGAGTAAAATTCTCGATCTATAGTAGGTATTATGAGTACTTTCCCTTCTCGAGGTGGCATTACAAAATTCCAGCCTGTATAATAAAAACAAGAAAGAACGTTGAAATCTGTACAAAGGGAGATAAGAGCCAGTCTCTGGTTTAATAATCATTTATTTTCTCCAATCTGTCGTGGAATGACAAGCGGAGTTATTATGGTTATTAGGCTGTGATTACTCTAATTCCTTTGCTAGGACAACGACTTGAGAGATTCTCTGAAAATTGATAATTTAGTTTTCTTCACGCCAGTGATGGTGATACAAAGGTGGTACAAAGTAGTTGTATTGTCGTTACAAACATTAATTCTCTGATTAGTTATGCATAATTTAAATACTTAATTGATTAAATATACATATCTTTGTGACTAATAGTTGTACTAAATTACGAGTAGTTTTACATAATTTATAACATTCTGATCATTTTTCCTCCAGCGCTCTAGACCGCATACAGTCATCGTCAATTAGTTCGTGACTCCCAAAGCTGGTGAACGTCAGAATGGCGGGTGTATGATCACAGAAATTAACAAAATAAATTTATATGATTAATTACTACCTGAGGTGTACCTTACCTTTAGTTATTTATTTTGTACTTCCCTAAGACGGGAGCAATTACGATTGCAAAATGAACCGCCAACCTGATATCAGTTAATCATATTTATTTTGTTAATTTCTGTGATCATACACCCGCCATTCTGACGTTCACCAAAGCTGTAGTAGTAACTAGGAGAGACCAAGGAAAGTTGTATCAGAGGTGATTATGTTACAACGCCGATTTATCTGCATCTATAACAGTTAGAGAGCTGATAATTTCACGCAAATTATGCGAAGTCGAAAGAGCAACGAATCCGCGAATTTGCTAGCTCGATAAACTGTCATACGGAGATATTGAGTTTATTACAACTTTTTTTTTTACTTACCTCTGTAACAGCTCTGCTCGATCTCCTCTATCATAAATGTGTCAGCTATCATTATAAGTGATTCTGATAGTAAACAATGTACATCTACCTACTCTACTACTTGACTTGCAAATATTTAGATCTAAGGTCGAAACAAAGCAACAAATAACTCCTAGTAGCAAGTTATAAAAATGCACCACACAAAACTCACATATAAGCTACTTAGGTTTTCATTGGTTGCAATAATCGTTTTTTCTTTTGCATTTTGTAGCTTGCCGAATTTTACTGTACTGTAAAACTTTGCCGCAACCCTAACATCATTTACACATTAAGCAATTGTTTAATTTTGTTGAAGCTCTGCAATTTACTACTTTAGATCCTATCTGTGGACAATGGTGCTGGTTGCATTGTTACAAAATTTTCAAATTATTAAGATTTAGTACATAAGCCCTCAATGTAACTGTTTGTTGTCCCAAATAAAGAGAAAAAAAAAACTCCCCGCGTGTAAGTAACAGGCAATTTATTTGAGATTTAAACGTTCAACAAAAATCTTCATAACTTTTATTACGTTTTGCCGTGTTTGCCAGACATTTTATCAGAAAATTGCTATTTATTTTACTGAAGGCAATCTTTCAGTCGGCGAATGCATCCTTTAATGCCAGCCGCAGTTTATATGCTTTTAATAAAACTTCTCTACGAAAATCATTTCCGTATTCATGGGTTCTTCTATATCGTGTTTACGAAATACTAATGCTTTTTTAGGGTTTTTAAGACATTATACAATTTGTCTGCAAAATCAAATGTCTGTGATTTTTGTAACTCATAGAGAACTTTTTCTATCGTGCGTTGTAGAGTTTTTTTTGGTAAAAACGTCTAACAGCTGATTGATCTTGTGCCATCGATTGATCGTGTATCTAAACGTTTAAAAGGCTTGGGCTATTATTTGGTTGTATTCATCATCATCATCATCATCACTCAGCCATAGGACGTTCACTGCTGAATATAGGCCTCCCCCAATGCTTTCCATGTTGCCCAGTTAGTAGCGGCTTGCGTCCAGCGCCTTCTTGCTAAGTACTTTATGATGTCGTTGGGTTATATTGATTGTAATAATTAGGATCACAATACAATTTATTTACTAGCCTTTTAAACCTGAAAGATCCCTTTTCATACACGTAAGAACGGACTTTAGATTTGAAATAACACTTGTTTTAACTTGCCTGGGTTTATGAATAAACCCTTCCCGATTGGAGCACCCAGCCATGCGTTTTACCCTTTACTTCGTTTGCAGAGTTAAACACCCGAGCTTTGCCATTTCGATGCTGATATTCCAATAATATTTAAGACTTAAGTAATAGTGTTCAGTTTTCAACTAATACAGGATTGTATAATTTTTAAGTCACAAATAAAATACACGCTTCATTATTTAAGCCCTGAAAACAAAGTCAGTTTTTGCTACCAAAATTCGATTTATAGTAGCTTTGATATCAATCAGTCAAATACGTTTGCAAACTAGTGACGTCATAGTTTATTTTTTCCACACAAAATCTCGCGTTTTGACAGTTGATAAAAAGTTGTGTCAAATGAGGGTTTTCGCGTATGAAAGATCCGCTAGATGGCGGGACGTGGATGTGGGGTCTGACTGCTGCGTGATTGGTGGATTTTGACACATCTGTCAATGTCATGTCAAAAATAACCAATCATGCAGCATTTGGACCTTATTGATTGTTGGTAACTCGTTTATTGCGCTCACAAGTATAGCCACTGCCGTATGACAGGTTTTTACAGTAGGTAGAGCCCTTTGTTTCAACCGAATGACGTCCACAGCTGGACAAAGGTCTCGTTCAGGTGCATTGTTCTTTTTTAAATAAATTAAATGGCCTGATTGCTGCATCACGAGGTTGACTGAATTTAATTGTTACAAAATTGCGTCGTAAAAGGTTAAGTAAAGTTCAATGGTATGACTGAAAACTTGTGTAAAAACAATATCAACTTATTTCATACTAGTTTTTGCCCACGGCTTCGTCCGTCATCCGCCTGAATTTTTTGTCTTGATCATTGTTCTTTGTAAAGTTTCATTAAAATCCGTTCTGTAGTTTCTGCGTAAAAGAGTAACAAACATACATCCATACATCCTTTGTAGGATTTATCTTTGCGCAAGGCTTTTCATCTGCCAGACTGGTTTTGTATTTATAAAAAGTTCATTACCAAAAAGATTAATTTTACTATTTTCTTATGCATCATCATTATTACGAGTATAATTGAAGCCACAAAATGTCCACTGCTCGATATGGCGAAGATTGAACATAGGCCTCCCTCAATGATTTGTAGATTAGTCAGTTGGCAGCGGCCTGCATTCAGCAGCATCCTGCAACCTTTATAAGGTCATCTGTCCACCTTGTGGTTGGTCTCACGCTGTGCTTGCTCTACAAACAACTTTTTTTACATGCCCATGTAAGAATTTTTTCTTAAAGGAGATCTAAGTAACAAACAAACATGTAAACGCTTTGTTACATATGTTTAGTATTGTAACTAAATTCTGATAATAGAGGTCGGCACCGTATAATTGGTGTCTCAATACAAGTGTTTTCTTCAAGAACCTCAACACGCAAACATCAAAATTAAAAACACAACAACATACAGGGTGTCCCAAAAAGTAGTGTCAAGCCGAAGACCTGAGGTAAAGCATCACTAGGGCTACCCGAATCACCGCGACTTTTGATAGTTTTCGAGTTATGATTTTTTTTTACAACATATAGGATTTTTAACTTTTTTGGTTTACATTTGTGTTTTGGATGTAAATACTTCTAAATCAGATAGGCCTAGTATTCATCTAATAATAATAAAAAAGAAAGTAAAATAGTTATTACCATAAAAGCTGATTTTTATATAAAATATTAGGGCAATAATTAGAAGTAGTTTCCTCATGAGCCAGATTTTGACAGTTCCAACTCCTTGCCAGACACTTTTTTTTTAGGATAGCTGCCAAAGCCACGATGACCCAAACTTCATGATTCACCAACATTCTATCCTATATTGGGAGCATACGCTGACAAACTTTCAGCTTTTATAAAATAACGTAGGTCTGGCGTTCACTAGCTCTTAGTCTACTAGTGATGTTCTACCTCTGGGCTTCGGCTTGACACTATACTTTTTGGGACACCCTGTATTATAGTAATGAACAACAATGACTTCAGATTATGTATATTTGCATACTTTTTTGCATGCAATGATTTTTATTTTAGTACCGGCATACGTGCCGCAGGGTGCACCCGATCTCACGAGATTTATTTAAAACTTAATTTAAAATTAAGTAAATTAGTAATAACAAAAAGTACATGGATAATTCGCAATAAAAATGGAAGCAAAACCTGAAAATGGCGTGGAATATTCCTTCTGGGATTTTAAAGGACAAGGTAAGAAGTACTATGGCTGAGTTGCACCGTCTTATTTTAACTTTGACAAATATCAAAAGTCTGTCAATCTCCATTCAAAAAACACCGGTTATCGTTATAGTTACGGTCAAAGTTAGGTGGTGCAACTCAGCCTAAGCGTTATTTAGTTACCTATCGTATCCCTTGCTATTTATTACCATGTCCACAAAAATATATTTTTTCTTTTCTTGCGATCTACGCGTTTTCGAATCGAACCCAGAGGTTCTGGGCTCGGTTCCCAGTGAGGACAAAATTTTCATCTCGGTTGGTGGTATGGCTCGTTCTATGTAAGTTCTCCTGGCTAGCTACCATACCATCATCTTAAGCTTATCATAAAACAACAACGTTAACGGCATTGTTTTGTTTTCGTAATTGAAGATAAGATAGCCAGTTCTTGTGTAAAAATTCCAAGTGAAGCTCGCTTTCATAAGGCCATCATCAGGTGAAAAGGTGAAGATTTTCCACCAAAAATGTATTTTTCAGCTTTTTTTTCCATTACAGCCGACTATGTGGACAGCTGGTTCCTCATGGGTACCCCTTACCTGCCGTTGCTGATCATCGTGATGTACCTTCTCTTCGTGCTGAAGACCGGGCCGGAGTTCATGAGAGATCGAGAGCCGATGAAACTGCGGAATGTACTCGTGGCCTACAACGCGTTCCAAGTCATGGTGTCGTCCTATTTGGTTTACCTTGTGAGTTCTGCTTCGTTTCATCATCATCATCATCATTTCAGCCACAAGACGTCCACTGCTGAACATAGGCCTCCCAAAATGCTTTCCATGTTGCCTGGTTGGTAGCGGCCTGCGTCCAGCGCTTTCCTGCTACCTTTATGATGTCGTCGGTCCACCTTGTGGGTGGATGTCCCACGCTGCGTTTTCCGGTACGCGGCCTCCATTTCAGAATCTTGCTCCCGTTAGCTGCATCATTTAATTTAATAAAAATAGAAGTTTCAAGTTTTGCATAAGTACACGTAAAGAGACGTTTCATCATGATCATTTCAGCCATAGTCCTATGGTGGACGTCCGTCCACTGCTGCCTCCCCCAATGAATTCCACAATCGCCTCAGAACGCTTGAAGTCGCGAAATCACGATGCTGCATCGATACAGTCGCAAAATCGCCGATCGCAGATGCTAAACTGGTCCCCTTATTGCGCCACAAGCTGTATCACAATACAATGCTTCATGACGACGCATTCTTAGTTAATTGGAAATTAATACATCACAAAGGAATTTAATATTCATGTGTCATGTAAACAAATGGCTATATTGGTTTTCGATTAATAAATAAATAATTAACCACTAAATAATTAAAAGCATTACGCTTGCTTCCATCGACCCCGATGCATAATGAATAATGGAAGGGCACGGTAAAAATTAGGCCAAGCTGTGCTTCTAGTAAAACAATTTATTTTTATTTATTCTTGTGTACTCATATACTCATTTTGTTTTTTTTTTCAGAGTCTTGATGGTATGATTCGTTTTGGTGTATTCCATCGGATATGTTTGTTTGAAAACGAAGAAATTAGAAAAGAGGTAAGAAGCGTTGTTTAGAAAATAAACTTTAGTGTTTTAAACATTTTAAATAATAAAAGTACCAGAGAAGTTATCATTTAAATCTAGTGTCTTGCATTCTCTGAGATGATACTGAAAGTGAACGAGGGACTTTTTTAACACAATACATCATATTATGAGAACATTTTGTTGTAATGTTTATGTTTATTTGATTACATTTGAAAATCGCTGTTTCATCTTATTTTAGGCATTATCCAGCTCCTATTGGTTTCTGCTAGCAAAGGTGACAGAACTAGTGGACACAGTATTTTTCGTTCTGCGAAAGAAGCAGAACCAAGTGACGTTCCTGCACGTCTACCACCACACCCTCACGATGGTGGTTAGTTGGCTGATGGTCAAGTATGGGAAGACTGACGACCTTATCTTTCTTGGGGGCGCGAACTCATTTGTACATGTTGTCATGTACGCGTATTATGGTCTATCTGTGTTCCCTGGGATTGCCAAATATTTATGGTGGAAAAAGTATCTGACGAAGTTGCAATTGGTAAGTTATTAATATAACATCATATTCAGTACAGTACAAGATTAAATATTTTATGATACGTAGACATAACACGTCTCCAAGATTTCTGGCGACTGGCGAGGCAATTTGCTCAGTTAATATAATTCCTCTTTACACAGCAATTTAGACCTGACCAAGATCAACTTCCTTGAGCTATTATCATAAGATTTTAATATATTGGGATGATTTCTTTTTTCAGATACAATTCGTGGCAATCATAGTGCACTTACTAGTTAATTCATTCATATCAAAATGCCCTCCATCAAAATTGGTTATTGCAATGGTGTTCTTTAACGCGACTCTCTTTTTGTACCTGTTTTCCGATTTTTACGTGAAAGCCTACATGAAGAGTAGGAGAGACAAAAAGAATTCAAGCCTTGGGAAAGATGTTTTGAATGGTTCTCTTAATAGGAAACATATTATGAATGGAAACACATCGAAGAAAATCAATTAATGATTCATGACAAATAATATGACATAATAAAATATTTATGCTATCTATTTTGTTTTCTTATTGTTGTTTAAACCTAACCTGTACACATAACGGCTTGTTCCCACGGAGGCATCCCGTTTTTTGCAGGGACGGTTTTTCTGCAGGATTTCGTTTAATACTTGGTAAGATCTTACTAATATTATAAATGCGAAAGTTTGGAGGTCTGGATGTTTGTTACTCTTTCACGCAAAAACTACGGAACGAATTTTGATGAAACTTTACAATATTATTGTTTATAACCCAGAATAACATATAGGCTATAGTTTATGACGATCTGTGACAAACTAAATTTCATGCGGGTGAAACCGCGGGCAAAAGTGTTTTAATAATTATAACGTTCACACCAACATCCCGTTTGCAGTCACGCAATAATCCGTTCGAATTTGTAATTCGAATTTAAGCCACACATTATGTGTGTACACACGACAGTTCAGTTTTGTGAGATCCTGCATTATTGCCGGGAACGAGCTTTACTTGGCTATCTGTTTACCGTGCGCCCTTGTTGACAATATGCACTGGGTTGTCCGTCATCGATGCAAATCAATCCGGCCGTGATTGGATTGTCGTCATCTCTCGCTCCAATAAAATTCCAATTGGAAATAATGTAACTGTCAATGGCCACGTAGTTTGTAATTAATCTGAGTGATCGTCGGGCTTTTGAGTCTTAATGATTTAACGTTATAAATCAAAAATAGGGTATGAAAAGTGATATGTATGAGTATAATGATACATTATTAATATTTCTTAGCGAATAGAGTCGCTTCTCAAACTAAATTTTAAATAAACACCTTGAAAAAATCGAATCTTGAAAAACGCGGCAAAAACAGCGTATTACACTTGAAAATTTCGACAAGTGTCTAAGTAGCTCCGTTGGAAGAGCAGTCGCCCGGTAAGCGGAAGGTCGTGGGTTCAAATTCCGCCTTAGGCAGTTCGATTTTTTCAAGCTGTTTATTTAAAATATAATGATGCATACAGTAGAAGAAAACGGTTCGGTGACTCAAAATAAAAGTAGAGATAGAGACTCGTGTTTAAAAACTGTAAAAAACGACATTGAAGTAAAATACAGTTAGTTAATTGATTCCAACCTGTCTTAATTTCTCGGAAATCTAAGGATTTTATGTTTGAACCGAGTTTGAGCGCTCTTTTGGCTCTTAATTAATGTTAATTATGTCGTTCTATGAATCAAGGAAAAAAATTGAAAAGATTTTGGCCTCTTAATTGGCGTAATTTCAATATTAAAGGGCCGTGAGCTTTTCCTGGTAGTAGGTATATAGGGTGTGTCGTAAATAGTGGTCCAAAGCAAAGGGGTCACCACCTTACCCAACACTTTTGCTCGAGGTTTTCCACTATTTTCTTCTTGTACTCGTACTGTTGGTCAAATTCTTTTGACTTGAGACACTGCGGTATCTTGGCCGTGAGTATGTCGCGAAGCTTCCCGAACGCTGCCCATCCGAGTTGGATTCGACGATTGACCTCTTTCTCGAAGTTGGACCTACCTAACTGGACTGTTTGTCCCAGGTATACATAATTGTCAACAAACAACAAATTGGGCAAGGCACATAGCTCGTAGAGACGATGGCCATTGGGGCAGAAAAGTTCTCGAGTGGCGACTACGGGCTGGAAGACTAGGTGGACCGACGATCTGGTGAAGGTCGCGGGAAGAGCCTAGATGAGGGCAGCGCAGGACCGTTCATTGTGGAAAACCTTGGAGGAGGCCTTTGTTCAGCAGTGGACGTCATTCGGCTGAAACGAACGAACGAACGAACGAACTCGTACTGTTATGTAAACTATCAGAAGAAAGAATACGTTATTTCGCTGATCGGAATGTTGTCATTTATTCTTGTCACGCAAAAAACGCAAGAGTAACAGTTCGTTTAACACGTTCGTTCGCGGTGAAATCTCTTGTCTCACCCTGAAGACGCTTTTGCGCCAATTTGTGTAGGTAAAGTGCCTTTCTGGGAAGATTTATTTGGCTTAATACGTGGTATTCCGGGAAAATGTCGCTAATCCCGGGGTTTGGAACGATCCTGTTGTGAGACTTATTAGACAGCTATATGTAGGCATTTCATTTGATAGCATAATCGGGTGGTAGGAATGGAATACAGGGTGACTGGAAATTAGTGGCGGAGCCGTTAAGGGAAGGTTTAGACTGCCCTAGAGGTTATTCTGACAGATATCACTATGAGACCTAACATCCTCCGACTCCGCCACTAATTTCTAGTCACCCTGTATAGTAATACTGCAATTGTCAACATTCCACCAGCTCGCATTAAGCGTTACGATAACTATTTTATAATGCGAACAGCTAGGGACTGGAGGTCACTGCCTGCCTCTGTATGTCCTATACGGCCTAGCTCTTTAAGGCGAGAGTGAATAGGCGCTTACAGGGCAGGTATGTGGCATGATACCATCCTAGACTGCATCTCACTTAACATGGTGTGATTGCCGTCAAATACCTAATTTATTCTGCATTAAAATTTAAGGGTTCAAATGTACAAACAATACCGAACTTTATCAAAAAGAAAATTACAGTAGCTACAAATATTCTCGGTTAAAATAGAGAATAAGATATCTTGGTTACTCACTGATTATGAGTGACATAATAAAACAGAAAGAGGAGCAAGAAATGAACAACTCCAAGTTCGCAATAGCGATGCTCATCGTAATTGGACTTGTCCCAGCAATAAGTCGTTTGAGCGAAGATTGGAGCAAAGGTTGGTACAATTTCCAACCGTAGTAGGTTTCTATTTATACGAAGCAGATTTATATCATAAAGCCTTATGTAGAGTGAGTGTTAAGGAAAACATTAATCAATATCAATGAAAACATAAATAGCGTTTAACTACTGATATAAATGAAGGAAGGTATTTTTTTTATCCCCAGCGGGGAAGCTCTTGGCCTGTATCTCACCTGATGGTAAGTAATGATCAGGCCGAAGGTGGAAGCGAGCTTCACCCGGAATCCTCAACCACAGACTTTTACTCGACGGGAGCATTCTTTCACGAAAGAGCATTCGTTACGAAATCATTTGTTCGTACTTATCGCAAAATACATGTAGGTAGTCCAAGTACGCTGAAACGAATGTTGTAAGTTTCATATAGCGTTTTCTTAATGACGATTATAGAAACCTGGGACCACCTAAAAAGTTACTAATGCTTGCTAATTTGCGAACGAATTCGCTCTTGTAGCAAACACTCACCACGGTCTTGCGAAAACCTTTGCAATACGAATGCTCCCAGTGATTTTCATAATGTGATTTCAGGGATTTCATTCTAACGGAATAATTATGTAGGATTACCAACACATATTTCTATATTTGAAAGGTCACTCGAATCAACAATTTGCCATCAAGCCTATTACCAAATTAGCGTTGTTCGAGCTTTTTTAAGGTTGAAATGTACAATAAAATACGCCGCAATGTCCAAAATCAGAGCAGAATAAATTGTAAAAGGTGGACAATGGCGTCCTTTACTCCTTTGTCGCTGTCATTAATTCAATAATCCAGCTACTCTACCGTTGGATGAGAGCGGATGGAAAACATATGCAAAATTTTACGCATAGCAGACTTGAAAGCGGGCTTTAAAAGGGTAGACTTATTTAATTGAAAAAAAAAAATTGACAGAATATATCTTGTACAGTAGGTAGCAATTAATCAGACTTATGGTTCATCATTTCAGCCATAGGACGTCCACTGCTGTACATAAGTAGGCCTCCCCCAATGATTTCCAAGGCCGATTGGTATATACTACTATAATACCTTTTTGAGGTCGTCGGTCCACATTGTGAGACTTACGGTTGCCATCTCTAGGTAACCAAGCAAGACGCGACAGAATTTGGTCCCGTCTACAGGTTTTTGAAAAACACAATGATTGCAACCCTAATGAATCTAGATTTTTACAAAAGCTTACCTATTAGGTACAACTACATAACTAAGCCACAGTGTGCTTTAGGCTGAGTTGCACCACCGAACTTTGACAATAACCGGTGCCTTTTGTGTGGAGTTTGACAGATTTTTGACGTTTGTTAATGTTAAAGTAACACGATGCAACACAGCCAAAGTATATTAGCTTGATTTGCTACTTAATTCCGTTACTTGAGTTTGGTTGTTTTATTTTACTTGTTAAAATGTTAATCCAATTGGAGGTTTTTAATCAGCTGCCCTCACCTAATTAAGGACCCTTCTGACCTTTTGTAACGAAGCACTGTTTTATCGCAGTACCCATTTATTGTCACATGTCGTATGTAGAAGTAGGTGTTCTTTTTAAGGCCACTTATGTTCTATTGTGGCCATTTTCTTCGTATTTACATATTTCAGTTCGTTTCGTTCAGAACTAGCAGCCCCGATAACTACTAGTATACCCCAATTTTTCCAGTATTGTTTCGTTAAAAATCTTGTCTTAACTACAAAAATAGTGATTCAAATTAGCTAAACAGTTCTTCTGTTTAAGCTAGACTAACGAACAGCTATTTATTAAAGAGCTTATACGAACCATAAAAATAACTTAAAAACAATTACTAATTAGTTGACAAAATCCCTATTTTCACTCCGAAGGTTTAAAAACAGATTTGTAAAATCCGGCTCAAAAACGGCAGATTCCAAGCACACGAAGTAGTACACAAACTAAAAAAATATGTCTCCAAATCACAGCCATTTCACTGCACTGAGGACTGAGTTATTCAGTTTCAATTTGCTTTTGCATAAAATGAGTTTTCAGATTCCTGGGATAGGGATGTGCTATCGGTTTAATCCGGTTTTTTATCAATAAGATTAAGGAGGTTAATCCGTGTTGAGGATTTAATTACATGTTATTGGATCGTGTTTACAAACGGACTAAAGGTACCAGTCTAAATGATAGATAAATAAAAAAATTTTGATGCTCTAGCACACGTAAGTTTTATACAAGATTGCTTCAAATGGCTGTTGAGGAACATTTTATTAGCTTTTTTTTCAGTCTCATTTGTGAACCGGTGTTCAATCACGTTAAGAAAGAAAGAAAATACATTTATTTGGCACACTAGTTTCAATCGGAAATCCGTGTAGTAGTTGTATCTTAAAAACCCCTCCCAATATTGTTTGGTTTTATAGATAGTGACACACGATAAGAAGAAGAAGATTTCTGACATAAATGGATTAATCTGCGGATAAAATGACTCTGACTGAATACAGCTTATTAATCGAGAAAACTGTCTCGTAATCACGGCACATCCCAACACAGGAATATCAAGGCAATTTGGGGACGGAAAGAATAAAATATGAAACGCTGTAAGGTTCATTTCTCCTCTCCGCCTGACAGACACCGGCCATTTTGAATCTAATAAACTGGAGCTAATTTTGGGCTACGATTAATAATTTCTGTTTGTTACTTTCATAATTTCTAAAACATGTTTTCTTCTAAACTAAATTATGTATGAAACGACTGTTGAATTAAAATTGAATCCAACAAACTTGTTCCAAGTTCATTTTAGAAAATACTAAAATGTTTTAGCAGTATTTTGACTTGTGAGAAAGATAATAGGAAAAATAATTTAGCTCTAAGGACCGTATTGTTGAACGTTCAATGATGTGCCTAAACTCGATAATGGATTTATTACTCTAAGGCTGGGTTGCACCATCTTACTTTAACTTTGACAAACGTCAAAAATCTATCAAACTCCATACAAAAAACACCGGTTATCGTTATACGGCCAAAGTTAGGTGGTACAACTCAGCCTATATATTCTTTTTTAATTAACTTCAGCAACAGAAACTATGTTGTATGTTTCTGAGCTGATGATGATGATGCTTTATTTATAGTTTGTGGTGTAGTTAAAGACTATAGACACACATTACTTGGTCGGTTTGGGTCAACTAATGTCCATTAGTAACCGTAACGGACATACAGGAGATTCCTGAATAACTATTGAGTTAAATACAATGGAGGAGTAACTATATTAAATTGCTTGTGCGGCGAACATCTGCGAACGAATGCGAGCATAATTTAGCTCGCGAGCAAGCATTCGCGATCGGTTTTAACACCATTTCTGCTCCTCCATGCATCATTCATTGTTATGGTCTCGCATTAAACTCAGTTTATACCAAATACAGTCTGCCATTTTATTTGCCGTAAGATACTCACTAAGATAAGTAAGTAAACTATTTTAGTACCAAATAAATATTTTTTCTTTCTTTCTTTCTTTCTTTAAACCTTTAAAAAACTCCGCCAACTTTCGGCATAATAACAAACGACCTCATATTTCGTGTAGTATCTCGTGGTGCATTTAAAACTTGAGTTTTCCTATAAATTTCCAGACAAAACCGTTATAAAAGGAACCCTGCGAAGCATGTTTTAACGACGATAACCTCGCGAGTTCTTTTAGAACTGGCAATTTTTATTCGGGACAAAATACCGCAAGTTTACAAGTAAAAGTGTATTTTTGAGGGGCGAACTTAGAACGGCTTTCTATAATGATAAATTTAATATCAGAGTGTAAAGTTTTGTCGCTCGAGACCGTTGAAGGGTTAAACTTGTCGAGAAGAGCTTAATTAAATTGGTCTTAAACTCCGTGGCATTTTACTCCAGTTGAGTGGCGAATAATTGTAGATTAAAGCAAATCAGAAACGGATTATAACTTGCCACTGCTAATCGGGATTATTGATTTTCGTCTCTATCAATCTAAGTAAAGAATTTGAATTTTAACATGAACTAATGGAGTTAGTGTAAGCCAAATAATAAAACTCATTTAATTTTTGCAAGTAGGCTTTTAAAAACCACTTTTACACGTCCCAGTATTAACCCTACCACTGCTTTGGGACAACAAATGGTCTAATGCTGAGAAGAAGCAGCACAAAAAAACTCAGTCACTATATTATCTTCAATTTAACTCTGAGATGATGAATTAGTGGGTCGTGTGTGGGTGCTCCTACAGTAAAGATTAACGCCCGTATTCAAAAACGATGCTTGCTTAAGTGAAGCAGCAAATCGAACGCTCAGCGTTGAATAGAGCTCTGTTATTGGTTCGTGTGTCACCCTGTGCGTCCACGCGCACTGTGAGACTTCATAGTAATGTTTGAAAATACGGGCGTCAGTCACTATTATCTTCAATTTGACTCTGATAAATTAGAAAGTCGTGTGTGGGTGCTCCTACAGTAGCGACTAGCGCCCGTATTCACAAACGATGCTTGCTTAAGTGAAGTTGCAAATCGAACGCACAGCATTGAATAGAGCTCTGTGATAGGTTCGTGTGTGACCTTGTGCGTCCACGCGCACTGTGAGACCGCATAGTAATGTTTGAGAATACGGGCGTAAATTACCTCAGAATCCTAGTCACGTACCTACTCTTCACACGACAATCGGCTAGTTTCCTAAAAAAATTTTTTTAGTCCGTCAATATTAATATAAAAAAATATTGGACCGTATATTTTGAATTGTCAATCAAACAAATAATTACAAAGTTATAATGCGTTGAAGTTCCGCGCGACGCTACAAAGTGCTGCACTTTTACGCACTCATTGACGTCACGGGCCTTTACTTTAGAACTTTAACGCGCTTTATCTCTTTACATTTTCATTAGTTTTAAAGTGTCGAGTAGTTTTTGATTAGCTAACTGACGGATTAATTAAAAATCTTACTTTTTTACCCAGGAAACATCCCTATTTTCAAAGCAGAAATTTACTAGAATAATGTTATCTCTGTTAAAAGTAAATTTTAACGATGTATCTTGCTCAAAACCTAATTGACGAGACAACTCGTGGAGACGAGGGAAATTGGATTCGATCCCGAGGTGAATATAAATTGTGTGAAACAACCCATTTTGTTCATAAGCTCATCGCCTTCGCAAACACCTGCTCTCTCGGTGCTTGTTGCGGGTACTCCCGTTAAGGTCGTCGAATTAGATTGGCTTAGGCCCAGAACACACCGTGAAACGCAATTGCAACGAAACTGCAACTTCTAGTTACTTTTGAGTTGCATCTAAGTTTCTGCCATAGATTCCGTTGAGAGACCACACATGACGCGACCAGTTTGTTGTGAATGTAATAAATAATGTAAATGCAACTCAAAAGTAACTAGAAGTTGCAGTGTCGTTGAAATTGCGTTTCACCGTGTGTTCTGTGCCTAAGGTGAAACTTGATAGGCAAAGACTAACTCTCAGTTAAACAACCTGAATAATGGATTTAAGATGATTATTATATTATGGCTTATAAAAATAATGAAATCACGTCTCACACATTTTACTTACACATTTTATTTGAGTAGATAGGTTTCGCTGCAAGAAGGAAGAGGGACACTTCAAACCACCTGTCTGGCGAATGCCCAAAAGGACATGAAAGTATTGGGACCCCACGAAGAAGATGTTCAAGATAGAATCGCGTAACGGGATAAAAAGAGGCAGAAGAAGAATATGCGTTTCACTGCAGACATTTTATGCACACTTAAAAGTCTTGATTTATGTTAATAAACAAACACATCCTAAATCGGAATATCACTTCCAACATATCGAAGCGCGATTCCCAGAAGCATCATAACAGTTTTAGTTTGTTAGATATGAACTTTAACCAGTGATGCGCTCTACCGCCCTCTGCATCGCGATGCAAAACAATTAAGCTAATAGCTTTGAGCGTCAAATGCAAGCACAGTACTGGGAATACGTCCGTAATTTCTGCAGGTTGCCGTGATGCAGACACGTCTTAACATTTGGCCAAGTATTTTGTAACACGTGCGATGTTGATGTATAAGGAAAACATGTTTGAACATCAGCATATCAGTTATACCTCCTTTTTGTTGTCCTCGTTTGGAACTAATTCAGGTGGCATGTTAATTTTTTAAGGCTGGGTTGCACCATCTTACTTTAACTTTGACAAACGTCAAAAATCTGACAAACTCCATACAAAAAAACACTGGTTATCGTTATAGTTACGGTCAAAGTTAGGTGATGCAACTCAGCCTAAATCATATTACATTTTCATAGATGCGATTGCACACAAGTAGGGTTTTTTTTATCACTCATTTTAACAATATTAATGAACTATACAAGATGGCTACTTTATTGGTAATCAAACGAAAGGTTCCTGATTACATTATAAAAAGTTTTCCGTTCAAATTGTTTGCCACAAAAGTGTCGGACCCTACGTGTTTTTCCGGAAAACATGTACAGAGTTTTTCAGGGCGAGTCGTTACGTAAAAAGTTTACACACCACACGCGTAAAATACGCAAAAACTGGCGAAGCACGAATCGGACTTGCATGTAAGGGTCCCGTATTATCGTACAAGATTAAGGCTTGGTATTTCTGCTAAAGTAGGTATTTCGCGCTGTCAAAATCTGCGCGCGCAATACTTCGCCGAAGACAGCGCGCCAAAGAGCTCTCGCGGCTACACAGTATAGAAATACGCAGTTTAGAAATACGCAGTTGGTTAGGTTGACTTCCTTCCGTTCAAGAGTCACACTCACAGCACTTTCTAATACAAATCATATCCAAGTGATAAAAATTAAAACAACTTTCAAAATTTTTGGGAATATATTTTAGAATCGAATAAATATAGAATATAACTGCCAAAGTAAACACGGTTCAAAGAGGCGTGGCGTCACCCGACCTTCCGGAAGTTCCGCGCCGGCTAAAAGAATTTCAAGATTACGTCACCCGACCTATCGGTAGATCCTCGGGAGCTTGAGCGATTGGAAAAACATTTTATGATCAGTTAACTCGTAGTAGCGATTATTTAGAGCTTGGATAATAAATTATAGTTGTTGCAATTCACAAAGTTTTGCATGTGGTTAATCAGTCATTAATCAGTACACGCATCAATTTTGTTCAGTCTTTTTGTTTATTAATAAATAAAAATATCATACTAAAATTGCATACATATTTGTTTGTATTGGTCTGGGTGTTTTCTTTCCATAATTTAAGTATAACGTATGTGGGCACTTCTTCGAAATTGCATTCTTCGGCTGATTCATATGGACAAATTTCAAATTCAATTTTAGGTCTGTAACATAGACTCATATGAAAATAGGTACACCCAATAACATATATTTGGATAAGGGACTCGTTTTTGTAAAGTAGTTTTCAAGATATCGACGTTTAAATATTTTGTGCCCATATGAATCAGAATTTGTTACATATTAATCAAAAATAGAAATAAAATTTAAAATCTTTATGTACAATTGGCTCTATATTAAGAAAATAATCATATTATAACAAAAAAAAAGATCTGTTGTTATGAAAACAATATCAGTTATCAAAATATTACGAGAAAAAAAAATGCAACGAATTCCACAATAAATCGTGAAAAACATTTTTCTGAAACTTTAGTATACATCCATAATATTTTGTCATCATCTTATTCATTTTAACCATAAGATCCACTACTTAACATAAGCCTACCCCAATGATTTCAATAATGACCAGTTGGTAGCGGACTGCATCCAGCGCCTTCCTGTGAGTGAACGTTCTACACTGAGCTTTCCGGCACGTGGCTTCCACTCCAGAAACTTGCTATCCATTGGATGGTCATCTAGGCCATCAGTTCTGCATACTATGTGTCCTGCCCATTATCACTTCAGCTTGCTAAAACATCGGACTATGCCACCATGCGACTTTAGACCGTTTATGGATCTCCTCATTTCAGGTTCGATTGCATAAAAAAACCAAACATAGTCCACTCCATAGTATGGTATGCAATTTTGTGGTTCGTAAGCCTATAGTGAGAGGCTGCTTTTCAGAACAATATGTCATCACTGATAACACACACTGGATGTAGACTTTCATCTTATGGCACTAAGGTATTTTAGATGACTCTACCCAGCTGTATCACTTATCCAAGCAATCGTTGTTAAGACGTCCACCCACAAGATGAAGAAGGTGAGATGAGCTTATAGAGGTTGTGGCAATGTCAATCAGTTAATCTCGAAATCATTGGAGGCCTATGCTCAGCAGTATTATTATGTGTTATGGACGCCATAAGTTTAGCTGAAATAATAATAAAAATGAATAATCGTTGGGCAATTTCATACAGATGGAAAGCATTGGGGGAGGTCTATGTTCAGCAGTGGACAACCTATGGCTGAAATGATGATGATGATGATTAATTTCATACAGCGCCATTTAGCCATAAAATAAGCAACAAATATGCTTGTGTTATGGTTCCTAGCTTAACGGATATACTACTTATTTACTGTTTAAACATACATTATACTTCATAGTATAAAAATGATGATGATTTGTTTTATTCATAACAAAACCGCAATCACATCTGGTCTTAAGTGAGAAGCAGTCCGGGATATCATTCTCAGCTAATAAATACCTTTTTGGTGCTTGATAGATCAAAAACTAATTTATTTTATGATTCATATAGGGCCCTGACCATATGAATCACGCACAGATGAATCAGTTTTTTGCCTGAAATCGAGCAAAACTCGTCATACATACAAACTACAGTGTTGTCATTTTTCTACATGAATCTATAACCCAAAAGCATCACATGGAAGACAGATTATATTTTTAATGCAATAATATAATTTTATAAAGTAGGCATTGTAATCAGCATGCCACCTGAACCAAGCACAGATGAATCAAGTATTTGCCTTCGTCACACCGGGTTCTAAGCCAACCAGCTCCACGTCTGCCTTCTAGCTCATCCGTTGCAAGATGGGCTTGCCTCCACGCCAGAAACCAGACTCTCATGATTAAAACCTGACCAGTTATGATCAAGAACAGCTCACGCCATATGAATCAGTATTTTATGCCGGACACTGCTTATTTATTTTTTTGCGAACAAACTAACTTAATTAAAATTATGACACATTTTTTTTTGTAGAAGGACAACTCATTAGCTTTCGAAATAATTTTCATTTATATTGATATATCAAAAGGAAAATGCTACATCAACCATTTTGTTCCGGAAAATGGCTAACGGACACACCATATGAATCAGAGAATCACACTTCAAATATTTTTAATTTGTATAAGGACAGCAATTATGTCAAAAATGTAATTTGCGCCAGATAGGGCTATAGCTAAGCTATACGAAAAAAAATATTGCATGCCATTTTGTTAGTTGGTTACTGAACTATACCCAAAGACATCGAAAATTTTGCCTCCGAAGAAATACCCATGTACGGGGCTCTGTATCGAAAATCACTATGAGCAATAAGCATCACACACGGTTACCTGGAGTGCATTACCGCAGCAAAAAGCTTGCCATCTTAAATGAACGGTATAATATCGAGGTTTCGTCAGTACAGTTGCGAACAAATGTGTTTGTGTAGTGTAGTTGAGTTGAGAGGTCAGATTATTGAAATAATAAAACGAACATTTTATTTTTTAAATACATTTTAAAAATAATTTACATTACAGATAACAATGAGATGATGACATTGCAAGGTGGTGCCAGTCCAGTCTTAAATCCGTTGATATATGCTGCATCTGCCATGTTTTTGGCTAAAAGATTCTTCTATCTTGCAGTTTAGACTTTTATTACAGACCTCAGACAGTATTTTTGGAAAACTTTTACGCATGGTGGAGGAAGGGACGCTCTAGAGACTCAAGTCTAGAAGGAGTCACATCAACTCCAAGTTTTAAATCCATTGACATCTGCTGCATCTGCCATCTTTTTGGCTAGAAGATTCTTCTATCTTGCAGCTTAGACCTTTAGCTACAGACCTTAGACAGTATTTTTGAAACATTCTTACGCATGGTGGAGGAAGGGACCCTCTAGAGCAGTGGTTCTTAACCGGTGGTCCGCGGACCACTGGTGGTCCCTGGAGGCATTCCAAGTGGTCCACGATGTGCACTTGCACACCTTGGTCAAAACCACTTTTAACTGATTTTTGCAGTCAAACTGGTTTTGACCGATTATGAGGTGGTCCCTGACAAGACAGAAATTTGGTAAAATGGTCCCTCATGACTTAAAGGTTAAGAACCACTGCTCTAGAGACTCAAAATTACAAGGATACACATGAACTCCAGTTTTAAATCCGTTGATATCTGCTGCATCTGCCATGTTTTTGGCTATAAGATTCTTCTATCTTACGGCTTAGAGCTTTAGCTACAGACCTTAGACAGTATTTTTGTGAAAATTCTTACGCATGGTGGAGGAAGGGACGCTCTAGACACTCAAGTCTACAAGGAGTCACATCAACTCCAGTTTTAAATCCGTTGACATCTGCTGCATCTGCCATCTTTTTGGTTAGAAGATTCTTCCATCTTGCAGCGTAGACCTTTAGCTACAGACCTTAGACAGTATTTTTGTGAAAATTCTTACGCATGGTGGAGGAAGGGACGCTCTAGACACTCAAGTCTACAAGGAGTCACATGAACTCCAGTTTTAAATCCGTTGACATCTGCTGCATCTGCCATCTTTTTGGCTAGAAGATTCTTCTATCTTGCAGCTTAGACCTTTAGCTACAGACCTTAGACAGTATTTTTGTGAAAATTCTTACGCTTGGTGGAGGAAGGGACGCTCTAGAGACTCAAGTCTACAAGGAGTCATATGAACTCCAGTTTTAAATCCGTTGACATCTGCTGCATCTGCCATCTTTTTGGCTAGAAGATTCTTCTATCTTACAGCTTAGACCTTTAGCTACAGACCTTAGACAGTATTTTTTATTATTTATTTGTGTCAGTGGGCTCTTCTAAAGAGTGTAAGACGATTGTATGTAGGTACTATTAAAATGTAATTTTAACTCATTGGTTTTGTCTCATATTTGAAGAATGTACTATGTATCATGAGTAGATTATTCGTTTAAAAGGATGCGAACGATTTAAATTTCTCTATAGAAATTGATAATTTTTAATTATCAAAAATTTAAGCTTTCTCCAGTAACACTGATATTATTATACTGTGACTCATCAAAGTCATCATTGTCAAAAATATTGACAAATCGCGAACTGTCACGGCCAAAAAACTGACACGCGTCCGTCCTCCGTAAGCGCCACCGCGCGACTGATTGAGATTGTCCAAGCCGTCATGGACGATTTTTTCCACATTTTTTAACATAGTAACTAAATAAGACGCAATATAAAAATTTCATCCGTTAAAAGCCCTCAAGTTATTTCTGAACTTTAGTTTAGTAAAAGATTTAGAATCTCAAATCGCTTAATTTAAAAATAAAACCATAAATAGAAAACGAATAGAGGTAACTTTGGGAATTTATTCTATCGAGTCAACTTCATCAAATCGTGTTTCCATCCGTTAATAGCCCTAGAAAATATCCTCAACTATGCCCAATAAAAATCTTAGCCTTTAATTTTACTGTTTAGTACCTCAAAAATGAAAAATGAAAACCTCATTTTCGCCATTTTCTCTGCTACCCGGCCTTAAGTTACTTGCACTAAGTAACAAAAAAACAAAAAATAAAGCCTTAAGGTTTTATTTTGTCATTAATGACAACGTTTCTGTTATTTATTTGTTACGACGGATTAGAAAGCTGAAGGAATACAAATCTGCCTTGTCTAGCATAAAAAAAAAAAAAAAAAAAAAAATCGAGTTGCCCATTGTGGGCACATAACGCAGAACTGACGGCCGATAGGACACCAAGGTTCTGGAGTGGAGGCCACGTTACAGAAAGCGCAGTGTAGGAAGGACGCACGTCCACAAACACGATCTCATAAAGATAGCAGCAAGGCGCTGCATGCAGGCCGCTACCAACCGGTCAGTATGGAAATCATTGGGGGAGGCCTATGTTCAGCAGTGGACGTCCTGTGGCTGAAATGAAGATGAGCAGACAGAAGGTCTCTCTGGCACTCCTACGTACGGAACCCTAGATCCCGTGTGGCGGCTGTTCCTCCTTTGTATTAAGGATCCGGATCGGTCGATCGAGCTCATAAAAATACACGATAATTCGCTCGCCATCGGAAAGGGATGAACGGGGTGTATTCGGTGTTGGACTGATAGCAATACACGCTATTTTGACACATTTTCAACCAGTTTTTAACTAAGATGCAAAGTTGAAACTAGTTTAATTCAAATTTATATGCATCAGGGCTGATTTTACCACAGTCGGATAACTTTTAAGTGAAGAATAAGTTTGGCACATTGGCAGTTACTTAGTTTTAACAAAGGCCTTTAGGGAAACTAGTTTTAACTGGAGAAAACGGGTTTTAACTGTAGGTACATATTATACAGAAAACGTTGCGTAAATTATCTGAAAAATAACCACGTGAGATCTAGAGCCTATATAGAAAGTTACAGTGATAAATTTTTTAGTACTTTATATTTGAGACAGTGTTGTAACTTTTACACTTGCAAATGTCAGTGTTTGGATTTTATAGAGGCTAAAAGGCGGTTATTAGTTGCCATTTTTTAAAATTAAATAAACTAACTTTTGTAGTGACGCCATCGCCATACGTAATTCAGTTGCGGGCATCCACAGAATAAAAATGGCTTGGAATTCTTTCGCACTCTCCTGTGCCGCTCCGTAAATAATAAAACCTCTATTTATTTTTACATGGATTATTAAAAAAGATAAACTCTGCTTTCGTTTTTACTGCGCCAGCTTGTGTCGGTTATTGACCGCTTTTTAACGTGATTTGTCAATACTGGTGTCGTTGCTCGTGTAAAAATTTACCATAATATGTCCTAATTTTAATGAACCATAATCGTGATCATCTCATTAAAATTTCCCATAATACTCAATATTTTCATTATGTTTTCCTTAAGCACTAAAAATTAAAACACTGTGTTCCTGTAAGGCATGGCAATTAGAAGAGAGGAAGACCATTTTGTATTTGCCAAAATACTGTTTGATAGTAGTAAATAGTTACTATCTTAAGTATTCGTTTATTAGTTTATTTATTTATTGCCTATAGTTGTAACTTTTTATGTTTACAGCATGGAAAGAGGACCTGATGAATACAGTTCAATCTTCCTACGGGATTCGAGCGCTAAAATACTAAAATAACAAAAAATATTCTGCTCTCCGAGGTCCAGTGTACCATGGGCCGAGCAGTACATAGAATATGCATTAAGTTGTCCGCTGAAGTGCGAAACTGTTTACTGATTCCCTTTGGGATGTTTAGGCTGCACTGTCTACACTAGTCTACAGGTAATTGGGATGGCCGAATTGTATAACTAATCTAATACGTGTAATCTGGACTAGAGACTAATGGGAGAATAATATAGGCCACTTACATTACCTCACATTATATTGCAGGAATGAAGCCGTTATTTTTACCGAGACAAACGTCTAATATCTGTCTGATTCCATACAAAAACACCGAATATCGTTATGGTTGCGGATAAAGTTAGGTGGTGTAAGTCAGCCTAAGACAAAACTGATTCAAAGTTAAAACGGCGCATTTAGTGCTATGTCCCACGGTAGACACTGGACGGCGCGCGGCAGCAGTTCACCCATGATCTAAATTAAAAATAATTTTGATTCGCGATCGTGCGACAAACTAAGATTGTTTCTTTATTTCTCCACTCTTACGCTAAGGTTATGAAACTTTCACTAAGTTAGACTAATGTTTACTATATGTAGGGTTCTTACAGCCTCGGAGAAGAGGATGCGACTAGCTATCCTCCGCCATTCCACAAAATTTGCGGTTTATTTTAGTGGGTAAACTTGCCAGCTGACGGCATACACCGTCGTCACCAGTCAAGTTAGTCCTACATATGCCATCGTACCAAACGGCAGATGTATGCGTAAAGCAAAAAGGGTTTCTGCAGCCTAAATACCTCTGAATCTAATGTCCGAGGGAGCCGAACTTTAACTTCGAACTCCTCCTAGTTTTTCTAATTAATTTCGTTCCGGGTCCATTTTATTTATTTTACCAATGGTCCGTGACCCTCACTCGGCATGGGGCACACTGAAAACCAGCGCCGTGGCCTTCGTCACCGTGGGCCACGGCATATGCTGATTGGGGTCCCGTTGCAGTGGGTATCTTGTTGGTGGATGGGTGGCACTGCTCAGTTTGCTCTTGTTTTTATTTTTCTTCCATTATTATGTGCCACTGTCATGTCTATGTAATTGCCTGTATTTGTGTGATGTCCATTGTAATAAATGTATCTTTCTTTCTTTCTTTCTTTCAATGGCAGTTTAACTTTCCCTGGCACAAACTTGACCTTCACTGGTTAGGTTTTCTTGGCGGTCAAGCTGTAGATTCTGACTACACAGGAGTTGCAGCGGTGGGAATGAGAGGTGGGAATAGTCCCGTATATCTTTATGAAGAGAATACGATATCCTACTCACCGAAAAGCTATTTTTACTGACGTGGAAGCCGAAATGCAAGTAAATGTTGACGTTAAAATGGCGCCGGCGTACAAATATTTCCATGTGTCTGTTTATCTTGTATTGAATCAGCTTCCATGCGTTCATTACTCGCATGTTTGCGATTTCCCAATGGGTTCGCAAAATGTTAATGTTGTTTAATGCTATGGGAGAATTAATAATGGAAAGTTTAACCCGAAGCGAAATGGGCGGTTAAGAATGCTTGTAGAGAGAATAAATTGTTTTAAGAGGTAATTATGTTTCTAGTAAAATTGTACAGGGAATTGATAATTTATCTGCCTACACGTGAAATTAATTAAAGTTTTACCAAATTGCTTAAGTATTATGGTTGTTAAAATCATAAAACTATAAATAACTACCTCTACGCAAATGAGTCCTCTCTTGACCTATATTTTAATTAAATAAAAACGCACATTAATTTCGTGTAAAATAACACTATTTGCATGCTGTTGACTATAAAGGCTGAGTTGCACCACCATAATTTAACTGTAACAATAACAATAGCCGGAGCTTTTTGAATGGAGTTTGACAGATTTTTGACGTTTGTCAAAGTTAAAGTAAGATGGTGCAACAGCCTAAAAGTTAAAACAAACTACCAAACTACGAACTAACCTCTTCTCCTTCTGTCAGCCGCGTGCTTTGTCGGGGCCAACGTAACTCCGGAATGCTGTTGACTTGTGACGTATTAGCACAAACTGATGCTAATACGTCACTACAAATGAAGAAGTCCGTAGCCGCCGTCGGGTCCAAAGCGAGTTGTTCACACAACAACTCGCTTGACACTCGATATCCACTCAAATTAAAAGGTGTTTCAATGATTTTATAAATTTATCACTTCACTGCACCTTGGAACGCAAAAAACACAAGATTTGTCCATTAATCAATAAATTAAAACCATTACAACAGAACGACCATGCTTTTTGTTCAACTACCCTCGACGGAATCGCGAAAATCCCGTAGTGCTCGCAGCAACTTCACACTGTTTTGTCATTGGATGTTTTTTTTGTTTAATGGCAACCAAACCTCTCTGGGAGATTTATTTCTGCCAGTGTCGAGTGAAAGTCATTTGATGTACTTGCATCTGTTTGCTGATCTTCAGCAACTCAACTACAGATTGGAAGGAATACCCCCAGTATTCCTTATTCCTTATCCCCATATAAAAAAAAACAACAAACTTGATGACTAATTTAATTTCGGTACGAAACACAGTATTGGATAATGTCAAGAGCTTCCTCATTTGTCAGCTGACATCATCACGCATGATTAATTTCAGCTGAATTTCGGAGACTGACCTGAATGTTAAATTAAGTGCTTTACAAATGCAATAGGACTAAATTGCGGACAAATTAGGTCATTATGTAACAATTCACCATGTATGCTGTACAAACTACATTACAGACTTTAAAGTAAGGCTTATTATTTTTGATATTATCAATCTTAATTATTTTATTTACTCTCCACACACAAAAACAGCAAAAGTTATTCTAATATGAAACAAATTACTTAGTAAAGACTAATACTAAAGTAAAGATCAATAATTCTGGCAGATCTAGGGAACATGAAACAGGCCCAAGATGGTCGGTTTAAAGGTAATTATAAACATCAACTTACTCTCATCATGGTGATTGTTCATCGTCGTTGTGGTTATGGAAATCCTTGGGCGAGGATATGGTCCAGCAACGGACGTCATTTGGCTGAAACGAACGAAATCGGTGATGATGACAGCAGATTGTACAGGGTGTTAGGTAAATGGGTATATGAGCCGACACTAGCCCATGTTAACATGGTCACATAAATGGTAGTGTGAAGTCAGAAAATTAATATCTTCATTTTAATTATCATACAAATCGGATTTTATAAAATTAATTTTGCATGAAAATTAAAAAAATTAAAATTGTGATATGAAATTTCTGACTTCACCATACCATTTATATGACCATGTTAACATGGGCTAGTGTCGGCTCATATACCCATTTACCTAACACCCTGTATAATAAGAAAATGTAAGTAGGTACTTACTTTTTTCAGCATAGGTAGCTAAATCGTTTGTATATGAAATTATTATTTCGCTTACTTCCAAAGACAAATCTATCGTTTTATAGCACTCACTTTGATCTAATCGAGGGGCTTTCAGGGGCCGGCTTATAATAAATAATGTATGAAGGTTATATTTTACGTTCCGTCACATTCGTACAAGTCTACACAAATTAAGTACGCCGTCCCGCTCCCAAGTTTGTGTTTTAAACCTTTATAAAGACTTTACTTCTATGCAAATTTTATCTAATAGAATTATGAGGATTAGCGTTTTGTTAAAAATGTCTGACTTTCCAATTGAAAAGGCTGAGTTGCACCACCTTATTTTAACCGTAACAATAACATTAAATGCTTTTTGTATGGAGTTTGACAGATTTTTGACATTTGTCAAAGTTAAGTAAGATGGCGCAACTCAGCCTAAATGTCAGAAAGTACATAAAGTCCTTGTAGGTGGGAAGGAAAATAGATGTAACCACATAAAGTAATCAAATTTATTGTCAATCAATTTATTTACAATAAACACTAGGTACATATTATACAATAGATGATAAACATAGGGCAAGTCCACACGATGCGTTGTAGCTTAGTGAATTGTGATATTCTTGTGTATAAACTAGCACCACCAGCCTACAACGTATCGCAGCAGACATTGTCACCCTGCACCTTGCAGGAATAGCTACAAATATAATAATGCATCATGTAAACGCCACCTTAGAAGCCTAGTTTGTGATAGTACCGATAGTTTAAGTATAAGTATGTAAGAACCTACTTGGTAAAACATCAAAGCCTTCTAAATGTCATGGGATATTTGCGAGCGACGGTAAAAATCAATTCAAGCACGATTCTTGGCCTTTATTCGTTGAATTTCTGTTCTTTCTAAATCTTGACATTCTGTAACAGATCGAAACCCCAAAAGCAAAGCCGTGAACAGAAGCTATAGGACTAGCTTTACTCAGTACCTGAGGTATGAAAGCAGCACGGGAGGGGTGACATTGACATATTATGACGTGACAGAGCGGAGATCTGAAGTCTTGTTGACGTTTGACCTTACAAAAACACCCTTCCGTGCCGCTCCCATAGGCCATACCTCAGACCTATAGTTATAAATGATTACTCTTCGAATATCGATTGATAAAATACTACCGACAACAAATATTACGTTTCTAGAGGTCTTACAAACGCACCTTGGGAGATATATCCCTGAAAAGAACATCAAGCGTGCTTTAATTAAACTAATTAATACCAACCCTCCCAAATTAAAATTAGGGAATTAATTTTCTTCAACTTCGCGACCAGATGAAATATTTTTACAAAAAGTATTTAACTAAATTGTCACAGAGTTAGACAAGCGAGTCGGTTTAATAAAAAAGTTTAAAACTGGTCCAGACCTTTTAAGCCATTGACTAAATTCAAAAGTGAATGCTCCATTAACTACAGAAAATCCAGTTAGTTAGTTTCGAGTGAAGTCAGACTTGTAGTTAAGCACAGAACTTGTGCTTTAAATTGAATCTTTTATCCTCTGAGAAGAACATTAGTGACCTATTGGAAGCATGATTGCAACGTTGAGTGAAATTAATTAAAAAAGTTCTATCTAAGATATTTTTGTATTCTATTTCACAAGATTGATAAATGCTTCAACTGTACTGCGTTGCATTTTGTAATTCCATTACGTTTTATAAGGAAGATTGAGTAATTTCATTTCCCTCCATTTGAAGGGTTAATAAGGAAAATAAATGTAAAGTTACGCGTTCGGGGGAGTCCTTTTGTAATAAAATACATTCGGAGATGGCGACCGGTATGACATTTCAAAGCAGATGCGGCTTTGACATTTTGTTAACCCTCAATGCAAATGGCAAATGTTCGCACGCTATTTTGAACTTTAAGAACTTGTATTTAAGATCCACAGAAAATTGTGAATGGTTCGTTGATTTAAGGGCCATGAGTTATTTTCATAAAAGGTGAATGAATTGATGTAAACTCGCATAAAAGTAAGGAAATAGTATATTTAAAAGCTTTTGACTGTGTTGTCGCTATTCTAAAATCAAAAGGTAGGGGAGAGTTCGGTATATTGTACCGCCGGGTAAATTGTACCACCCTCATATTTCGTAAAGTATTTATTGAATGTCTGTAATTGCAACACTCAGCGATACACAACTAAAATCAATTAATATCGGCCATGTGGTTTTTGCCGTGACAACAAACACGTGTGTTTTATTTTGAAAAGTATTTTTTCATTGTTTTCAAGCAACTTTTGACAATACATGTTTAGTTTGTAATTTTGTTAAATTTAATCACAGGGTGTTTCTAATATATTATTTAGAAGCGTAAATTAGTGTGGATTGCAATTATTTGAAACATTTTTCGGTATTTATAAGCTATATTTTTTACCGATTTTTTAAAAGCACTATCACCTAGTCGGCTAAATTGTACCACATCAAGTTGTATGGAACTTTACCAAAGGATTTTGAATTTTTTTGTAGTAAATCATATTTTGAAGTTATAATAGCGTAGTTATGTTTGACTAACAATAAATGAAAGCAAAAGACTGGCAAAGTAGATTAGGTACAAGTGTGCGTTACGATAATTGGAATTACAAAACTTGTACTCAAAATTGTGATAACGTCTAAAACAATATCGATTGTCTATGTTATTAACTACTGTTCCTTTTCGTTTTCTAATTTGTTAAGAATGTATCGTATAATATTTTGCCATAGTTTTTTTATAGGCTTGAAATTTATTGAAATCCAATTTAGTAACCCTGTGGTACAAATTATCGAACCGGTTGGCTAAATTGGACCGAAGCTCTGAACTCGTACTATGTTGATTTGTGCCAAATATACAACAATCATGTTAATTAATACTTATGAAATAGTAAGTTGAATAATGTATCTTTTATTATATACCATGGATATTAGCAAAAACAAAAGAAAACTATGTGTAAAATGGGATTGAAAAAAACTGGTCCAAATTAGCGGACTCTCCCTTACATAGTAGTTTTAAAAAAACTCTAGAAAAAACTATGTTTTCAATATCTGGCTTTGATTTTTGTATGAAGTTCGAAACACTTTTATGGTGTTACAGTACATTGGTTTATCATTGAACCTATCAACACCATCACACACTAAAGGCTTTCGCGACGCAAGCTCGTAAAAATGCTTTATGGCAAATCTGCCCCATAACAAAAGACGGATAAGCGGAAATATTATTTGGAATCCATGTAATCGGTCCCATAATAGGTAGCTACTAAAAAGATTAATTTGTATGAAGTAACTGGTTTTATAGAAAATTCAGATAACTTTCTTTTGGTGATATAGGTACTCGTATAGCATAGGTATAATAGTACTCTCAAAAACTACTTTTTTTCTTTAAATTGGTCTTAATAAGGTCACTCAAGAATAAATTTTACCGTGTGATTGACGGCTAATGCAGTTTCAAAAATTAAAGCATTTTCGTACTTGTGATATTTTCGAGCCGGAAAACGTAGCGTGGGCAGGCCTCCCACTAGGTGGACCGACGATCTGGTGAAGGTCGCGGGAGGTGCCTGGATGCGAGCGGCGCAGGACCTGTCTTTATGGAAATCCTTGGGGAGGCCTTTGTCCAGCAGTGGACGTCTTTCGGCTGAAACGAACGAACGATATTTTCAAAGAAAAGTTACTAAAACCTTCACCTATTCCGATTTTCAATTACTCGTTTATGAATAGAATCTCGTATGAAAAGGAACTCAAAGGTTGATTTTCTCGTAGCAGCTACGGCGCTTCGTAGTATGCTACAGAAACTACGACAATCGCTACGTCGTAGTTCTCCTTAGAAAGTCTACGAACTTTTACTCCCGACTACGAGTGGCGAGCTTTAGAATTGTTTTATGAAGTTAGAAAATAGTAGAAATATCTTTGTTTCAACTTGGTTTTAGTTACCTACTTCTGTTTATTGGTTTTTCTAAAGTTTAAGTCACTTGATGTAAGTACTTTATTTTGCTGTTTTTCTAAACTTTAGTCGCTTACACTTATCCGTCCGTTTGGGAGCAGAAATGTCGAAATAACAAAAACTATCTACAAACTATAATATATCAACTTACAGACTATAGTATAACTATGATAGCTTTGCTCATCAAATGAGGATAATAAAAACGAGCACAATTTTAATGACAAATTAACGGGTGTTTTGAGTGCATTCAATTTTTTAATATTTTCTCCATTTACGTGCGAGTGTCAACTTTATAGATTTTAAGTAAGATTACAAGTAGAAATTAATGAACCTTTCTTTTTAATTTGATACTAACACTTTCTCGGGACTATTCCCACCTCTCGTTCCCACCACTGCAACTCCTGTGTAGCCAGGATCTACAGCTTGACCGCCACAAAAACCCAACCAGTGAACAAGTTTATCCCGGGGGAAAGTAAAACTGTCATTGGACCCGCAACGAAATTAATCAGAAGAACATAGGAGGAGTTCGAAATTAAGTTTCGACTTCCCTCCATTGCAAAGCGGATGACAGGTGACAAAAAGGTTTAATACTAATATTAAGAAATTGAATGCACCTATAAAAGTATACAATTACCTAGAATTCTCTAAATAACTAACCGAAGTACACATTGATATAATACAACGTTAACAATAAAAGGCACTGGCTTGAATCGAAATTCAAAGGGTTAATAACAATTTTATAGGATTACAATAATAATGGCATACAAAAAACGAACTTGGTACAGTAAAGATATAGGAAATATAACATTGTATTGAATATGGGGTAACATTTAAGGACTAGGTATTACAATAGTTTGAGTTGGTCTTTCATTAGAGGTTATAAGTTTTCAGGAATAGTTTCAAAATTTGTAGTTGATTTACTGTATCTATTCAATTCAAAAGTCCAAAGATTCAACAGTCATTGTTATACAGAAAATTCTGTAATAGGCATTTTGATTATTTAAATATTTATACAACTGAATATACTGAAACTTTACACGTGGATTCTCAACATATTTTACCATTAAATCGTATAATACACAATCAAACACAAATACGGCAAAACCCAACATTAAGTATAAAATATCACTTAAATATTAACATTATACTATTCTATTATACAAGTTTAAATACCACATCAAATCCGTAAGTGCACGCGCATCTTTTATATACAATTTTTCCACTTACAATCTTAATTATATACGAGTGAATAATTCCGATTTATACTGATTAGTTTTAAGGATATAATTACTTAATTAATTGGTGTAAATGTAATAAGGGGGAGGCACTGAGGTATTAATAAACTAATAAGGGGAAATTATTAGGTAAGAAAGGATAAGAATACCTTATATAGATTTAATAAGCATAGAAAATGTTGAGGGCCAAGAACTAGAAAAATTAGTCTGTAAAATAGAGGTCAGTCAGTTAGAATATTCATAAACTTTAAGGAATCAAAGAAAGTAAATACAATAGATGTAAGAGAGTAAATGTATGTTTGGTACTAGACTTATCTTTTTTTTTCTTTAACAAAAGTAAAATATTCAGGCCTTTAAACAATTTGATATTCGTTATCGAATCGATAGAGTCACTTAGGTAAATATTACTTTTGTATCTAATATAAGAACGTGGCGATTGCGTTATGGAATATAACGTATGCCATATTTAAAGTCACAGATTTACTTAAACCAACGACCTTTCAATATTTAAAGAAATTGTATAGCCTTTATTAAACGTGTGTGTGTAACGAAGATTAATCTATAAGTAGGTAAATTTCAGGGTAGAATGCTCCAATAGGTGTGGCCCCAATATGGTAGGATGATAAAAACACATAGGCACAATGTTATTATTAAAGGGAGGTATTCAATTTACTTGTACAAGAAATTTTATAATGGATAGGATTAAATGGATATAGATCTTATATGTATAATATAATGGTCCTATTATATTTTTGCTATTTAATTGTGCCGTATAATTTTCATTCCCGTTCTATATGTAAGTATAACCGTTATTGTTTGTAGGATTAGCAAAAGGAAAAAAGCTACAGGCTTTATTATTATCTTGATTCAATAAAGAATGTTATTAATTAACAGAACCTAACACTGTGCAGAGCTTTTAGTGTAAATATTAACTATTATTACAGCTTCACCATATTATATTTATATACATAGATAAAGTATTCGATATACATATTATATTATACAAATGGTCCAATTAAACATGTTATATAAAGTGCCTACAGTAAACCTACTAGATTTATAGATATTAATATTGCTGATACGTCGATTCAATGATAATATTATTTTCGGGAAAATACAATTTCACTTAACTCTACGTTATTCTAAACGTATAACTAACTTATATTTACGTATGTTAAATTCTCTCAAAATTGGCACATAATGATGTAACATTGATAAATACCAAGTTATTCTTTGGCTTAATAATTATATTTATAATTATAATAAATATCAATAGCAGCACAGCAATACCCTAAGACCCTTATATTTAACACTTACTCTTGGGTTCCGTATTCCGTATTTTGTAGTATATAAAACGTACTTAGATTTAAAAAATACTTGATTATCGTCATTAGATTATCTTTTTTAAAAAGTTTTACTAAATTAATTCAGTGGTACAAATATTTCTGGAAATGGGTGGTCTTATCGCTAAAAATCTTCATGTTATGTCTGGGTGCTTTACACTCTTTCAGTCAGGTGTATTTAGCGCCTAATTTTACCTTTTTTACAAGAGTTTCCAAATTCAGGTAGGTACAACGATTTCTTGAAATAGGCGGCGTTATCGCTTAAAAATCTTGAAGTAGTGTATTTTGTTTAGGTACTTCAAGCTCTCTTTTAGTCAGGGTACTTTGCTCAGTCCAAACAGTCTTCAGTTAAAAAGATATTGCTGTCTGAAACCATTTATTTGAATGGAAACAATTGTAAACAAACCACGGAATCAGGAAAATAAAGAGTCTTCGAGATTCGGATGTGTTTGTTTAGCAATTCAATTCTGATGGCATCTGAAAGTAAATTGTCGTTTTCCATCAGAGGGAAAAGTACGAATGTAGAGTCCAGTTTAGCTGGCTATAAATTGCCATTGTAATAGTGCACTTATAGCAACTACATAAGATGACATAGTGTTAAGCTTGTTATGCCGTCATTTTGCCTTTGACCTTTCACTACATATTTTATGACTTGGCTAATGTGATAGTAGCCAAAGACTGTAAGAGTGCAGTGTCGTGTTTGTTCAGTCAGTACCTTACTTCTAATAACAGTTGTAAGTTAGATACTTCAACTTTCTGACTGAACTGAATTGGCATACCTTGATGATGTAAAAGTGATGAACGAGAAAACTTTGATGCAATATTTAGGCTGTAAGTTATTACAGTATGGATTGCACTATGCCCGTCTTAGCAATAAGGCAATATTTTGCGGTTTGACTTTGTAACCTGAAAACGGATATATTAAACTTAATACGATACGACCGTCACCTAATAATAGGGATGATACATGTAAATATACCGCATATGGTCACCGCAGAATAACAGCGTCATGTTCTGGGTTTTATTTACTACTCCAGAGCATGACACATGCTGAGCGGTGGCCAATTTTGGTTCTAACTTGTGTTAGCTTTTTGTTATCTGTGTGTTATATTTTAAGTTGGAACCAAATACATGTTTTTCTTTCTTTCTAAATAAAAGCATCCTTTTGCGTCAAATAACGAATAACGACAAACTCATATCTAGACCTAGATGATGGAGACCAAGGATTCTATGACGTCACAAATATACTACAAAACCGCAACGGCCCGTCACTCCTCGGAACACGTCACTGGCAACAGTCAATTAGACGAACACGGGTCCGTCCTGTTCCACTCACAGTACGTTTAAGTTTTCACAGTTCTTGAACTTGGAGTCTTCTTTGCCGAAGATCCAGGTCAGCATCTGTCTGGCCTTCATACTTGCTCGGACTACGCCCCTGGATTTGTACCAGTGGGCGGGAGAGGATTCCCTGCCTCCTTCTGCGTACTGCTGCCTCTTCAGTCTGATCTGGTTCAGGATTCCGACGAGGAGTTCGTCTACGTTGTGGTTGATGCCCACGGACACTTCGATGAATTTCGCTTTGTAGGTGCAGGCGAGGCATTTGCCGTCTGTAAGCAAAAGGTGAGGTTAGATTTGTGTTTGGGAGTTGGCATTGTTCATCAATCGAGGAATCGATCCATTTAGGTTGGTCGCATACTTAAACAAAACTAGCGGCAGCCAGCGATCTCATAAACTTGGAGCCAGTTTTACCTCCTTAGGAGTGGAGTTTCGTTCTTATAGCGGATGTCTACACCCTATAAGGAACTTACCAAGTAAATTTCTAGTTTGTAGGTGTTATAGTTTCTGAGATATCGTGATTAATCAGTGAGTGATATTTCGCTTAGATTTGGTTGCAATTTAATGTAAGTTACGTCAGTCATTTTTACAGCAGCTCAATTTAGTACTCTAGTGGTGTTCACACCTAAGTTAAATCAATTAACTTAATCCATCTTATTAAAATGTTCTAGTTCACTGTAAGAACTCCAAATGCTTTTTTTCATTCCAAAATTTTTCACGTGTATTATATTTCGTAACGTTATAAACTTATTAATAAAACCAGTTTCTATGAATTCTCAGGCGGCTTAAAATTCAAAGCTATTATTCCGGCTTCAGCTTACATTAGCCCTATAAAATACCAATTTCACTTCAACATGGCTCTTCTAATTGGCTGTTAGTTATATTTAGGGCTGCCATCGGCGAGAATAGCAAATTTTGGAAATAATTTAAGACAAAAAATGTATTGAAATATCTCTTTGATTTGGCGAGTAACTAATCCTCGCTTAGATAACGTCACGGGTTAATTTCTCACTTGAGACAGTAATGCCCGTTTTCACCATCAATCCCTAATTTTTAAATGACCCCTATGGTACCACATAACAGGAATTTTGTTTTCAAAGGGGTCACTTAAAAATTAGGGATTGATGGTGAAAACGGGCATAAGAATATTATTTTAAAGGTTTTCTACGCTACGAGTTCGTAATTTTGTTTGATTTACTTTTAATTGTAGCAAAGTGTTGTAAAATGCGTATACAAGTTTTGATGTGGTACTTATTTTATGTCAAATCTACTTTATCAAGCGGGTTCGTTTTCAGCCAAATGACGTCCACTGCTGGACAAAGGCCTCCCCCAAGGTTTTCCACAATGAACGGTCCTGCGCTGCCCGCATCCAGGCTCTTCCCGCGACCTTCACCAGATCGTCGGTCCACCTAGTAGGAGGCCTGCCCACGCTATCAAGCGGGTATGTAATATCTATCTATCTATCTATGTCAGCCTTTGGGTTCGCCTTCGAACATAGGCCTCCTCTTCAACCCTCCACCGTTTTCTGTCCCTGGCCACACGCATCCAGTTCACTCCAGCCTGCTGCCGGATATCGTCTGTCCATCGTTTAGGCAATATACATGTAATATACATTCATATAATTTAACAAAACAGTCTTTATGACAGAACAATTAAGAAAGTGATTTATTGTCTTTTAATAACGTTCTTTATCAAGAACGAGTATGATCATACTTCGATATTTTATTACTTGATCCCCTACAGCTATTTCATGGTGACAGCCCTAGTTATACTCAACAAATCCCTGATTACCACGTAATCCGATAGCTTCGGTATGACGTCACATTATCCAAAAGCAATTTGTGTGACATTAGGGAACAGTGGCCAGTGACGTCACCGTTGGAATTAGGTACATCGTTTCGGAAATAATAGGGGATAATGAACAATATTAAATGTAGGTAACATAATTTATTTAGTATGGAGTTTAATATTAATTATTAGAGTAGAAACTGTATCGTTATTAATTTGTCCCATGATTCTGGTATATGGTAAATAGTGACTGATTTTTTTTGCATTGCATTGTCATAAAGCAGTGGTTTTACTTGGGACATTTAAAAGTGCCTTTTTAAAGCTTAATTGCCATAAAGATAAAATACTTTATGACTTCATAAAAACTGAGAGTAGGTTAGGTTTATTTTAGCTCACTTAATAAAAAAAAAGAACAACAATAAACAAGAAATACTTCAAAATAAGTTTAGTTTTGCTTAGTTTCGGACGCAGCGTAAAATGTTCAAAGTTTATTTAAACAAAGTTCAATAAAAGTAGACCAATCTTTGTCTCCAAGGTCCAAGTCGCAGAACGTAGTAACTCAAGTTTTCCCAATATGCAAGTTGCCCGTTGCGACATAATTCCGTCAGTACCAGCATCGCAATGCGAGCGCCATTTTGTCGCTTCATTAGCCGCCATTATGTGAGCGGTGTGATTTCCCAGGACGGGGAGATATTACTAATTTTCTTTGCCCGAAATTGCTTTTGGATGTGTGACGAGATTGTACAAGTTTCATTTGATTTGTTTATGAGGTACGTTTTGGGTACGTATCTCCCATGACCATCTAAATATACTTATGTATATGTATAACAAAGTATAACAAAGGTGACTGACTGACTGACATAGTGATCTATCAACGCACAGCCCAAACCGATTGGGCTGAAATATGGCATGCAGGTAGATGTTATGACGTAGGCATCCGCTAAGAAAGGATTTTACGAAACTCCACCCCTAAGGGGAAAACGGGATCCACGCGTACGAAGTCGCGGGCGGCCGCTAGTTTTACTATATTTATAGACTAATCAAATAAATATGACTAAATTGTTATAGTCGCCGTCTAAAAATCTGATATACTCGTAGTAGTTCCCCGAAGGGTTTACTTTGAAGGAAAGAATCTTCGCGGTGGAGGGAGAATAGAACTGATAGAACCAAGGAACGTAAAGGTGAATGTTTGATATTTTGTGTAGACCTGCTCCTGACCTGTGTGCCTTCTAGAAGGAAGCTCTGTCTACCACTGAACACAAATTCCTGCTCCTTCTTCTAGAAAGACGTTCTGTCTACCACTGAAAGCTAGCTCCTGCTTTACCTTCTAGAAGTAAGCCTTGTCTGACACTGGGAAAACCAGTTCCTGTTGACCTTTTGGAAGGATGTCTTGGCTCCCATTAAGTAGATCCTTAGTAAACAGGCCTAGGTTTTCATACCTTGTGTAGACACAGCTCTGCTCCTCGCCAAATCTATCTTATTGGCTACCAGCAGCGCCGGCCGGGCCCGCAGCATGTCGCAGTCCAGTAGCCGGGCCAGTTCCTGCTCAGCCTTCTGGAAGGATGCCTTGTCCACCACTAAAAGATAGGCCCTGTTCTGCCTTCTATAATGTAACTTCATCTACCACTTAATAGACCCGTAGTGAACAATTCTAAATGAATGTTTGATACTTTGTGTAGACACCCGCCTGCTTCTGGTCTACCTGCCTACCTTCTAGAAGGAGGTCTTGTCTTCCACTAAAAACCAACCCCTGCTTTGCTTTCTAGGAGGAAGCCTTTTCAATTACTAGGAGAGCTAGCTCTTCATGTTCTTTTGACGTCTTGGCTTCTACTGAGTGGATTAACAAGCCTAGGTTTTCATACCTTGTGTAGACACAGCCCTGCTCCTCGCCAAATCTATCTTATTGGCCACCAGTAGTGCTGGTCGGGCCCGCAGCATGTCGCAGTCCAGTAGCCGGGCCAGCTCCTGCTCAGCCTTCTGGAAAGATGCCTTGTCCACCACTGAGAGCCAATTGCTCCTTTTGGATTGATCACCATTGAGTAGACTCGTTGCTAACAATTGTAAGAGAAAGTTAGATACTTTGTGTAGATATCCACTTGCTCTTGACCTACCTTCCTGCTTGTTTTCCAGAAGAACGCTTTGTATACATTAGAGACTCAGCTCCTGCTCCTCCTCCTATAAGAGTAGTTATCAAGTCCAAAGGTCTCTTCGTAGTTAACATGCTTAGGTCTTCATACCTTGTGTAGACACAGCCCTGCTCCTCGCCAAGTCTATCTTATTGGCCACCAGCAGCGCCGGCCGGGCCCGCAGCATGTCGCAGTCCAGTAGCCGGGCCAGTTCCTGCTCAGCCTTCTGGAAGGATGCCTTGTCCACCACTGAGTAGATCACCACGAACGCGTCAGGCGGTTCGCTTCGCTCGATTTCTTCCTGTGTGGAAAAAGAAAGTTTATTAAATTATACATTAATATTATTTTAACAGCATTTTTAAATGACTAGTAATGTGCCACAACACATAAATAAATCTTTTTTTAATGCAAGTCAGGCAGGTATTTGACCGTAATTGCACATGGTGTTAAGTAACATGCAATCTAGGATGGTACATATTTGCCCTGTAAGTGCCTATTCACTCTTTTAAAATTTTGTTCGCAATTACTGGGAACTATGGGAATTTTTCATTCACAGTAAAAATTTTGATTTCCAAGACGTCCATAACTGTTAATATGTTTAGAGAACTTATAACTACATATTATAGGAGTAAAATAAAAACATACCTTTGAACTAGTGCAGTTAACGAAATATAATTCTGATTCTTCCCCATTTAGCATTATTGACACCTTCTCTTCTGAACAGTCGACGTCTGAAAAGAAAAACAGCCTTTAAATATTGTAAAACATTATAGTATATTGAGATATAAATAAATGTTCTAGAAAGTAACAATTATTGTACGACAGTTCATTGGGGAATAATTTACAAATAGTGAAGTCGTTTTGTCACAAAATGGACGTCGTTTTGTCACAAAATGGACGTCGCTTTGTCACAAAATGGACATGACCTGAATTCTTTATTTTAAAGTAGGTAGGTATACATAAAAGACAACAAAACAATTTTTCTGTGCTTGAAACGCATTGACTGCCATTGCAAAAGGGTAACGTAAAAAAATTATGCAATTGTGCAATAATCTTAAAAAATTACATGGATTTACAGAAATTTAAACTTTTTTGAATTTCAGTTCAACTTTAAATAATGAACAAGTTCAAAATTGCAACAACCCTGAAATTCAAAGTTACCCAAGTTGACTGTAGCAACCAAAATAACAAAACATTATTTTTTAAACTAATTTAAATCATTGAAAATATAATATAAAACTATACAATAGCTCAGAATTGCATTTGTGTGTAGCATACATCGTCCAGATAACCGGGGCACTCTACAACGGCTCAGGGCACTCTCTGCAACATATTTATCCCGAGTTTTATCCCGTCGATGCAATTTCAGGGGATTCCCCTTTCTTTGGCGGCTCATCCTACATTGAATATTGTATTAGATTCTAGATAACGTTGTTTACCGTGATAAATATTTAGTAGCACAGTTTATTCTTAAAGAAATAAATGTGGGTAACACAGAAGTTGACACGGGGCATGTGTTTTTATCCCTTTAAATGTCAAAATCCTTTTTATTTACACAATGTTTTCTGCTCACAGTGAAATCAATTAATTTATCAAAAAGTTGTCAAAATGTTAGCTATTTATAGGCATTTTTGATTTCACGTATATAATGTATACTACGAGTACTTTGAGCTTGAGAAGCAAATAAGTTCGCTCAAGCTAAAAATCTTAATTCAGAAACCGGGCTTTAGTCATCGTTAATATCTTCAAAGTCACTAAACAAAGTCCTCATGTAACCCGTTGGGAAAAAAATTCCGAACGAGTACAAAATACATAAAAAAATCAAAATAATTAAGTAATCCAAAGAAAATACAAGTTAACGAGTTTTTCCCAACGAGTGGCAGGGTTACTCGTTTGGAAAAAATTCCCATCAGGGAATTAACTATTAAAATTCACCACCAATTAACAGGGTTACTCGTTTGGGTGTGACTCGTTGGTAACAAGCGCTTTAAACCCTCTGAACAAAGTCGAAACTGTATGTCCCCAACATGCTGTTGTAGGAACTCAAATTAATTCAAAGTTCCGTCTCATGTGCCCCTTTGACCCGTAGTGTCTAAGGCTTAATGAAGATTACCTATAAAACTATACCCTTAGAGCCAAAGCACACGACGCGTTGCGGATATTTCACCATAAGGCGCAACGCGGCTCTACATCGCTCGGGCAACGTTTTTTTTTATCCACAACGAGGAAGTTCTTGGCCTTTATCTCACCTGATGGTAAGTGATGATCAGGCTGAAGGTGGAAGCGAGCTTCACCCGGAATCCTCAACCACGGAGGAACTGGCTATCTTACCTCTAACTGCCGGAACACAACAATGCTGTTAATATTGTTGTTATGGCGACAGACTTAGGTAAGATGGTGGTAGCTAGCCAGGCGGACTTAGAACAGCCCTACCACTAACCAAACCGAACAGAAAATTCTGCCCCCACTGGGAATCGAACCCGGGACCTCTGAGTCTGAAGCAGGTGGTCTTACCACTTGACCACAGAGGCGGTTAAACGGTTAAACGTGCCTATTTGTTTGCTTTAACACGCTAATCTCAGGTCCAATTTGAAAAAGCTTTTTTGTGTTGGATAGCCCATTTACCAAGGAAGGCTTTAGGCTAATAGCATCACCCTACAGTCAATAGGGGCGGAGCAGTACAGAAAAATGTTGCTATAACGGGAAATATCAAACTATTTTTACGCGTACGGATTCGCGAGCACAGCTAGTTTCTATCTAAAACATCATCGTGTGCTTTGGGCCTTATGACTCTACATCCGTAATATTGATGATACCCTTAATACTGATGCGTAATTTGAGAAGATGGATCGTAATTCCCTTGATTGTAACACTTTAGTGTGTGACAACATTGTCTTGGCCATAATCGTAACCAAATCTCACATAAGGAGGTTAATTCAATTAGAACGATGATAGATACCGCCCAGTTATGTCGCGAGTTACGAGTATTTTAGGCTATGTTCACATGTAACGCGCGTTATCGCAGGTCAACGAGGAATTAAATTTATAAAGAGTTCATATGACAAACGCTAACGTGCGTTGCGAGGAGCTCGTCAGTCTCTTTCGATAGAGCTTAGAAAATGGACGTGGAAGAAGCTATTGCGATGGAAGCGCGCGCTCATCTGAACAGTCAACGGACGTTATATAGCTGTCAAAGCGCGCATCAACGCGCGATCGCCTGCGTCTAGAGACTTTTGCACGCTCATGTGATCGGTTGTATGTAAATACTACGATGTCTAGTCGCGCGATCTGAAAACGCGCGTTAAAATTTTGCCATCTGAACATAGCTTTACTGTTTCTGGTGTTGTTCTTAAAGATTATATTCTTAGCTTCAGTGAAAAGAAAAGTCTTAATCGAACTGGGAACACAAAAGTGCTTTAATGCGTGTCCCATATTAGTAAATGGTGTTTGGCATTCATGAATTAAATCCAAATTTTATGAGTTATTAGCGACCACACACGACTTCGTACGCGTGGATTCCGTTTTACCCTATTTGAATTTTCCAAAATCCTGTCTCAGTGAGCACCTACGTTCTAAAAGGAATAATTAATTGTTTATATACATTTTATAATAGAATATTGTTGTTTCTGCTTTTACAACTTTACCTATAACACATTGTATTAGTGCACTGTAACACATTGGATAAAAAAATGAACAAAAGAGAGCAATGCAACTGGCAACATTTTAACTAGTAAAATAAAAACGTATTATACGCAAAACTCATTATAAATTAAAACATAGTTTAAAGCATTAATTGAACAAGTTAATTTTCACTGGGATTTTTACACTTTAATAACCAGCAAACTTTTTTAAACTCAAATTATTTCGACACGCAGGAAAATATCATTAAAATTTAATACGTGTCGCGAAAAGGCGGAACGGAATACGAAAGTATCGTTAAAATAAACTTTCCATGGAAAAGGTCCAATTATGGCGCGAGTTAAAAAACGAGGAAATTCTTTTAGATTTTGATTGCATTCGTAAATTGTGAATACAGCGAATGAGGCTGTTAATACTTCTTTATATAACAACAAAATTTTATACAGCCTAGTGAATTTACACCCTACTTTTTATGAGCAAAACATTCAGTTCCATTAATGGCTGATTATTTTTCAATCGTCAGATATCTTTTAACTGAAGAATAAACTTGTCATTTTGACATATTTCCCATACTGAAACTGTCAATGTGCCAAACTTATTCTTCAGTTAAAAGTTATCCGACGATTGAAAAATCAGCCCTAATTCGGGTAAATATTTAGGTAGGTATACACTTAGGAAAAATGTTACCTTCTTTACTTGAAAAATATTTATACTTGGCTTTCTATTCATCAACAGTTATAACATTGGAAGCTCATTTGTCACTCAGAACCCAAGTGGGAGTCAAAGTTTAGATTGTGAAAGTAATCAATTTCACTAAGAACTCTTAGGGGAAATTCTTCAAACAATTTAAACTTAAAACTTCAAATACAATCCCATTTTAAAAGACAGTTGAAATTACTTGAACAAAGTAAAATGTATTGCGAGTCATACAAACTTTAGCACAGATTCTTCGCCAAATGAAGAAACCTTATCTATAAAGTCAAATATAGTGATCATTCTTCTCCTATAATGTATCTTATACCTTCCACCGAAATTTTTGCTATTGTTAAACATCTACACAAGTTTATAAAATTGAATTTTTTTGTAGTAACAATATTTGTTAAGGTTTTCAGTATATTGTATTTCTGATTCAAAGAAAAAATACTGGTAAGATTTAATTGAAAATATTTCTCAAAGAAAGGACGTCATTTCAATGTTTAGTACACAATTAGGTACCTACTACATAATCATTATAAGTTTGCGTAAATAAGTACAAAGCAATTGGACTAGAATTTATCTATTCATAATATGTAGACACACACTCGTTCATGACTGTTCTCAATACAGATCTAAACAATAAACCTTTATATCTCCAGCCCAAATGAAAATAATAAAATGAAGATAAAGAAATATAAATGAAGCCCCACCAACTCGAGAGACTACACATTACATTCATCCTCATCCTCTGTAAAATTGAACTAAAAGTCCTTTCAGACATAAAGCAAATCGCATGGAGCTTAATCTAAATTCCGCATGAGTCAGAATTTAGGGCCATAAAGAGTTAAATTGAAAAAGTTGATGGCTTCCCGACACGGATGATACACGATAAAGGGAACTTTGGGAATGTATTTTAAAATGATATGAAACACTCGTAAAATTACTCAACTTTAGAAAATAAGCTATAAATTGTATTCAGGTATGTAACATACGTTATAGGATGATAAATAAACAATGAGTACGAGGGATGAAAAATAAATAGGTAAGCTTTTTAATTTGTAACTTTAATACGCAATTTTTTACCCCGTTATTGTTTTTGGTCAAGGGAAGCGCGGGGTGCGGGGAGTTTGATCCATCCGGGCAATCCGAGCGTTATCGTGTACCAATAACATTCAAACATTAGCGGAAGAATGGTGAGACGCGTCTTCGTGGATGAAACGATCTATAGTTGTCTTTTCAAGAAACCAAATTGATGTTCTCATAATTTCGTGATGCAAGCCACATTCTAATAATTCCACACACTATCAATCTGTCATCTCATACTATCACCGCGTCTAAAATTAAGCGATACACTAAATTAAGATGTGATTTGCGACATGATGTATTTCTGTTATTTATTAATTTGTTTTTTAGTTTGTTCTTTGGGATTTTCCAGTCATTTCTCAATGCCTGGCTAAATTGGAGTTATTTGTCAAAATATGGATTAGCTTTGCGTTGCGTAGAGTGGTATTTTTAATAAAATGTGACAGTATGATTATTAAAAGTAGTGTTTTGCTATTAATAAAAATATTTTTTGTGATTCACTATCGTTCATAAACTGTGAATATCCCTTTTCTTTTCGAGGGAATTACATAATGAACTGTCGAATTTTTCGGCTCAGTAGTTTTGAGGAATGGAGTAGCATTTACATAGGCTTAAGCTTGGAAATAAATAATTACCGATAATAAAATAATAATCAATACCGAAGAAATTATCTTCGAGGTTTAATAAAACTTGTAACACAACAATATTAATAATATTATACCAACATCTGACGAGTTAAATTGTTATTTATACATATTAATATGTGTTATAATATTTGACACGCCTTGTTCTATTAAAACTATATTCTTCTTTTCCTTCAGGAAAAAAGGTAGCAATTACATCTGTCACTCATTTCGCCACATTGTACCTAATTAATGTTGAATGCTCCGTGATCAAACAAAACACAATATAAAAGAAGATTAGAACTCATTGGGTTGTTCGTCATCTCGCACCTGTCAAACTCGCTAGCAGGCGCGAGTTGGGAAATTCCGATTTTACCTATTATTTTGTTCGTCAACTCGCACCTTTTCAAAAGTACAGTCAAATAAAAACGAATTGAAACTAAAAACTTTCAGTGTGTCGGGCATGTAGTGATCAAACTTTAAGGGATTCTTTGAATCAGTGCATTTTCGCATGTTAACCGCGCTATGGAACCACTGGGAAGGGGTATCCTTGTTCAACAATGACGTCGAAACTAAAAGACCTAGACTAATAAATGTACATTCGTTTTGTAGAATATCTGGTTTTTCTTACGTTGTAAAATAACTGAAAAGAAGTGAAAATGACATATTTTTTCTACTTAAATCCATTCTTACTCCTTTAAAATGAAATAAATAAATAAATATCCTTAAACATTTTACGCTACGCTTCTAGTCCCAAACTAAGCAAAGTAAAAAAAACAACGGATATTTAAATATATTTTTTTTGTATAAAATGTATGAAACTCGTGTCTCTTTTCTCTTCTACCAAGAGATAATTTTATTTACCTATTCAAATTCAAATTATTTGTTTGCAATAAATAGCCTTTTATTAGGAATTATTTATACTAGTTCCTTACTTATTAAATTAGCGTTTTGTAAGAAGAATTTTACGAAAATTGATTATTTCCATACTAACATTTTTTGTGAATTTTTAAGGAACCACAAATTCAAATTTTATTAAATTTTGTGGGTAGATTAAAACAACATTGTCCTAACCCTAACCCAAACTTGTCATCTAATAATAAATTATAGCAACTATTTCCTCATAGTTTGAAAATGTAAGGCAAACATGTTTATGTTTTACAAAACTTTGAAGAGCAGATATCTCGAAAACTATACAAGATATACAAAAACTTGACTTACAAATTAAATTAATTTTAATTCTCTAGAAGTATTCATATCGCTAGGATGCTTGGTTTTTTATTTAGATAGTTTTGACATATAAGCGAAAAACCCAAAAATGGGACCTTCAAAGGCTGCGGTGGAGAACTTGATAATGTTCATCCCCTAACTAGCTAATCCAAACAAAGTTACAATGTTAAAAATTATGTTCCAAGCATTTCCCTCTGTACATTTTCATTGCCTGGCCATTTTTCATGTTAAAAGAATACGAATGTATTATTTCAGAAGCTAAATTTATAAGATTTGATGTTCTCTAGTTCAAGCTTGAACTATTTTTTTTTAGGATTGTTTGTTAAAGCTGTACAATGTAATTGTTAGTTAATTGTAAAATTGGTAATAATAATTGTTGTTCTTCATTTGACACTTTCTTTGGGATATTTAGGTGGCATTTAAAAGAACGCGAATTAATATATTTGAAGCCTTTTAATATCCCGTGGCTTAGTTATAAAATCTGAGGTTAGATGCCGTGGCAAAAAAAAATATCTGCGGCTTGACTTATTATAATTCGCCATTACTAAATAGCTAGAAATCTAGCTTTGTTTTTAAATATACCTACTTAAATATTAGTAGACAGTTTACATACTAGGTATTAGGTATCCTCAGGACATTGTGATATCCTACTTCCTACTAATATTATAAATACGAAAGTTTGGATGATGTCATGATGTCTGAATGTTTGTTAGTTACTCTTTCATGCAAAAACTACTGAACGGATTTTGTTCAAAATTTACAGTATTATTGATTATAACCCAGATTAACCCATATATGCCCAGAGGCACGAAAACGACCCAATGGTACATGTTCTCTTGCGATGCTAATTAAAAAAAAAAATGTACGTTTGTTTTCTGTTTTAATGCCATAAATATAATCTTGAAAGAACTTCTTAGTCAAATACAATAACAGTTAATAAGTTTATTCGCCTCCAGATTTTTTCGAATTTGACATTGAACTTCAAAGATTTTTTTGTTGTTGAAATTAGTGCACCCAGTTTCACGAAACTGTAAGTATTCTTTTATGTATTCTGTTTTGAACGATTATTGCGATTGAAATAATGAAATGAATATATTTCCAAGGTAAATAAGTAAGAAGTATTGTGAAAATATAAATATGTGCTTTGTTATTTGTTGCAAAAGTTCTGTTGGTCGAAAACGACCGCATGGGCATATATGAGACCAGAATGTAGGTTTTGGTAGTATAAAGTATTTCAAATAAAAGTATTATTTATTATATAAATAGTATATAATAATTTCATCAAATTATAGCAAATAGTGTAAAATAATAATATTTGGTTAATTTAGGAACTTGTATAATTACACAGTTAGTACAATTTAGCCATGAAATGCTGCAAAATACTTGTTTGTTTTTGCATACTGCACATTTTCTACGAATCTGACCGGTGAGGATCAAATGCTAAAGCACACATACCGCCTTTTAGTGGTATATTAGAGGGCATTGTGCGTGTTGAAGGTCCAGGCTGAGTTCGAGGAGATCCATTTGTTAGAAGCAAATTTCTAGCATTTTACCTTCGAATCTCTAAAGTGTTTACAAATGCTCCAAGTGATCTCGATATTATGGCAGAGTTATTGATGAGAAGGAAAAAAACGGTTTATGGTATTCTCACATGGTTGATTGATGTCACCGTCAATAATAACTCTGGAGTTTCGAAGGTAAATTGCTAGAAATTTGCTTCCAAAATATGGATCTCCTTGAACTCAGCCTGGACCTTCAACACGCCCAGTGCCGTCTAATATACCACTAAGTGTAAGGCGGTATGATGCTGAGCATTTGATCCTGACCGGTGAGATTCCTAGAAATTATGCAGTATGCAAAAACATTACTGTGAAGAAATGCAGTAAGTGCGGTATAAATCTCCATGAAAAATGTTTTGCATCCTAAATTGTACTAACTGTATTATTACTCAAGTTCCTAAATCAACCAAATACGAGTATGATTATTATATACTATTTGCTATAATCTGTTCAAATTTGTGAACTAATTCTATGATGAATACGACTATTAAGGGAGAGTCCGCTAATTTGGACCAGTTTTTTTCAATCCCATTTTACACACAGTTTTCTTTTGTTTTTGCTAATGTCCATGGTATATAATCAAAGATACATTATTCAACTTACTATTTCATAAGTATTAATTAACATGATTGTTGTATATTTAGCACAAATCAACAAAGTACGAGTTCAGAGCTTCGGTCCAATTTAGCCAACCGGTTAGATAATTTGTACCACAGGGTTACTAAATTGAATTTCAATAAATTTCAAGCCTATAAAAAAACTATGGCAAAATATTATACGATACATTCTTAACAAATTAGGAAACGAAAAGTAACATTAGTTAATAACATAGACAATCGATATTGTTTTACACGTTATCACGATTTTGAGTACAAGTTTTGTAATTCCAATTATCGTAACGCACACTTGTATCTAATCTACTTTGCCAGTCTTTTGCTTTCATTTATTGTTAGTCAAACATAACTACGCTATTATAAATTCAAAATATAATTTACTAAAAAAAATTCAAAAATCCTTTGGTATAGTTCCATACAACTTGATGTGGTACAATTTAGCCAACTAGGTGATAGTGCTTTTAAAAAATCGGTAAAAAATATAGCTTATAAATACCGAAAAATGTTTCAAATAATTGTAATCCACACTAATTTACGCTTCTAAATAATATATAAGAAACACCCTGTGATTAAATTTAACAAAATTACAAACTAAACATGTATTGTCAAAAGTTACTTGAAAACAATGAAAAAATACTTTTCAAAATAAAACACACGTGTTTGTTGTCACGGCAAAAACCACATGGCCGATATTAATTTATTTTAGTTGTGTATCGCTGAGTGTTGTAATTATAGACATTCAATAAATACTTTACGAAATATGAGGGTGGTACAATTTACCCGGCGGTACAATATACCGAACTCTCCCCTATTTGAAAATACATTATACCACGAACATCTATATTCTATTCTCATATATGCCCAGGCGGTCGTTTTCGACCAACTGAAAAAAAAATAGTTCCAAGTACTGAAATCCAAAAACTCATCGTGGTTCATGATTAGGGGCCTATACAGGGTGTTAGGTAAATGGGTATATGAGCCGACACTAGCCCATGTTAACATGGTCATATAAATGATATGGTGAAGTCAGAAAATTTATATCTTCATTTTTATTATTTTATTTTTCATACAAATCGTATTTTATAAAATTTATTTTGTATGAAATAAATTTAAAAAAATTAAAATGATGATATCAAAGACTTCACCATACCATTTATATGCCCATGTTAACATGGGCTAGTATCGGCTCATATACCCATTTACCTAACACCCTGTATAGAGTAAATATACCAAATTACATAAAAATCTGGGACCTAAATAGTTCTGGGCATATACATAGGTTAACATATAGGCTATAATTTATGACGATATGTGACCAACTAAATTTCAATAAATAAATAAGACGTGGGTAAAAAGCGCCATCTATCGTCACTGGTTAAAATCTACAGCGCTGGACAAAAAATTTGACGTTCGTAAATTATTCATGCGGGGGAAGCCGTGAAACTCCATCTATCATCATCATTAGTAATTAAACGAGGTCCACGCGGCCGCTAGTTGTTGATAATTTGTTTCTTCCCGATTTATATTTATTAGCATGTTGATTTAGAATATAAACCTATCTGAAAAGTACATTTTGTTTTATTATTAAACTCAACTCATTGCAAGTGGCTTACACATTCCTTTAAGTCATTTATTAAAACATTTTTGTAGATGACTATACATAAACACGTCAGATTTCAAAAAGGTGCGAGTTGATGACATAAAAAACAGAAGGTGCCAACTAGCATCTTTAGAGGTGCGAGATGACGAATAACTCGATTTTTACAATCCTCTTTTTTCCCTTTCGAGTTATTCCCTTTTGAGTTATTCCCTTTCGAGTTAATTTGTCTTTGTGAATGTAAAGATAGGAATTAACTTTGCCTGGAATGAAAAATTGCTGGCTTGTGTTTGCTCACATAAGCAGGCCTTTATTTTTTATAGGTTCGCCATGAGGTTGTAGCTAAAAACGAGATAATTTGTATTTACATTTATATGATCAAACGAACTTACCAAGTGAAGTTCGATCTGAATTATCCTGTTTTCGCCGAAGAGATTTATTTTACCGTGTAGTACCCCTGTACGACAAGCCAATCCGCACACAATATTCAGCGTAGTAGTAGTAAAAAACAAAAGAGCGGGCAACCCCACCCCTACCACGCTGTGGGCTCGGTGTCCGAGCGGTCTCATTATATTTAGAGAAGAGATGACATTGACGTTTACCTCCAGGGAAGAAGATATAGAAATCTTCGGGTTGGGAGGGACCTTAAATCTCTTCGGCGAAAACAGGATAATTCAGATCGAACTTCACTTGGTAAGTTCGTTTGATCATATAATTATCCTGTTTTCGCCTCCGAGATTTATTTTACCGTGTAGATGTTTAGAGCATGGATCAATGTCCATGTTAAATGGTTAAGAGAGTAAATGTCAATGTACTAAATACATAATAAAGCAATATTTTTGTATTATAATCGTATTGCATCACTTATTCATAACAATAACAAGTATCACGGTCTCAACAAGATTTTGTTCATTATAGAGTATTATTATATACATTTATTTGTACTTCTATTAACTGTTAAGTACGACTACTGATTGTAAAAAGTTGCCAAGACAGTTGACAGAGCATCCTGTCTATCCAGCACACTGGCTAATTGTGTCAACGTTGACAGCGGCGCAAACCGCAGGCAATACTGCCGCGTGTCGCGTGCTGTGTGGGCCGAACACCCTCGTGTCGACACTACTTTCCTATATTTATCCAGTTTCATCTCAGAACTGAGCTTGACGACGGTAGTGGTTAACACCGAATCGATCACAGTGACTGCAAGGCTAACACTCTGATTGTTGTAAAACATAAGCTCACTTGCATTTTAATTAAATAAATAAATAATGTGGTTAATTAAAACTTATTAATTTATTTGGATACAGTTTGACCAGTATTCCAAAACAGTATTAATTTGGATTCCAAGTAACACTGTTGCGAGGAAAAAGTTTGGTTTCTATTTAATAGCACCTTTTAAAAGCAATCTTTTGATTCTTGAAACCTGACCTATAAATTATAATATTAATTAAAATAATTATATATTTCAATAAATTATATGATTTCACTAACGATATTGCTAAGCGGTGGTTATTTAATGTTATTATAGGATGCACCCGACTTTAGAATATGCTAAGAAAATAGAGTAAGGTAGGTACAATGATGTAATTGAGCATTATAAAAATATTTATTTGTCAGTCATTTAGTGTAGTGGTTTCAAAACGGACTACTATGCCGAGAGGTCCCGGGTTCGATCCCCGGCCGGGCAGAAATTGAATTGATACATTTTAATTTCTGTGATGGGTCTAGGTGTTACTATGTATAATATGTACTTATGTATATAAAAACGGTATTTAAGTATGTTTATATCCGTTGTCTAGGACCCATAGCTTTGCTCAGTTTGGGACTAGGAGCGTAGTGTAAAATGTCGAAGGAAGGATATTTATTTATTATTTGCGGAGTGTATAGCGGAGTCTGGTACGTTTTGTTTGATCCACGACTGCCAAATACAAAACTTACTGCCAAGGAAAGGTAAGCTTAAATGGGCAATATGGTACTACTGATGTACCTGTTGCCCCAGCATTCTATTTTTTTTTTTTTTTTTTTTTTTTTATTGAAAAAACGTATTAACGTCTAAAAAAAAATAGTCGCCATTCTAAGGCGAATTAATTGGAATTAATTCATGTTAATCGTGTAGAAATCTCTACGCCAGACGATAAAATATGAATTATGACTAAATATCAAACAAAGTTCAAGAAACAAAAAATAGGTTTATGTCATGTACAGAAACCAAAGCGTCTAACATTTTCTGAGACAATATTAAACCAAGCTCCTACTCCGTGTCTTTATTCAGACACCTTGATTCAGTCAGCTTCAGTATTATGACTGTGATGATTGAATTTTTATAATCATGCTAAGAAAAAATAACAAAATACTAATTCTCAATTTATACTTCATAGAAAGGGAAGAAAGACTCATTCATTATTATGAGTTTGTGGCAGCGTTATCAATTCGTAAAATAATATCGCATTATTTTTTGGTATTATTAAAAAAATTCCTTAATCTAAACTAAAGGTTACAAGTAGTGGTAGTACTGGTAGGTACCTACATAATACATAGTTTATTTTATGTGGTTGATTCGTTCTTTGACTGACCAAAGTCCACTAGTCCGGTTGTTATTACAAGCGGCCCGATTTATTTTTTGATGCGTCAATAATTTTCTATTACATTGATTACAATGTAATTATTATTGTGTTATATTTATAAAGGCATAGTTATTATCGCTTTAACGCATAATAAGATACTTTGCTTGTCTAAAAGATTTAGCAAGATAAGAAATGATTCAATGTATTTCATGATGTCGCATCTCTTCTTATGAGAATTCTAACGTTATACATAAATAATTTATACGAACCAATTGTAAAACAGTACATGGAGTTAAAACTGACCTTTTTTTTTTTTTAGTAAATAAATAATAATAATGATGATGAAGCCTTACTTTGTAAGACTATCAATAGTATTATTAGCATTAATCATACATTGATTAGTAGGTACAAACCTACATAATAATGTTTTTCCAATACAAGAAAAAATGACGTCATCTTATGTACCGATACCGATACAGTTTAAGAAAGCTCTTAGATTTTATCTATTATTTATAGATACAAGCTGGTGAGACGTCATGAATAAAAAAATAAACTTTGTAAAAATATCAGGGCTAAAGAAAGGCCGCAAAGAGACAAACAAAAATGTTGCCTGTTTGTTCAGATACAAAACAAGCATCCGTTAAAATAAGACCATAATTCTATTTGCTTTTCAGTGGCTATCGTGTTTATGTAATAAACATATTATATTAGTAATAAGTTTCTTTAAACCATAAATGAATCTTTTGTTAAAAGTTTAATTGCGGTTAAAATATCATCCCTTTTGAAGTGCTTAAACCACATAAACTTTGTTTAGCATCTTATATAAACGCTATCTAAGTCCACCATCTAGGAACATTTTTTTTTTTTTTTAACAAGTGGGTAATCTCAGAATGTACTCGTGTCAATGGATGCGATTAAGAATATTCTTAATATCAACGTCTCTGCGCCGACGTGTATAATTATTTGTTATGTATAATTAATTATGTTTACTCGCATGGTTATGATGATTATGAAAAAATTCATCTGGGTTCGAATCGGGAATCGAATAGGTATCTCGGTACAATAAATTCTGTAACCGGATATTAGGTACATTGCATTTAAAATAACAATATTTTAAGCGGCCAGCACATACCTGTACATAGATGGCGCGTCGTCTAGGGACGCGGGTTACCTTGGTGTTCTGGTCGGTCTTTAATGGCGCTTCCCGCGTTGCGCTGGCAGCGCTGGGCATGCGGCGGCGGCGGCGCGGCGCTGCGGCGTAAATAACGGCGCCTGCGCTTGTGGAAGGTTGCGTGGTTGCGCCGCGGGCGGGTGATAGGTCTTAGCCCATCATACCATACAGCAGGGCGTAGCTTGTCGGTACGGCCTCTGTATAAAGCCTCGATTCACACAGTTATGCGAACGGCTAAAGCTTAAATTATATATTCAGTGCAGCAGCCTGGATTAGTTGTCATATCAAATAAATACCTCTTTTCCCGTTTTAGAGGATTATAATGAGTTATAGTTGTCGACCGTTGATGTAATTGGTCGACCGACCGGAAATGTAGAAAGATCTTTGTAAGTTTCCAACAAAAAAAATGTGAGACTGATAAGTACTCACAATCACAATGCCGGTAATATGAGTCGTTGCATAGAAAAAAAACGACATATTGTCATACTTCATTTATATAAAGTAGGCATTTATTTCCACTTCGACTCGGTTCGGTCAACAAACCGGCCTAAGGTTTATTTAGGATCTTTTATTCTGACCTTATAATAGCAAGTAATGAATCTACATAAATGCACTTTGAATTTTGATCTGATACTTATTTCTTTCTTACTAGCCTTTGTATTTAGACCAATATCGATTGGTGTAATGTATAAAAATACAAAACAACAAAATTATTCAGTTACCCTTTGTAGCATTGAACAATGGTGTATGGCCACAGGGTCATCGGTCGTTATAAAAGCAGGCGGAGGCTCGACTGGGGCGAGTGCGTCCGCGGCGCCGGGTCATCAGGCTCCAAGACGGTTGATGGTTCATAAGGTGTAAGGCCAAGAAGGCAAGCTCTTAATGTGGGTAGTTTCGTACAAACGCATCATTTTTCTGTATGAGCTCATTATGTTCTGTTTTTACGGCTTTTAAAAATGGCCGAAATGAAGATACTTAACTCGTAAAAGTGAATATATTACAATACCTGGCTATCTCGGTAGTTAATATCTCGTTTTTACTCGCTAGAGCAAAAAACGGCTACTGGTTAAAAAATAACCGAACATAAAGTGGCTGCTGGTTAATATCTCGTATTAACGCTACTGGTTAAAAAATGACCCGCAAAAATGACCGAATATAAAGTGGTTGCTGGTTAATATCTCGTATTAACTCGCTAGAGCAGAAAATGGCTACTGGGTAACATCTCGCATTACCTCGGAGAAAAAAATGGCTACTGGGTAACATCTCGCATTACCTCGGAGCAAAAGAATGGCTACTGGGTAACATCTCGCATTACCTCGGAGCAAAAAATGGCTACTGGTTAACATCGCGCGTTAACTTGGAGCTAAAAATGGGTCAAAGTTACGCGTCGTGTCACAACGCTTATAATAAAAATGTACAAAATAGTTGTTACAACCAACCTTGTGTTGGGTCTAATTCTCGTCACTACACTGCACAACTTAAAATAATTACGTTTTTTGTCGGTAAAAACGTCCTGGTGACGTCACTTAAGCATTTTTCTTATACTGCGTGCGGTCGTTGCGCGTGCGCACAAAGGAATGAGACCGCTCGGACACCGAGCCCACAGCGTGGTAGGGGTGGGGTTGCCCGCTCTTTTGTTTTTTACTACTACTACGCTGAATATTGTGTGCGGATTGGCTTGTCGTACAGGGGTACTACACGGTAAAATAAATCTCGGAGGCGAAAACAGGATAATTATTTTTTAAATAAACAAGTTACTTTGCAGCGCTGATTTACAGTTAAGTTGTTTGATCTTCTATATAATTTTTTCTTGTTCCTTTTAACAGTTTTTATGAAGTTTGTTCAGATATGTTGTGCATTTCTTTGCTAGCTTTCGTTATTCGCACAATTTATAACATAAGTATTGTTCTAATTACCAGTAATATGAATTAAATTTCATATCAACAAGTGAAAAATGTTTTAAATCCTGTAAAAATCATGTAATCGCTTCTTTTTACCCGACTGCGATAGAAGGAGGGTTATGTTTTTCTGTACGTAAATACTTCGATCTGTGAAGCTATTACGTATGCCACGTTATTTTATTTTTCTAAAAAGGCTGGTAACCCTAACCTGTCACCACCAAAACGGCACAACGAATTCCGCAGTGGTTTGAATACTACAGTGTCACGCTGTCAGCTTGTCAACGAGTACATTTCATTAGATCCAATATCGGAAGTAAGACTAGATTTATTGGAAAACTTTTGTAGGCTCAATTTCCAGCTTTTTATTCATAAAAGTTATCAATCCGACTTCGAAATTGATTGCAAGAACTCGAATTCGATTAATTGGTTTTATGTAAATGGTCGATTAAATTGAATTCATTTTAGGTATAATTTGCATATTTGGAGTCTGATCTGATTCACATCCAGCGTGAGAGAGACTTATAATGAGAGCCGACTGTCGCTTTTAAAACACCTGTAGTTATAATAATAATATTCTTTTCTACTAATATTATAAACGCGGATGTTTGTCAGGATGGATAGATGTTTGTTGCATCCTCACTAGTATTACTTGACGGATTTTGATAAAACTTTACTGCACTTTAGCTTACTTAAAGGTGCAAATTTGTAGCTGACTGACTGTACTTACACAGCAGCAGCAGACAACATGTCGTCACGACATTTAGTTTCTATGTATTTATATGAAGTAGCATTCGTTGCAAAGTAGCATGCGACACGTCGGCTGAAAATATTTAATGGAAATACATAGAAATTGACATGTCAGGGCGACACGTGTTGCTGCTGCTGTTGTGGGTAGTTGGCTACGAACTTGCAACTTTACACTTAATATTGCCAGGTGAAGCCGCGGGCAGTAGCTAGTGACAATAAAGCTAGCGCCATAAACAACGCGCTATCATTGCACGTCGTAGCTGAGCGTGGCGCACTCAATCGTTGCTTTAAAATTAGGCGATTTTTTGTCAACTTTCACACGGGTGAAGCCGCGGGCTGTAGCTAGTGACAATAAAGCTAGCGCCATAAACAACGCGCTATCATCGCACGTAGTAGCAGAGCGTGGCGCACTCGATCATTGCTTTATAATTAGGCGATTTTTTGTCAGTTTATTAAAATTAGGCGATTTATTGTCTAGTGACAATAAAGTCAGGCAAAGCCACGGGCAGTAGCTAGTGACAATAAAGCTAGCGCCATAAACAACGCGCTATCATCGCACGTCGTAGCTGAGCGTGGCGCTGATAAGCGTTAGCGGCCGGGCGTTGATTGAATTTCCGATGCGGGCCACGAAGTTAGCGGGCTGTATCAAAAGTCAATTCGAGGATGAACATTATTGAAGACATCCTCTAATTTAAAAGGAGGAGGTTCTATGTTCCTCTTTTACATTTTTATTGTATGTAACATTCATACTAAGTAGGAAAAAAAGTCGCACTTTTTCGTGCTTCGAATGATATAAATAATTTGATTTTAGTTTTCGCTTTTTATAGTTTTAGTTATCTGGCTCTGTCTTGTTTATTTATTAAAGCACTGTATTTATAACTGTTTATTTTCTTGGATCATCTGGAAAAGATAATATGACTGCTTAAATTCTGACATTTCGATTTTATGTTTCTTTTGTTGGTCCAATCTGAAGCATGGACAAAAGATTTTTAACAAATATTGAAACTTGTTTCTCCTTCTATTACGTTGTAAAAACTGAAGGTACAAACCTGGTGTGCACTTTATGGGCCGCAATGGTCTACGTGACTTAGCGGAGGGACGAAAGCCACTTTAAGTTGACGTTGACGAGTTCTTAAATGTTTCTTTTTACAGTTATTCAAGCTTGCAATGTTTCGCTAACTCATTTCTATTGCGAACAGTAAGGCACTGAAACTTGGCGGCTTATTACGCTCCAAGTTATATGACCTGGTTCTTTTCGAGGCGAGAGTGAATAGGCACTAAGTAGGTTAAAGGTTTGTTGGTTACTTTGATTGAGATTTGAAAGAACAAATAGTGTCTAGACAAACGTAATACGAGTATACGCAGGCAGCAGTTACTATTAACAAAAGTTATGTTATTCTTAAAGATAAGTCTAATTCATAAAGATATCAATATTCTTAAAATAAATAAAGAATCTCTATCATAAATTAACTACCCTAGATTGTACAGCATTTATCATCAGGTAGGGTATTCGAATACCTACCTAAAATCAAATAACAATTTTTTTTTAAGTCTTTTCAGTTGAGAATTCAATTTTTTGGCATCAATTTTCTGTACTTTTTTTATATCCACAACGAGGAAGCTCTTGGCCTGTATCTCACCTGATGGTAAGTGACGATCAGGCCGAAGGTGGAAGCGAGCTTCACCCAGATTCCTCAACCACGGAGGAACTGGCTATTTTACCTCTAACTGCCGGAACACAACAATGCTGTTAACATTGTTGTTATGACACACTTAGGTAAGATGGTGGTAACCAAACCGAACAGAAAAATCTGCTTCCACTGGGAACTGAACCCGGGACCTCTGCGACTGAAGCAGGTGGTCTTGCCACTAGACCACAGAGGCGGTTAAAACTGAAACCAATGAAGATGAATAATGTGAAAAAAGAGTTTATTTTAGTCTCGAAGAAAAATATGAATCAAACTGCTGTTTTCACGGCCCCATCCCCAGCGGAATCATTCCGTATTTCTGACGGCAAGCCCCGATTAGTTCCGCGCATTGACACACTCTTACCGAATCAATTTGATTCGGTTTCGTCTGCTTCCTTTTTCATCTCCAGAAAGATTTGTTTCAACGGTCTTTTTATTTTTATCTTATTTCGAAATCTGTAGACGTAGGTGTGTATTTTGAAATTTGTTGCCGGTGATAAACATGTTGCTAAGGGACATGTAGTTTCTTCGTGGTAAGCTTAGTCGCGGGAAGAACCTGGATGCGGGCAGCGCAGGAACGTTATGGGAATCCTTGGGTCCAAATCCAGCAGTGGACGTCATTTGGCTGGCTGAAACGAAGCTAAATATGCTTGAGTTACGAGTGGGTCCACTACAATAGTCCAGAAGCGGTGGCGTTCGAACTCAAATCTCGATTCGGTCAGTCCCACCTAGAGGTGGGCGCCGATATAAAATTGGCCGGCGGCGGCGCGCCGACTTTTTGACCTCGGCGGCGGCGGCGTCGGCGGCGTGACCTTGTTTGACCTTTGTTCATTAGGTATTTTTTTTAAAATCTGCTTTTTCAGTATCTGTCGTCAAGACTAATCAGGTGATTTGCAGTTGGTTGGGGTTTGAGCCACTAAAGCAGTGGTTTACCCTAGTAAATTAGCTCTCTTGATCATAGATACTTTGATATTTGGATAGCGGGTTTGGCTGAGATCAGGTTCTCGTGTATTTCCTAAAGGCGAGCGTACCAATGTGCCGATAAGAGTACCCTTAACATGTATTTTTGAGCTCTTTAAAGGCACATAGTTAATGTTGGATTAGCTGACTGTCGGTGGAATATTATATTCAGTTCTGTTTTATTTATATTTATGGTCTTTCCATGTCATCCTACGGTCCAGGATTTTAATGCAGGTTGATTGCAGCAATGTGTCGAGGTCTAGATTGGCCGGAGGATAAGTTTCACGTCTTAAATGATAATATGGTGAGACTTCGGGGCTTAATTACATGCGCCAATTGGTCAGCCAAGCAGCTGACATTGCAAAAGTCTAGTCACTTTAAGATCACAGTTACATTTGAGGAATGCCGCAGCTTTCTGGTGTCTGGGCTACTTTACTAGTAGATGTTATAGAGTATCGGACCAAATACAGAGTCCTGGGGTACTCCAGCTCTGCAGCTAAAAAGAGAAGATTTTGTCACCGAGTTTGATTTAAAACTGTCTGTCACTGAGATAAGAATCCATCAGCAGGTAGTAGAAGTGTGCTAGAAGGTACTTTTTAATTTCAAAGAGTAGTCCTTTATGATAAACCCAGCTGAAGCCGCAGCGAAAGCAGACGTACAAGATTCTTTCTTTTTCAAACATTGTACTGATTATGGTTGGTATGGTTTCTGCCAAAATTTATGGTCGGGTATACTATATTACATTTGTCATACTTAGGCAAGGGAATAAACGAGCAAGAATGATAATTTTAACAATACAAATGTCAGATTAATTGAGCGATAAGAGAATTCGTTAGGCGACTTGCCAGCCTTATGGATAATTTCCAAAGTTAAGAGACTTGCGAGGTTCTTCTCACTCAGTGTGGTCATTGTCAAGACCATACTTCATGGTGATCAGATTAAATACAAGTGCTTTACGAGGGTCCATTTTGGCTATTTCTTTAGCTTAGCCATCTCTCTTAGCGTCAGTTCTTTCGTTTCAGCCGAAAGACGTCCTGTGCCGCTCGCATCCAGGCACTTCCTGTGACCTTCCCCAAATCGTCGGTCCACCTAGTGGGAGGCCTGCCCACGCTACGTCTTCCGGCTCGTGGTTGCCACTCAAAAACTTTACTGCCCCAGCGGCCATCAGCTCTACGAGATATGTGGCCCGCCCACTGCCACTTGATTTTAGCGATTCTTTGGGCTATGTCAGTCACTTTGTCCTCCTGCGTCTTTCGTCCTCAATTAGCGTAGTAGGAATCAATCTTCTACTTTGAACTTGAGGAGGGTAAGCGGAAACATGGCGGTCAACTCCTCAGATAGTCAAGTACAAAGATATCCAGAAGCAGCATACGAATAGATGCAAAATGAGCCTTCTCAAATCACAATGGGAAGGTTTGGCAGCACAGCAACTAGAATGGCGGGAGATTGTGTTGTGTAGAGCCGAGTCCGCGAATTCAACGAGCAACGCACAACTGAACTCGGCGCAAAACGCGATGATGTAAATCCCGTCCATCTGCCGCCATTCACTACAATTATGTTGGCGGCGGGTAATTACTCTCAATATGCGAGGAGTTTGCCGTGAAGATCGGCTATGTAAGCCATAGCTAAGTCGAAGTGGTCACCATGACCGAAATCGGTCGGATGAATCAGCATCATCAGTAGGAATCAAAGGCAGGCATAGCTGCAAGTCTCGGATCAAGTCCAATGCTTGATCTTATTATATTTTTTGATTGAATTGTGGATTTTTTGGATTATCCGTGTCAATGGGTTTAAATAAACCGGCGTGTCATGTAGCAAAGGTCTGAGATTTTTCTTGTCAGTTCGCACTCATGTATTACCGGACCTAATAAGCAGAGAACACTTTGAGGGAGGTACTTTGTTGCCTTCCAGAGGTTGTGGTACCCATTTGCATTCCGAGACATATTTGCCAATCTCTGTGTGAGTGATTCGCTTAAAGTATATTCCAATAGTGTGGGTTATCTGCCAAAGGAGGCGGGGATTTTTTTCTTGACAGCAAGAGGGACCGGCGCCTCTTGCGATCAATTATTTACTAGACCAAGCAGTAACTTGAATAATGTACTTGATTAACTGTTAATATAGTTAGTATTAAGGTATTCAATCAATTATTAGTATATAAATGGCATTAACTTCGCCTTGTGTACAATTTATATGGCATTAAAGAATAAATATTATGGTTAGTTCTTCTGTTATATGGTTTACTGATGGGTCAAAAAATTAAATGGGCCCTAACGTAGGCTTTGGCGTGTATAGAGAGCAGCCGAAGCTTAGGCTTTCTCAAAGCCTGGGTAAATTTGCCTCTATCTTTCAGAAGTCTACGCCATTATTGAATGTGCGGAAGCTAACCTGCGAAAAAAATATGCCAACCACATAATTTACATTAACTCAGACAGTCAGGCCGCGCTGATGGCCTTAAACTCCAACTTAATCACCTCAAAGTTAGTAGAAAACTGCATGAGTCGACTGAATACCCTAGGAAAACGTAACAGAGTAACGCTGAGATGGGTTCCAGGTCACGCGGGAATCGTGGACAATGAAAATGCCGACGAACTGGCCAGAGCGGGAGCGGAGGGAACACAATATGGTCCAGAACCCTTTTGTGGCATTCTCAAAAGTCTCTGGAGAACATCTATTTAAACAAATCCTTTTAGGCATGGTCAGACACGCTAGGATTAACTCATTCCAAAGCTCTTATATAGGCTTTTGCCTATGACCGAAAATGCTCTAAGCAGATCATAGGACTGAGTAGGATCAAAATGCGCATCTCAGTTCGAGCCTTCACTGGACACAGCAGCTTAAACAAGCACTTGTCCATTATGGGACTGTCCGAATCAAGAATGTGCAGGATGTGCCAAGAGGCAGATGAAACGCCACTACACATTCTCACGGACTGCGGACCTTTGATGCGCAAGCGGAGCTTACACCTGGGCAAACACATCCTAAGCCCACAAGATGTAAAACATATCGCCCCCCAAAAGATACTGCAATTCCTAATGGATGCAGGACTCGGAGGCGAACTTTAAGGAAAATAGCGGCGATCACAATAGATCGGTGCCGGTCGCAGTGATACTAGGACTTTATTGAACTAGAATAGCCGCTCAACTCAATAAAAAAATAGTTCTTCTGCGTTTGAAACACAAATTAGTACAGTATAGGAGAGGAATAAATTTCAAATAGTTTGTACAGTATCAGTATCGGCGCGCCGACAGCTGGTCGTCGGCGGCGGCGGCGTGAAAAAATTCGCGGCGGCGGCGGCGCGCCGGCGTGGCGCCCACCTCTAGTCCCACCACATCGACATCATTGGGCTATTTTCGCTTCAAATCCTGTACAATAACTTGAAATTGACTATGTAACATACACACCGTAACTTTATTCTTCAGAGGTTTAATTGCCTTAACCTTAGCCTCGTAAACCTTATAAAGGCAGCAGGAAGGCGCTGGATGCAGGCTACCAACTGCCCTTTATGGAAATCATTATGAGAGGCTTAATGTTCAGCAGTGGACGTCCTATGGCTGAAATGATGATGTTGAACCTTTTTAGTCATCTAAATAGTCGATATTATATCATTTCGAAGTCCTTTAATCTTCATATTTAATTCATGTTGGGTTCCAAGACAGCCCCGGTTACTTATCAAATTTCTCTGGTACATCGGGGACTAATCTGTAGATCCTGGAAATACTGAGAGGGATTTTTTCATAAATTGAAACGGGAGGTGGAATATTCCCGTAAATTCATCTGAGTTTTTGTCCTAAAAGTCTGCATGCATACACGTAGCTTTTCGTGCGAGCTTTTAAGCAGCTTCAGACTGATCTTTATTGTAAAAAAACACCTGGTATAGTAAAAATATTATGTAAAAGGCTCTACAAGAGCAAAACTTCAAGTGAGTTTTATAATCATCTTTTTTTTTGTCAATTTTGTAAGCACTATTTAATAGTCTATCAATACTAATTTTGACTATGACTTTGACCTATTTTGATACAAAATGTCACAGTGCACAGTGGTTAACTTAATGTGCCACTGTACAATGCATAGCTTAATGTGCCGTTAGAATGTCTGTTCCTATCTGTACTACCTAATCCAATATGATAAGACTCAAAATATAAATTACGTTTAACCTACGTAACATCTACCTACGCACTTTTCCTCGTGTACGATTATATCGTGCCTTTACGAGGGCGCAATGGTTCCGCAGTGCAGTATCGACGGCCTATCTTGGTTTGCTTCCAGACTACTACGCTAGAGGTCGCGGGTTCGATCCCTGCACAGCACAAACATTTGTGTGAATAAGCAAATCTACATTTTGTATTGATGGTGTCTTATGCATTAATATAAAACATGTACTTAGCTGTGGTTGTTTTATAACTAAGTATAGTAAAAGATTTATTTAGTTCGTGACTCTAGGACTCTGTGTAAAATGTTAAAAGACATTTATTTCGAATAATAACTCTATTTATAAACGACTCTCTTAAAAACCCCCTTTTTTGGTCTAATTCCATCTTTAACGCACATCATTTTAGTAGAGACAAGAACGTATAAGCAACAGCGTATTTGCCATACATTTTTGTTGCAAAATATCTCTTAATACAACTACATAAGGTTATAAAATATAAGTTTGATGTGCCATCGTACTATGAGGTCTATAAGTAATATTAAATCCGAAACAAGAAGTCGTAGTAACTACACAAACAATTTAAGCTGGTAAAACTTATTCTTGAAAGTTACGGAATTAACTTACGTGGAAGTTGGTTTTGCAGGCATGATAAGACGTCGCCTCTTTTTATCCTCATTTGATGCCATAAGGCTAGGACTTTAAAGTCCAATTTCATCGCAGCTTAAGAGTGTCTTGTATGGGTTTACTTAATATTATACAGCCAACGAAAGAGATCTGACAATGTTTAAGGAAAACAAAGGATGGTGATTTTCATGAAATAATACGACTCGACTTAATTTCAGAGTCTAACTTGTCTCTAAAAAAGTTAACTTAAGAGTATTAGATTTGAAAAATATTACTTTTAAATGTAAATTAATATATTGTTGTTGTTGTGGCTTTGTATCCAATTTGAATAAACTTACCTACATTTGTTAAGTTTGCCAAATAACTATACAAATACCTAAATAACGTTACAGGTTAATGAAATACAAAATCTTTAGGAAAATCACGTATTGACCGCTTTTAAAACTACGATCACAGAATACATAATAGTAGCAACAGAAATTGCACTCCTTTGTGTAGGATCAGAGGCCGGCATTTTAACGGTAATAATAATAATGCAAAATATCCAACGCACATGGTGCATTCGAAATCGCACCTTACTACTACGCTCACAAGAGCGCAATTTTTTTGTGTTGTCAGGGTTGTTTAAGCAAAGTTAAATAAATAAAAACTTAATTTTAAGAAGTATTTATTGTATTTACGATTGGTAAACTTTAATCTAGTGGTGTTTGTATAATCGTACCTTCTCTAAAGTACCTATTAATAAACTTCAGTGTTGCGATAATTCGAAATTGGACAAACAGTTTTAAAAGGTGTAGTGTCGTAAAATAGACACGGTGAAGTAAGGTTAATGTTTTATTAGCTAAAATAATTTTTTTGCTACAGTTTTTAGTCATTAGTATTTCAAAATTATTTAAAAAGTGTAGTTTTTTAAATTATTTAAATCACTACAGTTAATTATCATTCCTAAATATTACGATTTTACATTAAAGAAGAATAACAGTGCTGTTGGAACAATAAACCTTGATTGCGACGATGATCGACCGAGCGTGTATAGAAATACGCGTGTGCTCACAAGCGCGTGGCGGCCCTGACTGATTTGCAACTTGAAGTTGTCGCGCGCTGTAGGTAATTATCTCGGCCGGCATAGGCGAGTGACGGAGGCCTGCTACGATGTATTGGTGATCAAATACCTAGCCAATTTGATACATTGTACTTAAGCTTGTTTGCTGTGCTGTTTTTAATTTTGATGAGTTCAACTCGTTTTATACTCTTGAATAAAATAAAATCTGAAAAAGTAATCGTTATTTTTATAACCGCATCAGAGGTTCACAGCATTTTTATCGAAACCATTTGCGGTAAAATCGGGGTCCATCTTTATGTGATTGAAAGAGGAAAATTGAACGGCCGTTTTATTTTATTTTATTTGTCTCGTTAAACATTGGAATTTCAGCCGTACTGCATCGATTTAGAGGTCCTAAGATTATGTGGGTAGTGGGTAGTTTTCAATCGGTTGCCGGTCAGTCACACACGCCCGTCAGCTTGGCTCTGGAATTGATTAGAGCTGGGATATATCGGCTGGATAGAAGGGTGGAAAGGAAAATAAATGTCGACATAGGCATAGAGTAATGGAAAACACAGATTAAACACTCTGTAAAACAGAAAATCTAGTTTGTGGTGTAATCTTGTTGGTATTTTATTTTAAAGTTAAGAATGAGGCGTGATTAATTGGTATTTCTAACTCAGAACGGGTAAACGAAACGGTTACACGATCTACATTATGATAAAATTAATACGTACAAAAATTTCTAATGAAACACTGAGTGGATTATTATTTCTACTGAGTGGATTATTATTTCCCACTAAATTATCTATGAAAAAAGTGGAACTGATTTTTAGACGCCTTTTGTGCTATAACTTGCAGACTTGAAATACAATGTTTATAGAAAAAACCGGTAAACCTTTGGCTATGTCCTGAATTTATCACACATTTTCTTACTATAAAATCTGTGCAGGGCAAATTGACACTTCCTGGCGATGTTCACTGTTTGTTTTCCGATTCAATTGGAGCGGCGAGGAAGGGTGCAAACACGATCAATAAAGAATTGACAGCGGTCAACATACGCCAGAGGTTCTAAACCTTTGGTGCGATTTTAATGTTTTTCTTTAGATTTTTTGAGTTATTGTGTAGTTTTTCATAAATATTTAATCTTCGTTTATGCTATAAATACTTTCAATTTTAAGTAATATGTATTTTTGGGGTAAAATAAAGATGTGTATGTGTATACTTTTGCCATTACTTTAGTGATGAAAAAGTGAAAACGGTTTTTACTTTTAGACGGCTCAAAATCACATTGGGATTTGAAAAAAAAAATATCAAAAGCTACACCAAAGTTACTTAAGAAGCCGATACATAATACGAAAAAGAATAATTTAATTAATGTTTAATGTTCCTCTTTTTCCCTCATAATTTTGACTAAATCTCAAAAGATGCCCGTTGAAACGAAACTCCTCAAACTCTATCATTAATAAGGATAGCAAAACAAACTTACTCTACATTAAACCACCCTATTGTAATACAGAATTATAAACATACCCATATCTTATATCCCAGTAACATAATAAGCAACTTATGCTCAAGTTTCTTTGTCCTTCGGGACTTATCCCTTTTTGAGATAACGCAGTTAACCCTTTAACAATCATAACATTTTTCATTGTATTTAGATCTTAAGACAAGCGGAGAAGGTTCAAAATATGGTGGGAACTATATTCCCACTATCGTATAAAGGGTTAAATTGTACGAAGTATGAGTATTTTCGAGAGGGGCTTTATGTGAGGACTTAGAAGGTAGTGGCTAGTGGACATCTTGCGACTTTTAATCTATCAAATCAAAAAAATGATGGGACGAAGCAAAAAATAATAATGCACAGGACGTTGTTAGGCCTATTGTAATTAAAGGCAATTTATAAAAAAAACTACCAAGTAGCCAAAATCTCAATCAAAATTAAATATCGAGGCTCTTTCAATCAAATAAGTTTAAAATTAGCTGCGATTAATACTAAACAGAATTATTATTAATGAGGGGATAAGTTGGGGGCCGAAGTAATTATTTTACTCTTTGGTTGGGATCTTCAAATACTTACGTCAATTGATTGAATTTAAATTAAAACATCTTGAGCCCATTTTAAAGGATAATTAAACATTTATATCATAGAAATGAAACGGTTAATCCTTTACGGCAAACGAATTATATTCTCAAAGGGCTCTCATCTTTATTGGCTTGGCTTCTTAATTAAAACAATAACAGACAAAGCTAACTGTAGCTTTGAATTAATTGATTACCGACGAGTTAGCGGATTAACATTTTTATTTAATTAAAAGGCTGAAAAGCCCGCCAAAATTCGTCCGAATTAAGATTTGTCAGCAAAATGTACAGTCGATAAAATAATCTGTGAGTATTTATTTTAGGTATATGTCTATTAATGAAAGGCTTAAAATCAAATGAGGAAAATCCTTGTTGTGCTGGCGTATATTTTTTTTTGAATCCCATTTTTGAGAGATAAGCAAAGTTTATATTATTTTTAAACATTATGGAGTTTTTGGTTGGAAATGGAATGAGTCGAATTGTTTGACTACCCTGCGAGCGAGGGTAGATATGTGCACTTTGGTAAATCAGTCCCATAGTAAAAGGGAATAGTGAAATATAACATACCTAGGTATCAAACCGGGGTTTATTCATATACACAAAACAATATAAGTAAGTAGGTATTCTCTATGTTTATAAAACCTAAGTAGATTGGTTTGGGAATTAAACGACTAGTTTTCGAATGTTTATGTAGGTACTATAGGTGTACTTATGTAGGTACTATAGGTGTACTTATGTAGGTACTATAGGTGTACTTATGTAGGTACTATAGGTGTACTTATGTAGGTACAGTTGAGTTCATAAATATTTTTTCAGTGCCAATATTTTAAAATATTGTAGTGCAGTAAGTAGCGCAGTCAATACTTGAGCTACAGCAACATTTTATATGATTACATCTTATTGATGTTTGAGTTTGTGTTGATATATTACATTGTGAAAACTCAATCAATATTTTGAAACATTGGCACTGCCAATAAATTTATGAACTCGACTGTACTTATTGCAACACAAGTAACTATCAATCTCTGTTCGAGTGGATTTCATTACATAAGTACTAGCTTTCCGCCCGCGGCTTCGCCCGCGTGGGATTTTGTCTGTCACAGAAAAACTTTATCGCGCGCGTCCCTGTTTAAAAAACCGGGATAAAAACTATCCTATGTCCTTTCCCGGGACTCGAACTATCCATATGCCAAATTTCATCAAAATCGGTTCGGTGGTTTAGGCGTGAAAGCAAGACAGACAGACAGACAGACAGACGGACAGACAGACAGAGTTACTTTCGCATTTATAATATTATAGTATAGATTTAGATCTACTGGTCCTTTTTACCAGAGTTTTTACTGTGTCACAAGCCGTTGGTAAGTCAGTCCGATAACACCGGTTTGCATAATTAACGAAGTTTACTCTCAAACGTTGCCGTCGACATGTTTTGTTGGCGTTATTTGAATTTGTCCTTTGATTTCAACAACGCTTTTTGAGGGGTCCATGTTTATTTCTAGTCAAATTCTGAGTACGATTTGTATTGATAGACGGATGACTTGATCACATTGTGAGAAAATGGACCGTAATTAAATTGATAACTCGCTACCTTATTAGGTATTATAGAAGTCTATGTAATAATTAGTCTGAATTTATTTTATTAATTTTTTTTTCAATGTTTTTTATGTACTGAAAGAGTTACATTTGAGATTAATACTTATTATTATTCTGTGGTAATACTCTAATCTCATTATAATACACTCGACAGCAAATAAATCGCACCACCCGCGACAAGCACTTTCAAACGTATGCATCCCCACTTCACACCAATATTGGTACCATTCAAAAGCCTAGTTCTAAACTTCATTTCATTATAGGAAAGGTTTTTACCCCAAAAATGTTTCTTTAGAAGGATCCAGAGTCACTTCTTCAAAAAATAGATAGTTACGCTTGAGCCAACTTTTATGGCTATAAAACTGTTAAGTTGGGATTAATCGCTATCTATCTGTTAAAGAGGACACGTGTGATCATTATTTGGTTTTATAACCATAAAATTTGGTCTAATTGATCCCAGAGGTGAGCCCAAAGTGAGGTCTTTCTTCAAGTCACATTTATGGTATATGTTAATCATTTATTAAGAAATTAAATGTGTTTTTCTTTAAGGATATTTATTGGGCTTTCAAATAACACCAATATTGTTGGGGCACCATTATTGTGTCAAAAGAAAATCTTTAAAGTTCGCGTCGCGGGTGGTTCGATTTATTTGCTGTCAAGTGTAGAATATAGAAAAAATCGAAATTTCACTATTCAGAACAGTTTTTCGGGCGGTGAAAAACCATGTTTAGCCTTTAAGTAAAGCTGTTGAATGTTAATAGAAAAATTTGTGTGAAGTGAAAGTGCCTGAAGAAAAATATAAAAGGAATTACTTCGTCCAAAATAACCTGTAGCAAACGTGCTAATCTAATAGAGAAACAAAACGGCACGCCAAAATATAACCTCAAACGAGAAAATACAAAACAAAAACGAAACGCGATCCGAAAAAGGCAACGGTGGCGTTCCCATACAGCCCATTAGCACAACGCTCAGCCAATCTAGCGCAGAAAAAGTTATTACGAGCGCGGGAACGAAACGAAAAAGGAACAACTGGCCAGTGTTCCGTGCACAAAGGAGTTTTTTTTTTTTTTTTTCAAAGTTTTTTAAACGCGGGTATAATTACTCTGTGATTACCTCACGCTTGTTTTGTTTGGATAGCAAGTGCGAGGGATATTGTGTGACAATATGAGGGAAAAGGTGGGAAATTGTGAATTCCAAATAGGAAAACTAAAATACTACACACCAAGTCCAGTGGCTTGGTGTCGGCGGCTTTATTTCAAAACTATCATGTCGATGACGTACCTACTTTCTATGACTTTTGACAGCATGTTTGACTACATAATCACGGTAATGCTCAGGTGAATTAGATTGGTAAATTACATACCTACACGTAACATGTACTATCATTAGGTACATATTAGAGATGAGACGTATTTACTAGAACAGATCCACACACTAGGTATTTTACAGTACTAGGCGGCACCTATTCCATTTTAAAAAATACTTGATCCACCTAGTATTTTATAAATTACACGATTTCCGACCCTACCCTGAAAGTAATAGAGGTTATTATTGCGTAATCCGTAGTCGTGTATTACGCGCACCTAGTATTTCTCGCTAAGCTTATGTGCGAACGTAGAGATTCACTCCACGCACACAAACGTAGTCAAACCATATTCATGTAAATAAGAAAAAAGTATGTAAATATTTTTATGAAATTGATATCTTTTAAATACGCCAACTTTTAAGTTGACAGTCCAAAGCCTGTTAAAGTATGAAGGGAGGAATTATATTATTATTCAATTTCAAATTGCATTATTCATACTACGGTTGTATCTTTTCAAAGAAAATTGTATTTTAAAGTCATATTACTTGGATTAGTCCGCACTAGTCGCGTCAAGTATGCTAAATTACTACGTACTAGGTGGAACAGGTATTTGGATCGAGTATTAATAAATACTTGGAATAGGTGCACCTGGTATCAAATTTACCTAGTATAACCCATCTCTAGTACATATCATTTTCTGAAACCGCATTCTTTATGTTGAACAGTAATAGAGATCGTCGTTACAGATAAATGACGTCCACTGCTGGACAAAGGCCTCCCCCAAAGTTTTCCACAATGAACGGTCCTGCGCTGCCCGCATCCAGGCTCCTCCCGCGACCTTTACCAGATCGTCGGTTCACCTAGTAGGAGGCCTGCCCACGCTACGTCTTCCAGCCCGTCCCAGCAGTCGAACTTGTAAGAATACAAGTTCGCCCATTTGATTAGGGTCAAATGGGCGAACTTGTATTCTTAAAGTTTGTCTAACCTTCCGCCAAACACCCTGTAGTTAGGTACATCATGAAATTTTCCCCTATCGTTTAAAGTGCTTTTCCACTCTGCATTAGTGTGTCAATTATTGAATAAATTATTATGATGATGACGATGGTGAATTATAAATGACAATAATGGAAAACGTGTACATACTGAAGACAAGGTCACAATAGTTTAATCACTATTTACTATGTAATTTCCTCAGAAAACACACAATTGAGAGTTCTGTAAATACTTGACAGTGTTTGCAGACTAAAATGCTATTCACTACTAAGTTTACAACGAAACTAAGTTGCTTTAATTAATTTTAGTAAGGGGAATAACGACTTTGTTTCATTAGTACAAATAACCATTTGCATACATTAGGTACTTTGTTATAAAATTAGCTGGTAGACAATTTATTATTTACTTGATTATATTTAAAGAACACTGAGCGACTTATATCTTTTCAAGTATGCAATCTTTGATTGTTTTTCCAGTTTTTCCTTTCTTAGTTTTCTTCTGATACGTTGTCAATATCTCGCTCCCTCAAAACAAATAGGTAGGATGATTTAAATAAAATATTAGGACCTGTAGGCCTAAGATGCACGCCTTGATAACTTTTATCGAGGTCAAAATGTATGGGCAAAATCGACAAAATGGCGTGATAACCGCTTATCGCGGCGCGTAAGGCTGAACTGTAAAGTAATTCATGGTAGGATTTTAATGGAAAACTATCGATCTTCGTTTATATGATCGACTGTAGTATATGAGGTAGTATACCAATATAAATTTTCGATGGCAACTCATAGTAGAGCTACTCAACTATTAAGTCAACTTTGAAAAAGTTGAGTGTTTTTCATCTTCGTAAACGCTAAGCGCTTCAAATTGAGTGAGCAATTTTCCCAAGACCTTCAGTTAATTAAACGCTTGGCTTGAGTTATCAAGTAACTAGAATATACTTGGGTTAGTTACTTTTTGTGGAGCATCGTTTGCAAACATTTGCACAAGGTACGTGTTGCCAGATTATTTTGGGAATTACCTTGGTAAGTGAAGTTTTAATATAGCAATAGGAACCTTGCCTTGCATTTCACGTAAACACTACGTACTATAAATTAAAAGCCTTGCGGTAACCAAAGTTTGTATGTCAATAGCTTGCCTTCCGATTATCACTACTGGTCCCCATTATTATATCGAAGCAAAATTGGTAAATTTAGACCCATAATAGAGCTCTTTGAGTCAAATAATTGAGAATAGCCTACCCATAATATCACCATCATTAGTGTATCGGCAGGTGGAGGCAAGAAGCCAGTTCCTCTGTGGCTGAGGACACCGGGTGATTCTAATCATCACTTTAAGATACCAGAAAAAAAAACTCATAATTTTTTGTTTGTTTTTGCAAGTAGGCTTTTAAAAGCACTTTCACATGCCCCAGTATTAATCCTACCACTGCTACGAGACAATAAATGGACCAGTGCTGAGAAGAAGCAGCGCAAGAAACTCAGTAACTAAAAGTATTTATAAAAACATTTTCTAGTTAAAAAATCTTTCAAAACTCACCAGCAGGTCTGTCGTAAGCATTAATACACTCGCTTGTCTGAAACTGGTTGATGAGCGCCGTCTTGCCGACCCCTGGTGCTCCGACCATGGCCACCCTGTGACAGGCTACTGGCCTGCGCTCCTGAGGTTCTGGAGCTGATTGAGCAGGAGATGAGGGTGCGAGGCTGCCTGAACGCGACCGCCGGCGCCTGAAGGAATCCCCTCGGTTGACTATGCCTGGAAAAGGAGAGATTTGTGAGTTACAATGATAAGTGTCAGTAGTGTTGTATGGTTTTGGCAGAGAAGAATAGGGCTGTTCTTCCCGAGGAATTCGTAAAAGGCGACGAAGGAACAAATGGACAAATGTGGGTACATCAGGCATTCCTATTTTGTCTGGCCAAACCTTTCATTTGCCTTACCAGAGGCTGAATGAAGCACCTAGATGCGAAGAAAGGGTCAGAATACTCAGAATAGAACCTTACTCTTTTCATGGACGTAGTAAAAGGCGACTAACGGGCAAATGTGTGAAAAAAATAAAAATCAAAAATATTTATTCAATTTTTACCCTTTTTTTATTTAGTTATAGTTTAGTTTAGTAATTATTTGTTAACATTTTGTTGTATATACCTATGTATAGAATATTGTTAGATTTGAATAAATTACACTAATAAAGGCGACAAAATATATCTTAGTGACATTTAGACCACAAGTGGCACTTATGAACGTCAAAATATAGTAAATAAAAAAAGGTAGCCCTTATGAGGCACTTTACATGTCTCCTTATCTTTTGGGCCCTACCAGCGCTTCGATACAAACATATTATGGCAAGTGCTGAGAAAAAACGCCGGAACAAACTCAGTTATCACTAGTTGCCTGCCTGAACATCAGGCATTTCTAATTCGTCTGGCCAAATCCTTCATTTGCCTCTGGTAAATAAGAGAGGGTCAGAATAGAACCTTACTCTTCTCATGGACGTGGTAAAAGGCGACTAAGGGGCAAATGTGCGAACATCAAACAACCTCAAATCGTCTAGCCAAACCATTCATTTGCCTCTGGTGAATACTAGAGAGTCATGTTAATAGAATGAAAACTATATGATGTGATGAGGTGTAATGAGATCGTGGGACATCCACACACAAGGCGTACATATAAAATCTAAATATATATAACTCAAAGGTGACTGACTGACTGACTGACATAGTGATCTATCAACGCACACGCACAGCCTAAACCAATGGACAGATCGGGCTAAAATTTGGAATGCAGTTAGATGTTATGACGTGGGCATCCGCTAAGAAAGGATTTACGAAACTCCATCCCTAAGGGGGTAAAAAGGGCTTCACGCGTACGACGTCGTATTTAATATTTTTTCTTTCTTTCCTTCTATAAAGATTTTTACCGGTCAATCGGGACAGTGAGAACTGTTTTGGCCTGCCTGGCACTCCTTCGCCAATGCATCACATGATTTATGTACGAGTACATATAAATAAATAAATAAATAATAATGCGAAAGTAACTCTGTCTGTCTTGCTTTCACGCCTAAACCACTGAACCGATTTTGATGTTTGCCATAGAGATAGTTTGAGTCCCGGGAAAGGACATAGGATAGTATTTATCCCGGTTTTTGAAACAGGGACGCGTACGATAAAGTTTTCCTGTGACAGAGTATTCCACGCGGCCAAAGCCGCGGGCGGAAAGCTAGTTCGTTTATAAATTGTTATTATACTGCACATTCAGAATCCCATAACAACCATGACTCGTTCCATTTCACTGCAGCGGCGCCCAGCTAATTATAAAGAGGGCGGGGCTCCTGCGTCCGCGCATTGACGTCACGATGCAGTCACGTGGTATGCGCACGAGTCGATGTTATTGTTGTCCCAGTTTGCGCCAGCAAGGAATAAGGAATATGACGGTGTTGTTTTCGATTTGGATTGTTTTTGTATATTAATAAAACTGGAAATTATTTGCTTAACTGTTATTACCATTTTATGTAAAAAAGAGGAGTCGAAATAATCAGATTTTTTAGTCTAGCTTTATAAATGTAACAAACACTCTTCTTTTTATAACGAATGTTTTTGCAATCAGGGTTCGTCAGGATCCGTTGTAAATTACAAAAAAAATATTTATATCCCGGTAGATTACCCTAACACAAAATAAATCGCACGCACACATTGTATTTTTTTAATTCTCCTGCCATTTATCGGAAAGCAATTAAAAAGCAATTCTTTGTGTTTTGCTGATCTCTCGACAAACCCAACTGTGTAATAATAGCAAGACAATCAAATACCTATGTATTTAAATTTGAATTATTGAATGGACTTATTAGCTCTCGGTGATTATACACTTGGTACGGTTAAGTTCAGTATTAGCATAGTTTATTTTATCATTTAGTAAGTGCCGGGAGAAATGTGGGCAGGCCTCCTACTAGGTGGATGGCTGGTGATAGCTAAGGGTAGCACTTGGATTGGAGCAGCTCAGTACCGGTCGTTTTGAAAATCCTTGGGGGAGGCCAGTCCAGAGGGCTTAGTGTGAGCATAGAATAAGTAATAGTATACAGAAGGTTTACTCCCCAAGACGATTTAAATAAATGCGAGTCTTGCTACGACGCGATACAGTGGAATTCAGCTCGCACAACACTGCGTGCCTACAATTTTATTTACCTACAAGGTTTGTCTCTTTCTATCGCGTGCCTCTGAACCCTTCTTACGCTGTTAGGGTTGCTGTCTAGTGAAAAAATAATATAATTATTCTACTTATTTGTAAAGAGGTACGTATGTAGGTAAGTATTACTGTTATTCTATCTTTGAAAAAATAACATTTCAAATATACTTACTTAGGATATAAAAGTACTTATTTTAATACAATGTCTTCATTCATACCTATTTTAACATAAGACGAATAAATTAAACATACCTACCTACTTACTACGCAAACACGAAACGACTTCATTCTAGACCAAGAAGCGTCACCCGAAAATCATGTTTTGTGTTTGGCTTTGCGCAAACTTACTCTGATGTTACTCGCTGCACTTTGGCAACAATGTTTTTTTGTTGAAACCTATGCATTATATGTAAAAGAACTAGCTTAAAAAAAGAGCTAGCCGTAATTTGGTGTCCCGACTCCCGCTGTTACGCTTCCGTTTCATTTACAGGGGCAGGTAATAGGTAATAAAACTATAAAATTCTTTAAACGTCATAAATTGTATTCAAAAGAAATTATTTATTAAAGGCAAACATCAAGTCCTGACGGGCGCGCGCGTGACACTCGACTGATATAATACCCGCCGGCGGGGCGCTTCGCTGTAGGTAATTATCGGATGTACCGCGCGGAGGAGTGAGCCAGGCCTGAGCCCCGATTATGGTAACTTTTAACGTCTACAATCCAGACACGCTTCATCGATTCTGCGATACTATTGGTCAAAACAGCTTACGTACGCTGTTGAACGACCAATCGTATCGCAGAATCGAGAAGCGTGTCTGGATTGTAAACGTTAAAAATTACCGTAATCGGGGCTCTGGTGTGAGTTTACATCAATCGCGCGCCCCTAGCGGAAACGTTCATGAACTAAAATTTTCATAGGTACATTTTTTTAACGCGCTAACTAGTGAGGACGTTTAATGTAAACTCACACTCAGCCCACAGCAATCAACGTCATTTGGCTGAAACGCTGTACACTGAGCGAGCGTACGAGTATGATGAAACTCAAAACTCAATTCAAACCCAAATACAGATTCAATTTCGTGTAATTCCCATTTCGTGTGCCCCTATTCACACGCCTTCATTTATAAAGCTAAACTTTATAAACATCACCCTATAACCTTGAGGCAAAATCGTTTCTCCGATTTAGTAAGCGACCCTCGAATTGGAGTAGTTTGTAAACTTGAGGTTACGTCAGCAATCTACACTTTCAGGTGTTTTGGTTTGTTATTTGGCATTGGATGTGGTGTTTATAAACAGCTTTAGTAAACCTACATTGTAATGGCACCTATAAGTACTGAATGTTGCCTTGGTTTTTACCGTAGTAGTAAATCAAAACTCATTTATATTTTGTATGTGGTCAAAGACTAAAAAGCGCTTTTACAGTGTTTCTAGTACCAAATTAAAAGGCTTTTGTTGACTTCAAAGATCTGTGTTTGGCTATAAACACCTAATCTCCTTCTTTCCTGAACACTATAATCCGGGCCTTTTCAAGGCGAGAGTGAATAGGCACTTACAGGGCAGATAATTGTACCATCCTAGACTGCATCTCACTTAATATCAGGTGCGATTGCGGTCAAATACCTGCCTACATAAAAAAATGATGCAATGTGTAAATATGTGATACATACTTTCTTTTTGATAAACTAAAAACCGACGATCTGGTGAAAGTCGCTTCAAGCACTTAGATGCGGACAATGCAGCACTGGTCGATGTAGAAATCTTTCGGTTGAAACAAATTAAATTAAAAACGAACTAAACCTACTTAAGTATTCTCTGTATACTTTTATTGTCATGTACCACAGACAACTCTCCAATTTTATGAGTTCAAAAGAAGATCAGGTCGCTACCCTCAGTTATATTTTAATACATAACCCAAACGTTAACAGATACCTTGGCCCCGGCACTAAATCCGGCTACAATAAAACGAAAAAGGACTGTCAAGTTTATTACCTCTTCGTTGTAAGGGACTTGATAAAAGATATAAACCTCACACATGGGGTTTTTATACTTTATATCGCTTTGTACAGTCAGCGTCAATAGTTCGTGACACCCAAAGTAGCCAAAAACTTCTCTACAGGTCTTTGTTACAATTGGAATAAGGTTGTGTTGTTAACTTTTTAGCCACTTTGGATGTCACGAACTTTTTGATGCTGACTGTACTTTGAGGATACGTCGACCCTTTCAGATCTTGGTACTGTATGAATATTAATGTTAGATATTATCCAGTTTTAGCTAAACCTGGCATTTATACAATTTCAGTGAGAACTTGACTAGCTGTTAAAACATTTCTATAACTAAAAATTATACTTGCAAATTAAAAGAGTAACTAACCTAAAACAGTTTAGCTTCAAAATTCTAACAATCAAAGTGCAAATTATATCTCTACTTCTCTACTAATATAATAAATGCGAAAGTAACTCTGTCTGTGTTGCTTTCACGCCTAAACCACTGAACCGATTTTGATGAAATTTGACACAGAGATATTTTGAGTCCCGGCAAAGGACATAGGACAATTTTTATCCCGGTTTTAGAAACAGGGACGCGCGCGATGTAGTTTTTCTGTGACAGACAAAATTTTACGCGGAAGGAAAGCTAGTCTTCAATAATCTCAATATCTATGAAATTACAAAGGCGTAATTTAATCTACATAGCTTACACCATAACAAAATAGATATTAAATTAATGACACACTCGCACAATGTTGAAAATTGATTAAAAACAGATTTATAAAATTGACTTCAACAAATTACGTTAGCCAAGTAAACAGGGTAGTGACAAGGCTCCAATTTTATCGCTAATAAAATTGGTTATCGGCTATTGACCGATAACGACGCCTCCAACAGAGTTTACCAATTCGCGTTATAGTCTAGCCTCTAAAAGTAGATAAACGTCTGTCTATGGGCTATAAAGATGAAGTGGCATGATTGTTTATGGTCGCCCAGCTATTTGATGGTCGTTTAGTCATTCACAGTAGTTAATTTGATAATATTCTTACACTCATTCCCTTCAACTAAGAAGATTAAGTTTAGTCTCTTTAATTTTTTAAGTTTTTACCTAGTTGGCCTTGACACCCTGTATTTACGGTAGGCCTGAAAATGTAAGCTTTTCCTCGAAATCCCGGATTCCAGATTTAGGCAAATAGAATCGTGAATCGTGACTGAAATAAAGTTTACGGCGCACTAAAAGATTTGCGTAACTTCTTCAAACCAATCCTAAACGTTTGCTTAGGTGCTTGTAAATATTTGATTAACTTAAATACTGAAGCACTTGATGTCGTGCCTTGCGTGCTCAAACAACTGCACGCAGGAAGATTTAATGAAGGCTACTGACAACGCCACTCTTGTAGCGGAGTTTTGGGCTGACACTGTGTAGGTTTGTTGTCGACACGACTTGAAGATTTAAATACTACTTACGTGTTTATCAATTCATAATAGGGATGTGACATTGTACCCATGTTTCTGTGACCTCTACAGCCTAACATGGGTTCTCAATTAGGTTTTATCCCGCGACCATTTGAATATTTTATCACACCTGTAAAAGGAACAGCCTTTTACGCAACACATTTGGTACAGCTTTACAACGACAAAAACGACTTAGCATTTTTTCACATAACCCTTTTTATGTAAGACTTAAACCTGTATTAGAGTCACTCTATTTGTGGAGTCTAGAATACTTTTGTATTTAAATAAACATGGATATTACACAAATCATCATCATTTCAGCTACAGTACGTCCAACTAAGCATAGATTTTTTCCAGCTTCCTGTAACCAGGTGGTCATCTGTCCATCTGAAGAGTAGAAATACCACGCTGTGCTTGCACGTGGCTTCCATTCCAGAATCTTTCTGCACAATCGGATGGAATAGAGTTTCGCCAAAATAAAAAAAAAGTAGATGCTATTTGATAATATTGACGGGTTAATCTACATCGTATTAAACAAAAGATGTACCTATCTACTTAATAAACTAGCGCTTAATTAAACAGTAGGTACAGTATTATACTGCTGATATTATATGCAACGCAATCTATTGATTGTAATGTGACACGACAATATAACAACAGAACAATAGTTCTAATAATAGTATGTAATATTAATACACCTCATTGTAGCACTTACATTGTAACAATAGTTCTAAGTATAGTGCAGCGTTGTGGTAGCAGCTTGACTTGCAATTAACGTTTAGCTAACTATTAGCTATTCAGTTACACGAGCTAGTTATCGCTTCGAAAGCTATTGTAAACGTTAATTATTCCAGCTGATTGTTTAGTTAGATCCTAATTGCCTTCTGTAATCAACAGAGCCTGGGGACAGCAGGTGTTATTGTACAGTGACGACACATCAGACAGCATAGATACAGGGTGACAGAAAACTCGGCCTATTTCAACTAGAGATACCTTTTATTTCCAAGTTTATGTAAGTTTTGGGCAAGCGCTTTTTAATTTATAATTTTTTAGCTTTCAGAAAAGTGAGCTTTCAGAGCTAAGTGAAATCAATACAGTGTTCAGAGTGGAGTAGTTTATTCACAAAATGGTTATTGTTAAATTTCTAAAAATCTCTAACGATACGGATCTAACTTAATTCTTGGGATATTCTAAAAATAGTAACACTCCTATAATGAAGATACTTAACTTTAACAACTGTCTATCTTACAAATGTTTTAGTAAATAAACTGTCCAAACATCATACCAATAACCTCACACCCCATAGATTATGAAACTTTGCAATCAAATTTGCAATCAAAGGAAATATAAATCTCAGTCGTTTACCTACTTTGAAGGGTTAACACCCCTCGTTTCGTCTCGTTCAGTGTTTTCGATTTCATTTTCAAATAACGTCATTGTTTGCGAAAATTTACTGTTCAACAGTGGACCATAAAGTCTTTATACCGATTCCAACAATTTATCCAGCGATTGGCAGATCAAAGCGCTCGTAACTGGTTTATTGTGGTCTGTCTCAGACGTTTTCACATTGGTAAGCTAAAAATCAAATTCTGAACGGCAACAGCACACCAACGTATCTAAAAGACAGTTTCTCAACTCATTTTGAACCTAATTGTAAAGAAACAAAGTCGGTATTGCTTTAGTAGGTTGTCTGTAAAGAGACAAAGTTCGTATTCCTTTAGTAGGTTGACAGACATTGATTGCACATTTAAATGTTTATTTTGATTTTTATGAACTGGCGAATAAAGCCTGGTATTGTAAATCGAAATGAGACGAATGGGCCACGACTTCTATGATTAACTTCTGCCCGTAGCTTCACAAACGGGATTTTAGTCTCTACAGATTTTGTTCACATTGTAATGAGATTAAGTTATTTTTGGGCGGATCTCTAATTTTTTTTCCACCTACAATAAATGTATTTCAGACAACAATCCATACACTAAGGAGAAATATTTAAAAGCCAAAACAGTCAGTCTTACATTATAGAAATAAAAATAAAATACTTCAATACTAGTTAGTAACGTGTTAGGTTAGGTCAGTAGTGGACGTCATATGGCTGAAATGAAGTTAGGTAAGTACTCCATAAAACAACAATCTAAGTTTCTGGCAAAAACACCAACAAAATAAAATAAAAACCTTTGTTACACTTCGAAATACTAAATACACAAGTACAACTTACGAGTACATCGCAAGTAAAGTTAATGAAGAAGCAATCTGATATCTGTTATTTTGATATTACAAGTTAGCTTCATTCATTTGAAAAGACGTTATCATTTTAAGCCCACGTTAAACTCTCAGTCGTTATAGCGTCTACGATGATGCATGTTTATTTTGTGGGAAATATGGAGATTCAATAACACGTCGCGTGCGATACGCTTCGTTGCCGCGAGTTAATATTATGAGGTTTATTCATATAAGATATTCGAGAATAATACAAGCTGGGGGTAAATTCTAAAGCTGAACAGTGTAGAGTAGAAAAGTCAGAAATCAAGATAAAATCATAGTAGAGTCGGTTTGCCGACGACGTCACAAAGGTAGCAGGAAAGCGCTGGACGCAGGCCGCTACCAACCGGGTAACATGGAAAGCATTGGGGGAGGCCTATGTTCAGCAGTGGACGTCCTATGGCTGAGATGATGATGATGAGTCGGTTTGCAGTTCCAATGTAGCTGTTCATTCGTTTCAGCCAAATGACATCTACTGCTGGACAAAGGCCTTCCCCAAAGATTTCCACAGCGATCGGTCCTGCCCTGCCCGCATCTAAGCACTTCCCGCGACCTTCACCAGATCGTCGGTCCATCTAGTGGGAGGTCTGCCCATACTATGTTTTCCGCAACTACATGCTGGCATAACTGTATGTATAAAAAGGGTTGTCTACATTGCATTTTTTCAGGTGGTTTGAACTCCTGAAGTACCTACATAGTAAGACTGTCTTTTAAAAGTCCATGTCATAAATTATGTACTGTGATCTAAAGTTATCAATTTTTAAGTATGTACCTGATTGTACCTACACTCAAACACTTTCAAACAGCGTGTAACTACATATTATTAAGTATGTTGTCGACCCATAGGCGCCATGTCTTGATCACGCTATACTAATTTGCATCAAACCCTTTATCTTCAACATTACCCGTTTAATGAATTTTCCTTTGATACAGGAATCGGGTCGTCACACATTAATGGAGTAAAACGATACTCTTGATCGAGTAAACATCTTTTGATCGACCAGTTTCATCCACAAAAAATATCTTAATAACACCAGGAATTCAAATATTAAAAATACAGACTACAATGTGTTTGTGTAAAAAAGTACATGAAATGTTTTGCCAGATTGTACAGCGCCCCTTGTGGTTACTGTCAAGAACTAAAATCGTCGAATTTATTACGCAAACACGAGTAGGTACTAGGTACAATACATTTATGTAAACGCATGGTATGAACCGGTAGACGTCGTGTGGGCAGGCCTCTCACTAGGTGGACCGACGATTTGGTGAAGGTCGCGGGAGGTACCTGGAGCACCGGTATTTGTGGAAATCCTTAGGGAGGCCTTTATCCAGCAGTGGACGTCATTCGGCTGAAACGACCGAACGAACGAAACGCATGGTAAAACTACGTTTTTCAAAGTATACTTGTAAACATTGTGGTGTCTTATGGGGCTATAAATAGGAGCTATATTGCGACAAGTATACAGCCTGATGTGTTGACTGTACAAAAATGGGGATGAAATTTTAAATAAAGTCCCTTGAGAGATGACGTCTTCCGCCTTCCTTAATAAAAGGATGAGAAACTCCTCCGATGCTTACAAAATTGGCTCGCTAAGCAACCATTAGGTAGTATTATATGAGAGCCTTTCAAGGGTTTGTAAGCAGTGTATTGGGAATGTTTATGATGCTATGAGAATAACTCGATAAAAAATATTAAGGGAAGGAAAGCAAGCGGAAAACCAGTGCCCTAGTTAGAAGAAGAGAGTTCGTCGGTGAAAAATTGTAGAGGCGAGTGATAAATTAAGTAAAAAGTGTCTGAAGTCTGAGACTTGAGTTTGTCACGGAGTCTAGGTAGAATAGAAGTAATAAATAAATAAATCATTTATTGCTTTACAAAAAAGGAATTACAAAAGAAAACTTATGGTAAAAAGTTGGAAGCAACTGGAGTGAATTAATATCGGAACGTAACCAAAAATTTTAACTCTCTTACAAAATCTAGATTTTTTTGAAAGAATTTAAAAAACAAAATACGGCATATCGATGTAATTGAAATACCTAGGTGTTATCTATACTATTATTAGGAAGAGAAAAGATTTCATTATTTATTTCGTTTTTTCACTATTAGAAATCCTACATTTAATTCTGATGAACATAGGCGGTACGCAGTTCGTTGGGTCAGCTAGATCCTACTTAATATTATAAATGCGAAAGTTTGGATGTCTGGATGTTTGTTACTCTTTCACGGAAAAACTACTGAATGGATTTTGATTAAACTTTACAGTATTATTATTTATAAGCCAGAATAACATATAGGCTTTAATTTATGACGATCTGTGACAAAATAAATTTCACGCGGGTGAAGTCGCGGGCAAAAGCTAGTATGAAATAAAAATTTGTTGTCTGACTGTACTATGTGGTTTCATAGGGTAAATACCTATATGTAAATGGCTTTATCAATGTAAATAGGGGCCGCAGTTCTAATGAACCGCACGGTTCCCGGGCATCTGTCGCCGGATCAAACGTTCGTTCGCCGCGGGCTTTGTCGTTCATTCTTTCTTTTTCCATTCGTATTTCGTGTTCTAAAAATAATTCCTTCGTTTTAAAATTTTATGAAGTGCAGAACATAAGAGTAGTCGTTGTTTATTTTTGTCATGTTTCGTTACTTTTAACCAATCACAAAAAAGTGGGAATCTTTGTTTTTGTCTCTATCTTCTGTATGACTTTTACACGTCACACCAATTGAATGATTTACCTAACTAATAATTTTTAGAAAGGCAAGGGATGAAGACTCTTTCGGCCTATAGATTTGTAAAAAACCATATCCTCAGTGTCATTGTTATCTTTGTACTTTTTGTCTTTATTTTTAGTAAACATAAGCTCGTGAATATATTATATTTCTGTTCGATCTCGCATCTCTCTATCTTTTATTCAAACTTACAAATACCTACAGTAGGGTGGAGCGTCATTGTATGGTTAAAAAAAAAAGTTACGTAAACGAACTTGAATACCTGCTAAAAGTTGCATGAGAGCAAGATAATAACAAGGATATTTTTATTTTATTTTTAAAATGTATTTTTTAGCCCTCTACCGTCGTTTTAATTTATTTATTTTTTATTGTATGGGAATTTTCTAAAATCTGTGTATTATTAAACAGAATAATGAAAATAGAATTAATTTAAATGTGTTTTGTAAATAAAAAATAAATTTTATGAATTAAACAGTTTTATTCGAAAAAACACTATTAGAAATAATTAAAAATTATGTGGAAAAATCACAAAATTTAGATTTTTTTTTTAATTTTATTTAGAACATTGCAATTCTAATGGTATTGAAAGATGCCATTATATTGCTTGTTCAATTGTTTCCAAATCCATCTTTTGCTTTAGAAACATTCACTATTTTAAAATTAATTCATATCAATGAAAGGTAAACTTCGGATTTTTGAATGCTCTAATACTCCAGGTACTTTGTTGTCTTTTCTTGCTGCCATTATTTGTCTCAAGCTCTCTGATATACATAATTGTTTTTCATAGTACATCAAAGCTAACAAAAGATGCTTAGGGTGTGCAAAAACGTGACTCTTTGAATAACTCGTTTAATAATTTTCTTAACATTTGATTCCAAAGACTTTAATAATGTAATCAATTTCAGTCTTGCTTTGCTTGATCTGATCTAAACTTCCTGCAGCTATTTTTCTAAAATTTTCTGATCTAGTGAAAATGCTCTTTCTAATAATGTTACTTCTCATCTTTTGGACAATTACAAGTGCTCAAATTACTAGACTTATAAGAAAACTATCTAATAGTTCTTGTATGCATTTTTTCCATTGCTGTAGTTTAGCGTTGAAGTTATCTGATTGTTTTGGTTATGGAAAGCGAATGAAATGTGAATACTTATTGGAACAACACTTTAACCAACACTTTAAACAAAGATGTTTTATTCGTTGTATCGTAACAACAGGCTAAGAAGTTTTCCTCTTAGTTTCGACTAAAATTTGAGAAATTTTTATTTTATTTCCGATTAGCGACCCGCCCCTACTTCGCATTGGTAGGTACAACGTAATGTATTATACTTAAAAACCTTCCTCTTGAATCACTCTATCTAATTTAAAAAAACAGGTGTCAGTGGTAACACTGATTAAGGTACAAAACAAATAAGGAGATCCTAAAATAGGTCACAACGAGTGCTTAATTTCGATTTTATTTTGACTTTGGAACAATAAAATTAGACAACGCAATTACGAACTATCTACTTGATTCATATCAGTCAACTAAAGATAAAGACATAAGACAAAGATAGAAAGAAGAAAATAGGTAACTGGACTAATTCTGATGTCAATAGTTCAAATTGCAAAGTTACCCGCAGACTGTGAGTTTTGCTTATAATCGGCACTTTTAATAATGTATTGATTTAAGTTTATGACAAGCTTATAATGATATACAATTATTTTTTACGATGTATATTATATTTAAAGTTACAAAAATATATTATTTATCAAATAAAACCTATTCTAAGGTAATTTATAATTTTTGCAATAAAGTCCTATTTTTTCATTTTTATGAAATATTCAAAAGCCAGTAGAGGGCTAAAAAATGGTCGCAATATTTTTTTATTTATTTTTCTCGTAATTGTTGCAACAAGATGCAACTTTTAAGAGGTATTCACAAACGCAAATGTAAAAAAAAATTTTTCGCTCCACCCTAACCTACAGTCCACATTTCGTTCACAACAATAATGTTAGTTGAGATACAAAATTACATGTTTAATCAGAATCTGATGTACATACTTAATAGTGCCTTTACCTACACACGATTACGATGGCTAATTGCTCAACTGAACTATAGGCTCAATTTCGCCTCTGAAAGGTGAAATACATCATTCTCAAACACATTCTTTTGGGTCGTTGAAATACCACGGGTAATCGCTATGACTTCAGTCCCAAAAGGGGCCCGTGTGCCGGCTAATGAAGCATGTACGGAACCGTGGACACCTGTCGAGTGCGGGCCGGATCAAACGCTTTGTGACCGAGCAGATAACACCGTTCATTCCGGTTCGCTTTTTTCCATTCATTCATTCACTCGTTCTAAAAATATCTTCGTTCAGTTAAAAGCTAATTGAGTGCGATTGTCGATATTATGAATATTAGCAATGTATAGTGTTATAGACTAGGAACTAGTGAATGCCAGACCTTTGTTATTTTATAAAAGCTGAAAGTTTTTCAGTGCATGCTCCCAGCTCGTAGCTATATACCGTAAAAACTACCGTAAAAGTTAGGCTTACTGTCCGAGGGTATGCCGAGTTAGGCAAAGAACAAACGCCAGTTCCAGAGCATAGACAATTTATTAATAAATCAAACTCAAGTACTTATAAGCCGGAAAAAATATTTTGATATCGCGATCTAAGTAAGAACAATGCCATCTATCATCTAAAACCGAAATTAACATTTAACACTAAAAGCTTATTCAAGACGGTACCTCGAACATACCGCCCACCAAGGACTTATTAGTCCTTAACCAAATAAGAACTCATACAGTAACTTATGCTGAAGAATAACATTAAAAAACTAACGATTACGGAACAAAAAGCATATTGAACCTCTATGCATTAAAGTAACTAGGTATATTTTAAAAAAGCTTGTAAAAAATGATCAGCACTTTGAAACATAAATCTATTATCAACTATTTCCTAAAGATTAATTAAAACGTAACCCTTCGCTCAACTCATATTGACTAATATTAGTTAAAAAAAAACAAATAAATAATATTACAAAAAAATCTTATCTCAAACACTATCATTAGTCGGCAACGGACAAAGTTTTGAAGCTGGACGCTGAATACTAGAACCTTTATAACGCAACGTTACAACTCGCGTGATATTGTCAGCACCCGGATGAAGACTTACCACCCGCCCGTACAGCCATTTCGCGGGAGGTAAATTATCCTCTCTTACTAAGACAACGTCGCCTATCTTCAATTCCTGGGATCTAGTCTTCCACTTGAACCGTTGAAAGAAAGGACAATGGGCAAAATGGTACCCGGCTCCAATAGATATGTGTCTAGTATCGTTTGAAAGGTCTCACCAAGATGAACAACTTTTACTATGACCACCAGCCTCAGATCTGGTTGTGTACGAAGATATACATACTTTTTTGCAGAATGGTGCCCGGCTCCAATAGTTATGTTTGTAGTGTCATTTGAAAGGTCTTACCAAGACGAACAACATTTACTATAGCCACCAGCCTCAGATCTGGTTGCGTTCGAAGATAAAGATCCTTTTTTGTAACTTAAGTATCATACAGTATGAAGGGGGACGCGCTCGGGGCAGGGCACCGACGAGATGGTCGGACGCGGTGAGGAAGACGGGAGTTTGCATCGTGCGGTCCACACAGCTTATGACCGCAGTCTGTGGAGGAACACTATCTGTGGTCGCGATCCTCATCAGTGAGGGACCGAGGAAGAAGAAGAAGAAGTAACATACGTGTCCATCGTATGGTACTTAGGTTATGCGAGGCAGGAAGGGTTTACTGCTCCAGCATCCTTCCTTTACTCTATAATTATTGATGGGGATAATAATTGTGATATAAATATTTTTATTTAAAGAAGTACTACCCCCTTATTAATAAAAAGTTACACCTAGGAAGAACCTTGGATTAAAATGACATTTCCATACCAAATGACAATTTAAGCCAGAGTTCAACTAGGGTGTAACTTTTATTAATAAAGGGGTTAAAGTTTTATTACTTCTTAAGGGTTTTATTTTATTATGGGTTGCTAAAGCGAATAAACCCACAAGACCCAATAAGTCCACCTACAAGATGGACCGACGACCTCATAAAGGTAGCGGGAAAGCGCTGGATGCAGGCCGCCACCAACCGGCCATTGTGGAAATCATTGGGGGAGGCCTATGTTCAACTGGACGTTCTATGGCTAAAATGATCATGATGATGATTATGAAAGCTAATAAAGGGCTAATAGCTTGGGTAGTTCATCGTAGGTATAATCCTTTCCTTTTCAATGCTTCTTTTAGTTATATTAATAGATTGTAGTCATAATACATACTCGTATACATGGATGATTGTGTTATACTTTCATTATAATACTTAGTGGAATTACTGCTTTCAAAACGTGAATTAGAACTGGCCCCATAGCAGACATTTTCCTACATCTAAAGGCCTTTTAAAATATATATTGGTTATGGCTATTGGAGCGGGTACCACTTTCCATACATTTGTGCCCATCATCCTTTGTTAGATATTCTTTTGACCAACGTCGCCAGAAATGTTGCACCATTCTCTGGGTCAATTGCCAACGGCGCAAACTATTTGTTTGTAAATCGTTAGTTATACTAACGTCAGGAACAGTCAACAGTGGCTCGCCTATCAAAAAGTGACCTGGCGTTAGCGGGACAAAGTCATCAGGATCACTACTAATTTGAGACAAGGGTCGTGAATTAAGGCATGCCTCAACTTGACTCAATACAGTCGTCATCTCCTCGAACGTAAGAGTAGCATCTCCAATAACTCTTCTGAGATGGTGCTTGGTGCTTTTTACCCCAACAATCCACCAAAATTGGGAGCGTGAGGAGGAATAAAATGCCATTCGGTTCCATTATTGGCCAACATACTCGCTACTTCCTTGGAGAACGACGATCTTTCCTTAGATAACAAAATTTTCAACTCCTTCGCCGCACCAACAAAATTTGTTCCATTGTCACTCCACAGATGATTGCATCTACCTCTTCTGGATACAAAGCGTCTGAATGCGGCCAAAAACCCATTAGAAGTCAGGTCAGAAACAACTTCGAGGTGAATGGCTCGGGTTGCCATACATATAAAAAGACAAATATATCCCTTATATGCCTTATTTCCTCTTCCTTTAGAAACTCTTATGTTTATAGGTCCTGCATAATCCACACCGGAATGCAAAAATGCTTTCTGAGGCGCTACCCTACAAGATGGCAACTGGCCCATTAACTGATGCCTGGTCTTGGCGGCAAAACGAATACAGGTCACACACTCGTGAATATGTGACCGCACAAACATCTTTAACTTTATAACCCAGTACTTCGATCGTATATAGTTGCAGGTAAGTTGTTGGCCTCCATGCATTGTTTTTTCATGGGCATCAGCGATTAAAAGTTTGCCCAAATGCGATGATCCATCAATAATAATAGGATGTTTATTACATTCCGGCAAGTGTGATCGTTCTATCCTTCCTCCGACCCTTAACAAATTGTTATTGTCCAAAAATGGATTTAATGTCGATAGTTTACTCTCCTTCTTAACATTTTTATTTTTCAGAATATGCTCAATATCTTCACGAAACCAGCTACGTTGATGCATACGAACGCAACAGGTAAGTGCTTCCTGTATTTCAGCAGCTGTAAGGTAGGGCAACGGTTTTGATTTAGGTGTTGCCGTGCTCTTCAGATCCAAGAATCTTCTGCAATAAGCAATCACTCGTACCGTCTTCCAAAACGACGAAAACCTACCAAAAAAAAACTCTGAACTATCCTCGATTGAAATGTTATGCACTTTTACGTTTTTAGCCTCAAGATCGATTTTGGTACATATTGAAAGTGGCTTCGTATATTGAATTTGGTTCTCCTTTAGCCAACGTGGTCCGTTTCTCCATAATTCATTGAAAGTCAACTCGAACGGTGGAATCCCTCGCGAAGCGCAGTCGGCGGGATTCTCTTTAGAGGACACATAAGCCCACTGACAGGCATCTAAAAGAGTCAGTATTTCAGCCGTGCGATTAGCCACAAAGGTCTTCCACCGACTAGGGTGATCCCCTAACCAAGCCAATACAATGGTGGAGTCTGTCCACGCATGTAGTTTAGACTTATCAATGTTAAGTACTCCGGCGACTTCTCTTAGCAGCTTTGTGACTAAAACCGCTCCACACAATTCGAGGCGAGGGATAGAAACCTGTTTTATTGGAGCAACTTTCGTTTTCGCTGTTATTAGGTGAGAAGTTATTGAACCATCTTTGGATATGCATCGGATATATACCACTGCAGCATAAGCGGCAGTAGATGCGTCGCTAAATCCATGTAACTCCACCTGTACGTCACTGTCAGCTCTATGTACCCATCGAGGTAAATGAAAGTCTACTAGTGTCGCCAATTCTCTTCGGTACAGCTCCCACTCTTGTACTAGTGACTCAGGTAATTTGTCATCCCAGTCAAATCCAGAGATCCAGAGTTTCTGTATGAAGATTTTAGCTGTTACAATACACGGTGAAATCCATCCAAGAGGATCATATAGTCGACATATTTCAGCAATAATTCCTCGCTTCGTTTTAGGTACAGGAGCCTCAGCCGATAATCGAACTCGATAATCAAACTCGTCGGTATTCCGATTCCAACTTAAGCCCACTACTTTGGTTATTTGATCTTCTTTAATCTCTCGATCTGTCCTTATATTTTCATTTTCAGACTTCAATAAATCTATCTTGTTGCTAGCCCACTTTTGCATTACAAATCCTCCTTTCTCGAGCAACTCATTCATTTCTTCATACATTTTAAGAGCTTCATTTTCAGATTGACATCCGGTTAAAAGATCGTCCATGTAAAAATCGGTTTTTACTCTACTCGCCGCCAGCGGAAAGTTATGACCTTCATCCACAGCTACCTGTTGTAATGTTTTGACGGCTAAGTATGGAGCGCAGGACGTCCCAAAGGTTACAGTTAACAGTCGATAATCTTTAATTTTATCACCCTCGTTTTCTCTCCACACTATTCTTTGATAATCAACGTCTTTTTCTGCAATCTTGACCTGTCTATACATTTTAACAATGTCAGCAATGAGACAGATAGGATGTAGTCGCCATCGCATAATTGTATGACGTAACTCCGGTTGTAAAGTTGGACCCACCATCAATGTGTCATTCAATGACAGTCCGTTTGCACTCCTATCGGATGCATTGAAGACTACTCTTGTTTTCGTAGTGCTTCTGTCCATTCGAATAACCGCGTGATGTGGTAACCATACCCTTTTCTGAGTCGCATCCGTCCCCTCTGTGACTTCTTCCATATGACCCAAACTCTTATATTCTTGCAATACCTCAGAATAATCTTTTTTACTATCTGGGTTTTTGCTCAGTCGTTTCTCAAGACTAGCTAGTCTTTTCACAGCTACAGATCGCGTATCACCATAATCTTGTGATATATTTGTACGAAAAGGCAACTCTACAACATAGCGACCGGAATCATCTCTTTTCGTGGTTTTCTGATAGTGAGTTTCACATGCTTGCTCTTCCGGTGTTAACACTCTCTCCTTTACTAAGGGGGGTTCAGATTCAAGCTCCCAAAACCTTTTCAGCAGTTCATTTTCTTCTAGTTTGACATGTAAATTCAAAATAACATTATGGCAATTTTGCTCCTCGTCATTCCCGCCCACCTGACCCGACAATACCCATCCCAGGTACGTATCCTGCGCAATAGTTAAACCTGAAGGACTCTTGATTAAACCTTCTTTCAGAATAGTACAATAAACTTCGGAACCTAACAAAACATCTATTTTGTTGGGTGAATTGTATTGTGGGTCAGCCAAATTGATCTTACCTAATTCTTGCCAGTTAGGTAGTACAAACCTTTTTTGCGGTAAAATTGACGTAACTGTGTTAAGTACGTGTGCCTTAACCTGTAACTTGAATGTGGGGTCATTGAGCGACTGAATATTGACCATAACCACATACTTCGAGGTTAAGCCGCTCTGACCACCACCCAATCCAGAGATGCTACTCTTAGCCGCAATTTTCCTCAGACGTAACAACTGTACGGCTGCTTCTGATATGAACGATGCTTGCGACCCTTGATCCAGAAGTGCTCTCAATATCAGAGGATAACCATTTATGGACTCAGCTTGGATCAAAGCTGTGGCTAATAAGGTCTGATTAGAACCCTTTCCTGTCACAAAATGGCTTACAATGTCCGCGATCTCCTTCGTCTCACAAGACGATTCTGGCTGACTTTGCTCGATTTCTGAATCCTCAGACAATTCAGTGGCTACTGCTGACGTTAGTGAATATGGTCTACCATGGAGAAGCGTGTGATGTTTACCGTTACAAATCCGGCATTTAGTAACGACTCGACACGATTTTCCAGGGTGACCTTTCCCAAGACAATTAAAACAAAGGCCCAGTGACTTTACTATATCATAACGAGTTGATACATCCTCTTTGGCAAATTGACTACAGACATATAACTTGTGACTATCCTTGCAGTGTGGACAAATATTATCAACGGCTGTGTGGAGGACTTTCATTTGATTAGGTTTATATTTGGTTTTATTAGGCTCTATACATTCCAATGCGCGAAAACGACCTTCCAAAAACTCTTTGAATAGAAAATACGATGGTAACTCTTCACAGCAATTATTTACGTGCAATTCCCATTGTTTCCTACTTTCCGCGTCCAACTTCAAACTGACAATATATATAATAATAATCCCAGGATTCCGTATTAATTCCTAAATTTGACAGTTCATGAATACAATCTGAAGTGGTATCTACCAGCTCCTTTAAAGCTTGTGCAGACTCATAATTCATAGTGCGTTGACTAAACAATCGTTTAAGAATGCAATTAGACATAAACCTTTTGTTATCATATCTTTTTTGTAACAGATCCCAGCATTTTTTATAATTTAGCGTAGTTATAGGTATATGTTTAATCAATTGTTCAGCTTCGCCTGTTAATTGTGTTTTTAGATAATGTAAACGTTGGACATCATCAAGAGTTTGATTGTTGTGAACTAAGGAAAGAAATAAATCTTTGAATGATGACCAATCAGAATAATTACCATTAAAAACCGGTATAGATATTTTAGGCAGCTTGACATTATTGTCTCTCATTTTGGAATTAAAACAAGGCAAATCTGAACAATTGGTACTTACAGGATTCAATGACATAAGTGTAGCTTTTAATTCACTTTTATATACTAAGTACATTTCATAGCCGACTCCAAACACGTCGTCCTCGATATAAGTACTTTCGTCTAAATCCGCCTTCTCATATGATGCTATAATTGACTCATGCCGCTCCATGAACTTGTTCATCAACGCCTCCAAAGCCTCCAGTCTAGCCGTGACGTATGTTTCGGTAATACGATCCTTGGGCGATTTCTTGAAGTTTATTCTTCCTTTTTCTATTTGACTTTTCAAGTCACCCATTACTCTGAGTTCTGCATCCATTTTCGCAAATTTCCCAAGTCCCCAACTTGCCGATTGAAATTTTTCTAAGTGTTTGAACTCACAATTTCGCTTTGAAATCGGGCATAGGTTCCCCGTAGTGTCACTTTTTGCGAAACTATTCTAAGTCCTGAACACTTAAACATCCAAAGTACTTACAGGTTTAACTTGCACTTTAATATTTTCCACATTTTCACTATCACACCATTTTCAATTTCAATGTATCAACACGTCCCGTTTTCTGTCACTTCACCAAATGTCAGTACTGTCACTACTGTTTTTCTTTTTAAAACTTCATCGGTCTTCGTCTGTATCCAGCCAGCAGCGCCACTGTCCAAAACCAAATGCACCAACTTCGACACACCTCGTAGTTTGCTTTCTTCAAAAATGCTCCGTCTCGTAAGGACCCTGTCCGAGGGTATGCCGAGTTAGGCAAAGAACAAACGCCAGTTCCAGAGCATAGACAATTTATTAATAAATCAAACTCAAGTACTTATAAGCCGGAAAAAATATTTTGATATCGCGATCTAAGTAAGAACAATGCCATCTATCATCTAAAACCGAAATTAACATTTAACACTAAAAGCTTATTCAAGACGGTACCTCGAACACTTACGTTATTGCCATGTTTTTTTTTATAATATTCGTATAATGATCTATTATAGATACTTGCACAACAATTAGCAGTTGTTTCCTCATCTGCCTCATTAGTTTTGACCGTTATAACTCTTGCCAGGCAATCATTTTAGGGTTTTAGTGTGATGATGATGTGTTCAGAATCTATTTCCGGAATATATTTATTTATTTTATTGTTAGAAAACAAACAGCATTTGATTTACATCCTTGCATTGCAAAGGCAATAAAGGGTTTTTGTAAAAGTATCGAGTAATACGGAACCCTAAATATGTGATCGGTCTGTGATCAAGCAAACTCATACAACAAAGGAGGAAATAAATAAAATACACACATGATTATTCAAGCAAATTATGTGTTCGGAGAAATGATTTGCCGAACGTCTTCATTTCTTTTTTCATATCATCCTTAGGAAATTCTCGAGTAGCATAATGAGGTGTCTCCAGCGTTTTAATTTCGTTGACGAATTGCGGGTGTTATTGTAAGGGATGAACTGGAAGAATTTTATTTTTTCCTTCCCGAATTCTTGGTATGTTTTTGCGAAATTACTTATAAAGGATTTTTTAAGAAATTGGAGTTGCTCGGCTATGTATTTTTTGGTAATTAGGTGAGTTAAGGCTGTAGGTAGGTTGTAAGAGAAGGTATGAACTTGACTTTGTTTTGGACGTAGACCTTTTGTTGCACAAGCGCGACGGAAGTTTGGAAAAACTTAAAAGTTCCCTCCTGTCAGATGCTACAATATAATAAACTCACAAATACATATAATCATCAAAAATATTTTATCCAACTTAAACCAGTATTGTAGCACATAATATGTTCTTTAGTTTATTGTTAGTTCTTTTTAGTAACATTATCTTTTCAGAACAGTTGCAATACAGCTAGTGCCCCTTTTGCAGTTAGCAACTAAGAGTAGGCGCACACCGTTGATTTTTCGTCGGCCAATAGTTTAGTCGGTCAGTTGATCAGTATGGGCATGTATGGGAGTGCGCACACTACGCCGATTTGATTTTGCCGATTCTTCATACAAATTAAAATCGGGCACGACTATCGGCCAACTAAAAATCAACGGTGTGCGCGCCTACTAAAGTTACAAGTTAGAGAAAGTAGAACGGTCAAGTGTAAGTTCAACTTGCGGCGAGCTTCCGTGGAAGCTTTACAGCTTTTGTGTACTTAGTTTCACCATTTGCAACTCTATCCACTGTATTTGCACTAAGTAGTGAAGAAATTTGTTTTTGGAAAGTGTGATGTTTAAAATTATTTTTTTCTGAGACGGATTTTTGGCAAACCGTATTGAGGTTCATAGTAGGTACCTACTACGTATTAAAATTCTTCTGTTTACCTTCTTGGCCGAGTTGCACCAGTTACTTTGACTGGAGTGGAGGCCGCGTACCGGAAAACGCAGTGTGGGACGTCCACCCACAAGGTGGATCGACGACATCATAAAGGTAGCAGGAAGGCGCTGGCCGCAGGCCGCTACCAACCGGGCAACATGAAAAGCATTGGGGGAGGCCTATGTTCAGCAGTGGACATCCTATGGCTGGGATGATGATGATGACTTTGACGGTAACTATAACGCTAACCGATGTTTTTTGTAAGGAATTTGACAGATTTTCGACGTTTATTAAAGTCAAAATAAGATGGTGCAACCCAGCCTTTTAAGATAAAGATACCTATTTACACTTTTACAACTTGAGTAAAAAGCGTACCAAGTTTTACCACTTTGTTTTTCTGTTGTTTTGTTATTTCGTCCATGATGGTAACCTGAGCTTTACTACCGGGTGCTCTGGGATATACCGTCGACAGCTTATCAGACTATACATTTTGTTGTAAAATCGCCTATATTCCAACTACATAAGATACCTTAGTATACAGCTTGATGTGCTGTCGTCTGTAAATACCTTTGAGCACCCGATTTGCACGGAAATTCTCACTGTAAAATAACACCTATAATAACTAAGTTAGGTTATAGTTTAGGTTGACGTGCCGAGGTCTGTGTACCAAAGACCACATCGCCATGGCAACGGCATGGCCGGCCATTGTTTTGTTTTCGTGGTCTGTATTGCTTTTGCTTCTGTAGCAAAGGGCATGGCTTCTCAATCTTTACAACATTTCCTTTTGAGCTGATTTTTTCTAGAATAATTATTGTTTTACGAAAACGGATTTTAGTACATAAAATTCATAATCCTTTATGAATATACATAGCAGCACCTACGACTAGACATTTTTCTAAACGGTTAAAGTTATGTTTCTCAAAACAAAATAAATGGCGTAACAGAGTTATAGAATAGCCCCACAAATTGTTCAGTTACAGGAAAAACTAAAATACAATTAAATCTTTCTCTAAAGGTTAAAATTACTCTTTATCAAACAATTGGTAAATGGAAAAGAAACAAAAGCTTTTCAAATTGTTCCCACTTTCCTAGGAAAGCTTCAGTAACACTTAAAGAACAGATTGTGAAATGTAGTATTTTAAAAGCTCGGCTACGTCATCAAAATGACACCAGACACTATAATTGAGCTTTTATAGATTATCCCTTTTATTTTAAGTTGTCTGGGGATTCCACAGCTTCGCATTTTCTTTTTGTTTTACTGAGTTTTCCGTTTTCTCTGATCGCGGGACGTTCTCAGTTCATTTATTATGATTCATTGTGTACTAGCTTTCCGCCCGCGGCTTCGTCTGCTTGAAATTTTTCTGTCACAGAAAAACTTTATCGGGCGCGTCCCTGTTTCAAAACCCGGAATAAAAACTATCCTATGTCCTTTCTCAGGACTCAAACTATCTCTATGCCAAATTTCATCAAAATCAGTTCAGTGGTTTAGGCATGATAGCAAGACAGACAGATAGACAGACAGACAGAGTTACTTTCGCATTTATAATATTAGTATAGAAGTATAGATAGTATAGAAGTATAGATTCCGCTGTTTAAGTTAAAATAAGAAACGAAAAAGGAAAAGTTTGGGTTCGAAGAAATGACTAAGTCCAATTCCATTAATATGAGCGTTACACTTTATTTGTTTTTGTCCAAGTTGCTTGTTTTAGACTCGTAAGTTAAATATAACTTCATAAGTCATTACAATGTAATTTCTTTTACAAATAACGTAAGAATTCGAGTGGGCAACGGTGAGGAGAATGTTTGAAGAAAGGAAAAATTTTAATATGAAATTCATACATTTTACTAAGGGCTGATTTTTCAACCGTTGGATAACTTTTAACTGAGGAATAAGTTTGGCACATTGACAGTTTCAGTATGGGAAATATGTCAAAATGACAAGTTTATTCTTCAGATAAAAGTTAACTGACGGTTGAAAAATCGGCCCTAAGAATGCATTTCCCTTGGTGGTGTGTTACCCTACTTAATGGTGTAATTTTTTATCCGACTGCACCAGATTTATTTATTAGGAGGGTTATTTACTCATTTACTTACTGATAAAAATCAATTATAATAATACGATAGTACTCAGTCAGCGTAATTGTTCCAATCACGCCCAAATACTCAATGTTGTTGAATTTTTTCCTGTATAATATTAATAAGCCGGGGACAGATCTTACAAAGCCTGCAAATAAAAAAATATAACATAACTTTCGAAAGACTTCAACTACACGTGATTCAATAAATTCACGGACCTTTTTATTTATTTTATCAGATTTACATTTTAGGAAGTCAAGAAATAGTAATAGAAAGTACGAGCACCTTTGTGAGGCAACTCAATCGCTTCAATAAATAAAAACGTGAGCAATTGTATTTTTCTCAGTAAAATACCTTGAAAATAAGGAATTCTGGTCACGAAACGCCCTTTACAAGCCCTACCCTGAATAGTGGGAAACCCATAATGGTCTGTAGTTTTTGCTTGAAAGAAAATGAAGCTAACGAAGACGGTAATAAAGCACATATTGCAGTTAATGAAATAGTTTTTACTTCTGTTAGTAACTTAGGTCCTTTTCCTTATTATGACTCGGGTAATGTAAAGCGATAATTCCGCATAGATTATTCTTATCTTTTGCTTTTTCATGCGGCCTGAAAAAGTTTTTCATTTATGAAAATTCGACTTGAAAGGTTGTACAGTCGACGACAAACTATTCCCACTTCTCGTTCCCACCACTGCAACTCCTGTGTAGCCAGGATCTACAGCTTGACCGCCAATAAAAATCCAACTAGTGAAGGTCAAGTTTGTCCCGGTGGAAAGTTTAACTGTCATTAGACCCGCAACGAATTTAATCAGAAGAACATAGGAGGAGTTCGAAGTTAATGTTCGACTTCTAGTGCAAAGCGGATGACAGTGACAAAACAAAGTCGACGACAGTCAGACTACATAAGTAATATATGTAGCACTTATTAGAACTAGGTACATAATAAGACGATGCTAAATAATATGCGTCGTCTTTACCTACTGCCTAACTCAAAGTAAAACTAAGGTGCAGTCAGCGTCAGACAGTTCGTGACACCAAAAGTGGCCAATAAGTTTACAACACAACCTAATTCCAATGAGGGCTATTGTTTTTATAATTAACAGTTGGCACCCCTGGCGATTGACAGGACCTTACTCTACAGTGGCGCCATCTTGATGAGTGAAAATGCGATAGTCCTCCTAACACTTTCGCGCTCACCAGTTGGTGCCACTGTCTTCGCTACTAGCAAGTGACAGGACCTTACTCTACAGTGGCGCTAACTGGTGAGCGCTAAAACGATAGCCCTCATTGTAACAAAGACGTGTTGCGAACTTTTTGGCTACTTTGGGTGTCACGAACTCTTTGACACTATTGACTGTACTCCTGCCGCTTTTCGTAGTGAGCTCCTGGTTTCTTACTAATATAGCGGTTTTCAGTCAGAAATTGAAATTCTATATTCATAATTTACTTTTGAACAGTGAATTTTGTTTCTTTATTAACTTCCATTTAGTTCTTGTTTCAAGTAACGTAGGAAATGCAAGAACAATTCTCGAACGTTGCAACTTTCCTTTTAAATTGAAAGATAAAACTACTCGTTTCTACGAGAACAGTCGGCTGCAGAGTATAGTACAGACAACGACGATTATGCACTTTAATCAGTTGTAAAACTTGTGATTTTGTGCCACAACGTCCACTCTGCTCGCAACTGTACCTATAAATCCGCAGTTAATTGTTGAATCTTATCTACTAGCAAATAAAGCTCATCTTTTGTTAAAAGAGTAAATATTTGCGCGAAGAACTGTGCTATACCTAGCTGACTGAAGTATTTTAGCTGGAAGTCTGGATTGTCGGTTCCTGGTTAAAACGTTTTTCCAGACATTGTAGGAATGGCGCTGCTAACTGAAAAGCTAGCAAAAGAACTTTTAGAGAAATAAGAAAAGCCACTTTTGCTTTGTAACGCCCGTATTCACAAACGATGCTTGCTTAAGTGAAGGAGCAAATCGAACGCACAGCGTTGATTAGAGCTCTGTGATTGGTTCGTGTGTCACCCTGTGTGTCCACGCGCACTGTGAGAGTTGAGACCACATAGTAATGTTTGTGTATACGGGCGTAAGTCTATACTTTAGGTCAAAATTAAAGCCCAGAAAACGTAAAGTTCTTCAAATCCTACTTTTTGCCTTTGGTGAATTGGAAAGGTAAGTAAATCTATCTGTAACGTTGTGAGACTCAAACAGTTTTGTATCTCGGTTTCAATATACCCTTTGTTCAAACATAAATCAATGGGGTGAAATGGGGAATGTAGGGCAGAGATGTGAACGTAAGCTACTACTTCAATAAAATAAAAGGGAAACCAGAATATTGAATTTCGTTTGTGACTAAATTTAGGTATGAAATACGAGAGATAAAATTTCTTAAAATATAAGACTGAATACTTTACTTGTACTTAACTGACACTGGAAAGAGGTGCATTGGCCATATTGCCATACTAATATTATAAATGCGAAAGTAACTCTGTCTGTCTATCTGTCTGTCTGTCTCGCTTTCACGCCTAAACCACCAAACCGATTTTGATGAAATTTGGCATACAGATAGTTTGAGTCCCGGGAAAGAACATATAATAGTTTTTATCCCGGTTTTTGAAACAAGGACGCGCGCGATAAAGTTTTTCTGTGACAGAAAACATTCCACGCGGGCGAAGCTGCGGACGGAAATCATTTACGATATCAGTTAATATTCTGTATCATATTGATAAGTAGCTTTTGTATTTTAGCTGTGGCCATGTGACTCTAGCAAGTCACGCAAGCCCCCTGTTAGGTTGTAATAAACCAGGACTGCCGTATACCTGAAACTTGCCGTTGATTATGGTGTTTACTGCCAGTTCCTTATATTATCGATGGGTTTTATTGATCTTGGTATTAATGGTAACCGTTTTTGTTTTCAGGTGTTCTATTTTGCGGATTGCTTTGACAGATTCATGAAGAATTTAGCAGTCCTTCTGCTTTTGACAGGTTCAGGGGCATAATTTGATGGCTGTCCAGTTGTATAGAAGCTGCACCTATGCCTGTTGTGTAGAAGAAGCTTTTCTTGATAGCCAATTGTTTTTTACATAAAGAAATTATTCAAAGAAATTATTTTGGTCATTTACATGACATACGAGTAGCATTAAACAAAGTGGCGCGCTTAGATCTTTTAAACTACGTAGCTAACGGATTCTAATGCGGTTTTCATCAAAAGAAAGACTGATTCAGGAGGAAGATTTATATTGTCGCTAGTAGTAGTAGTGTTATAAAACAATGAGGGCTATCGTTTTAGCGCTCACCAGTTAGCGCCACTGTAGAGTAAGGTCCTGTCACTTGTTAGTAGCGAAGACAGTGGCACCAACTGGTGAGCGCGAAAGTGGTAGGAGGACTATCGTATTTGCACTCGTCAAGATGGCGCCACTGTAGAGTAAGGTCCTGTCAATCGCCAGGGGTGCCAACTGTTAAGTATTAAAACGATAGCCCTCATTGCATACACGTCAAACGCAAAACGTTAGACCTGCTTACCTGCATTAGATATCTACTCGTAAATAAACTTTATATTTCCAACATCTTTCGGAACACTAATATTTGGGAACCTTTGACCCACCTACTGGGATTTCTCGTAAAATATTTTCCATTTTACCTTTGAGTTTCTCTTCGGTGTTTCATATGCTGTTGTTTTCTTGGAACTGCAATATTCCATTCCATATTGCAGGGACTTTAGCAGTAAAGCCAACTTTCGTATATCTTAGCTTTGCAAACAATAACAGAGTTGGAGTATTGTTAGTGTTTTAGTAGTTCGTTATCAATCAGAAGTAGGTCAGTTAATGTTTTCAGTTGTATTGTCAAGACAACTAACGTTTAGTTGCTTTATAGTACAACTGGAAAATGGTGGCATTAATCTACACTCGACGTCAAATAAATCGCACCTCCCGCGACAAGCATTTTCAAACGTATGCATCCCCACTTCCCACCAATATTGGTACCATTTAAAAGCCTAGTTCTAACCTTCATTTCATTAAAGGAAAGGTTTTTACCCCAAAAATGTGTCTTTAGAAGGATCCAGAGTCACTTCTTCAAGAAATAGGTAGTTACGCTAGAGCCAACTTTTATGGCTATAAAACTGTTAAGTTGGGTTTAATTGTTATCCATCTGTTAAAGAGGACACATGAAATCATTATTTGGTTTTATAACCATAAAAATTGGTCTAATTGATCCCATAGGTGGGCCCAAAGTGAGGTATTTTTTCAAGTCACATTTATGGTATATGTTAATCATTTATTAAGAAATTAAATGTGTTTTTCTATAAGGATATTTATTGGGCTTTCAAATAACACCAATATTGTTGGGGCACCATGATTGTGTCAGAAGAAAATCGTTAAAGTTCGCGTCGCGGAAGGTGCGGTTTATTTGATGTTGAGTATAGTTAGTGTTAGTTGAAACCTCCGTCAAATAAGTAGGTTAAAGTGACGTGTATATTATCATGACAAGGCTTACGATTGTGTTGTTTGAACGAGGCTTGTATGTACCTGTTAGAGAGGTACTTATTTGAATTTTCTATAAAATTCCAAGAAGTCGTTTCATATCTACACTAATATGAAGAGGAAAGATGTAACTCCTTGTTTGTTTGAATGGAATAGGCTTCGAAACTACTGAACCGATTTGGAAAATTATTTCACCATTACAGTCCTACATTAATAATAATTTAATAAACATAGGCGTACGAAGTTTCCCGTATCATCTAGTGCTACGTAAATAAGATGTGGTTTACGGTGTAGGATAATTACCCCTTAACTCTATCTACACTCAACATCAAATAAACCGCACCTTCCGCGACGCGAACTTTATAGATTTTCTTCTGACACAATCATGGTACCCCAACAATATTGGTGTTATTTGAAAGCAAAATAAATATTCTTAAAGAAAAATACATTTAATTTCTAAATAAATGATTAACATATACCATAAATGTGACTTGAAAATAGACCTCACTTTGGGCTCACCTCTGGGATCAATTAGACCAATTTTTATGGTTATAAAACCAAATAAAGATCTCACGTGTCCTCTTTCACAGATGGATAGCGATTAATCCCAACATAACAGTTTTATAGTCATAAAAAATGGCTATAGCGTAACTACCTATCTTTTGAAGAAGTGACTCTGGATCCTTGTAAAGACACATTTTTGGGGTAAAAACCTTTCCTTTAATGAAATGAAGTTTAGAACTAGGCTTTCAAATGGTACCAATGTTGGTGGGAAGTGGGGATGCATACGTTTGATAAGTGCTTGTCGCGGGAGGTGCGATTTATTTGATGCCGAGTGTATTTATCTACTTCTCAGTCTGACAATAAAATCTGCATGAAATTCGCATTTTAACTGCCCATAAAAAGGCTCAAATAATAACACCCAACCCAGCCCTCATCTTGTCCCTATAAGGCTCCCTTCTGTCATATTTCAAGTGGTGTCCCATCATGGCATTGCAACTCTATCTTGTTTATGATATACGGCAAATATTTGGGCCTTCAGATCCTAATAAATCAGCGGGATTCCCCATTCCTGCACGTAAACACATTATTCACAGCTATCTCCGCTGTCAGGACATATCCACGAGGTTTGTTTAAGGCAGCGGTTCTGAAACTTTGTTAATGAGAATCATCATTAAGTGAGGAGATTCTATATCAAAGCTGAAATTATACTACTTATTTACTATTTTAGACATTACCAGCCATTACTAGCTTGTTGCATCTTTTTTCTTTTTTTTTATGTGACTGGAGGCAACAGAGCAAACGGGTCTACATTTCTAAGAGATTTGTCTTTTTTTGCACGGAAAACTCGTTCATTATCATCATACCTTCTATTATAATAATTTGTGATTTATTGCACGCAAACGCCAAAGATCGTATGTTCTGTGCTAGACTCACGATAATCGATTAAGTATCGTATATTCTCCTGGATTATCGAACCTCCTGGGATATGTTTGCCGAACCCCAGAGGCCTGTGGACGGTGGTTTGGGAATCGCTGGTCAAAACACACTGGCGTGTTGCTGCCTGCATGATAGATATTCGCATTTATTATAAAAGTAATTAGATACAATTCAGGTAGGTATTAATTTACAAGAAATGATGTGTAAGTAGGTTATTGCGAAAAACAACATTGCTATAGCTAGCGTCCTTATTTGGGCAGGAAATTGGCAATTACTTTTATACATGCGATAAATAAAAATTGAATTAGTCTATTCAGTGCTATCAACATAATTTCATTCTTATAACAAAGATAGGTTTAAGTTCCGGGCCTTTTCAAGGCAAGAGTGAATAGGCACTTACAGGGCAGATATGTACCATTCTAGACTGCATCCCACTTAACACCAGGTGCGATTGTGGTCAAATACCTGCCTTGTGCATAAAAAAAAGTTCAAATTATTAGAGCCTAACTTTCCATATTAGTCAGCCTGATTGCAGTTTGAGCGAAGACTAAGGCTGGGTTGCACCATCTTACTTTAACTTTGACAAACGTCAAATATCTGTCAAACTCCATACAAACACCACCGGTTATCGTTAAAGTTACGGTCAAAGTTAGGTGGTGCAACTCACCCTAAGCCTACATTTATCTATAACCGTTACCCGCATTACTGACTGTTGTCTCAAGCAACCAAACTTAATGCAGTACTACCCGCAGTTTACTTTACCAACAGAAGCAGTAAGCCTAAACAGTTGAAACACTCAAAGTAGATCAAAATTACAAGGAGCTTTACGTTCGATTTGCTGCTTCGCTTAAGTAAAGCATCGTTTCTGAATACGGGCGTTGGAGACCAACTGTTTAACTTCTTGGCTAGAATTTAGGGTAAACTTATTTACCCTGTTCCTGATTTTTTGCAGGCCTCCCTTCTTAATACACTAAAATATTATATTCCTTTGTTTTAGTGAACTGGAAAACGTTATAAAGAAAGAAAAGAACCTTTTTGGTGCCAACCAGTAAATAAAATAAATTAACGTTCTGGGAATAAAGGAAAAATGTTGCTTGAAAAATTGGTTATGGTAGAAACAGTTCATTTCTTTACCAATTGTTCCTGAAAATCTAATCAGGAAAGTCTTGTAAAGTTTTTGACTAAGATAACTTGATTACACTTCCTCGTAATATACGAGTACGTTACGTTACTTATGTAATGTAATTACTTCTACAAAATTCAATTACATACGCGGTGATCACTCCTCTAAATATAGGTTGATTATTTTAGGGAGCCATGAGTAGTTATTTATATCTCATTTTAAGCAATGGGTTCTCAAACTGCACTATACCAAATGTAATATGGGTTCAGAAATTCTAAGTGTAGGACTAGAGGAATTTCATCTATGATAGGTTGCTCTATGCACCTATGCATGGAGATAGGTAGTTTTCCAATAACCTCTCATATGAATGACTCACTAACTAGTCGATAGTTTCTCAATCCAAATGTATTTTACCCGAAACCTACAAATCCTTCGGATTCAGCGCTCTTACTTCGAACATTCGGCTTTGTTCCCCCAAGGAATAGTAACAAAACGTTGAGCAGCTGATTTTCTAACCGCCGAGTTATCTAGCGTGCAAACGGCGCTGCAGTAACGCAAACATCCGAGGAACTAAATTAGGTATCTACGTGAATATTATTATTTTGATCAGTTATGTTATCAAATAAAGTAGGTAGGTACTTTATGAGTCCATGGATAGTTCGAAAGAAATAAACCGTTTGGTTTAAACTCAAAGTGACAAACATTGTATAGTTTACTCTTTTTTTAAGAGAAGCACACTTTCTAGAGTTCATCAAGTTAAAAAGTTATTTAAGACATTCTGGCATTTATGTTAGAGTAGCGACCCGCCCTGACTTAATACGGGTGCTAAATATACATATAAAATATCCTCTTTGTAATAAAACTCACATTATTTTCCAAGTAGACTTCTATTTTCTCCAGATACTCGTTACAGGTTCCAGGCACGTCTGTCCACGACAACGGCTCGAGCAAAAGTGATTCGATTCGCCATGTTTTTATCCCTCCTCAATTTAGCAGCCGGTGTTGCCAATAAAAATATTTAAGTTTTAGCCTTGTTTCCACTAGGGGGCACTTTGTGCGCACTAGTGAAAACAAGGCTTTATTCCATCGACCGTAGTTTTTAAAATTTAGCATGGTGTTGCCAGTAATAAAAATATAAATATTCGTTCGGAAATAGATAATTTTAATGAAACCTAACACTCGTCCATCCTGACGCAGTGCATGTCCTCATGCACTGGCAAACCTAACACATGGCCAATCGAATCACCTAACAATGTTATGAATTATATTTATTATTTCAAAATGTACTAGTTATCAAATCATAATAGAACCTTGCAAACCCTCCTTCTTGCAAGTTACAACATCATAAGTCTTATTATCTTGCAAACCCTCCTTCTTGCAAGTTACAACATCATAAGTCTTATTATCTTGCAAACCCTCCTTCTTGCAAGTTACAATAAATAATTTACAAATGAATATCTTGCAAACCCTCCTTCTTGCAAGTTACAATAAATAATATCAAATGAACATCTTGCAAACCCTCCTTCTTGCAAGTTACAATAAATCATTAACACATGAACATCTTGCAAACCATCCTTCTTGCAAGTTTCATTGTGACTAATGTCATTTAAACCCAAGTTATTTAAAGCTGAATCCTCTTTCTCATGACTATTTCATCTTTACTTAAAATCAAACTATCCATTACTTGCTTTTATTTTTTATAGTTTATTCATTAACTCAAGTAGCGACCTATATATTATTTATTTATTCATTATTTATTATCCAATCATGTTTACCTTATATGTAATGTAGTAGATATATGTATAACTTATTAATTCCACTAACAAAACAAATCTTTCATGCGTAACTAAATGTGTTCTCCAAACTTATTAAACGTAATTAAAACAACCCCTTTTTATTTAGAACTTGTAACAAGGTAAATGACTAAGAGCAAGAGCGCTACAAACAATAATTGTTACCTAGCACATATCTGCATAAACGTACAGAATTAGAAAACATGTTTACTATTATCAATTTGTAAAGTGGTCAATCAGTTAAGTACGCAATACAGCTTATCCGATTTAGTACGCTAATAATAAAGTAAAATCACCGGTGAGATGGAAATTATTAGTATGAATATTCTTGTTTATAATAAAATAATAAAAATTTAAGTTCATCACAAGTAAATAAATGATTCATTTCATTCATTTCATTTCAAATCTCCCCTTTCTTTTTATAATTATTTACATGTGCAATAAAAACAATTACTTACATTAAGTACTATAAGTATACAATATATTAATAAACAAACTAATGATTACTTTCAGTGTCACTCGCTATAGAACTATTATCTTCAGCATCCTTATCCTCATTGCCCTCATTTACATCTAAAGCGGCTACGTGAACCCAGGGTAACATTCTATCAGCAGCGACGGTAGTCTGGCGTTTGTTCCTAGTACTGCTTAGACCAGGTATAGAAGCTAACCGATATCGATCGTTGCCTAACACAGTTACTACTCGGTAAGGTCCAATATAAGGAGACATCAGTTTTTTGCTCTTTCCGTCATTCGAGAAGCATGTTCGAGTAATTTTAACAAGTTCTCCCTCCTTATATATCCTAGCTGGACGTCGATTTTTATCATAAGCTTTTTTTTGTTTTTCCTGTTCCTCATCAATCCTATCTTTAACCGATTCCCGTATAGTTGTCAAATCCGTATTTTCACGAGTCTCATGCACAATCTCATTCATTCTAGGATCTAATTCAGAGTTCATACTTGGCCCAAACATAATCTCTGCCGGCGTCCTACCTGTAGTTTTCTGACGAGTGTTATTCATTCCCCATTGCACTCTACCTATTTTGTCATCCCAGACTTTCTCATCAAAGTTAAGATTCTGGGCAGTCAAAGAGCTAATAATAGTGCGATTGCACCGTTCCACTTGCCCGTTAGACCTCGGACTCGCAACCGCATTCAGAACATGTCGAATCCCCTTATCCAGACAAAATTTCTTAAAGGCGTGCGAAGTAAAACACGTTCCACGATCACTTATTATTCTGTCTGGATTACGAAACGTATAAAATATATCTTCGAGTACTCTGATTGCGGTTTGAGTCTTAGTATTACGGACAGGCCTGATAAATATGAATTTTGTAAAAGAGTCGACCACAACAAGGAGATATGAATTCCCTCTATTGGATCGCACAAAGGGCCCAAGGTGGTCTATATGTACAGTATGGAAAGGAACTTCTACTTTAGGTATAGTATGCAACTGTCCCTCATTCGTACTAACCTTTTTAGAATACGCACATTCTATACAAGCCTGAACGTACTTTTTGACGAATTTGGACATTTTGGGAAACCAGTATGTTTTCTTAATTCGTTCTAGTGTCTTCTCGATACCAAAATGTCCAATTTCGTCGTGATTCATACGACAAACTTGCCACCTTGCCCCTTTGGGCACCACCCAGCGCAAATCTGTTTTGTCCCCATTTACACACTTATATAGTTTATTGTCCCTAATCAGATAGTTGTCTTTTATATATTTTAGACCATCTATATCCATGTTACAATCGATGATATTACGAATTCGATTAAGTTCAGAGTCTCCTAGTTGCAAAGTTTGAAGCCAGTCCTGACCCGTGATTTGCATGACGCTTGGATATGGATCTGTCTCTGTTGTCACATAAGAGTGTTCAGTGGGGTTACGAGACAACGCGTCCACATGAGCCATTTTGGTGCCTGCCCTATATTCAATGTTACATTGAAATTCTTGTAATAAGAGCCACCAACGGGCTATGCGTGGAATCAGATCACGCTTGGAAAATGTTGAGCGCAAAGCGCTACAGTCCGTAACTATTTTGAAGTTTTGCCCTAACAGATACACTCTGAATTTCTTTAGGGAGCACACCACAGCCAGCGTTTCCAACTCAAAAGCATGGAAGTTCTTTTCCTCTGGTGACGTTTGGCGGCTGTAATACGCCACGGGCTGAAAACTGTCACCATCACTAGACTTCTGTAACAGAATTCCACCTATACCAACCCTGCTGGCGTCAGTGTGTAATTCTGTCACAGCAGTTGGGTCAAAGATAGCTAGTATGGGCCTATGGACTAACCTATCCTTGAGAGTCTGAAACGCTGCCTGTTGGTCCTCAGTCCATACCCATTCTGCGTCCTTTTTAAGCAATTTGTTTAGGGGATGCGCTAGTGCGGCAAAATTGCGAATAAACTTCCTAAAGTAGCTTACTAGCCCTAAAAATTGGCGGACCGCGTGCACATTAGTGGGACATGGAAAATCAACTACGGATTGAATTTTCTTATCACCAGGTCGTATACCCTCTGAACTGATCTCATATCCTAAATAATTGATTTTGGTTTTAAGGAAATCGCACTTCGACAAATTTAATTTCAGATCTGCTTCCTCTATTAATCGTAGGACTCTCTCCAGTCTTTCCAAGCATTCATCCACACTTTTTCCGTATATTAAAATGTCGTCAATATAAGCAGTTGCTTCAGAAAATCTAGCTGACCCTAAAACTTTATTCATCATTCGCTGAAAAACCGCCGGCGCGTTTGCCAGCCCGAAGGGCATACGGTTAAATTCGTATTGCCCATCCGGGGTGACAAACGACGTCAGCTGTTTAGAGTCATCTGATAAAGGCACCTGATAATAGCCAGAAGACATGTCTAAAGATACGAAATATGCCTGTCCTGACAGCCTCGCAATCTCGTCTTCTATCACTGGCATTGGGTACCGTTCTTTCACAGTAATAGAGTTTAGCTGCCTATAGTCAACACACAACCTTTGTCGTCCATCTTTCTTTCGCACCAGAATAATAGGACTGGCATATTCCGAAACTGACTCTCGTACAATCCCTGCCTCTAACATTTCTCCAATCATTTCCCTAACCTGTTCACGTTCCTTGTGAGACAATCTATACGGTCGATATACTACGGGCCGCTTACTATTCAATTCTATGTGCATTTCGGTGATATTAGTGCACCCTAATTCTTTCAAAGATGACGCAAAACAATGTTCATATTCCCTCAATAGTTGTAGTAATTTTTGTTTGTGTTCGTCGCTAATTGTACTGCCTATATGAACCTGCTCGATGTCTATGACATTGTTTTGTGTTTGAGCGACATCATTAGTCACACGCGTAAGGCGTTTTACCACATTGACTTTAATACCCCTCCCGAATATAACCCCTTCGCGAAACTGACAACTCTTTGATACAGGAGTTATGTACACATAGAGCTTTCCTCCTCTTACTTCGTACACACCCCCATTGATCTTAAATTGTTGGGTGGGTTTCCCCACTATCCTAGTATTTAACAAGATGGTTCCATTTGTGATCGAGTTTGTACATGCCCTAACGGCAGCTGGACCATAAATATTGCTACTAGTCATGCTGTAAACTGTAATAGAGGTATTTTCCATGATATCGGTATTTGAGAATGGAAGCTCGGTGACTACGTTTGTGAACTTTAATTGTTGTGCGTCCTTATATACAACAATATGCGGCTGTTCAGTATAAGATTGTCCCACCAGCAACGGATAATCAAGTAATTTATCATCAACTAGGTGACATTTCACACGCGCATCCACACCATCAATGTTGACATTCACTTCAACACTACCTAACGACTGAATTATGTTATTGCCAAAACCCTTAAGCGGGGTAGAACAAGTATTGTCACACGACAACCCTAAAGTTGTTGCAATAGATTGTGAAAGTAACGTAACTTCACTGCCGAAGTCAATAAAAGATTTAAATGGGATGTCATTTACCCTACATTCCTTAATAAATTTTGAGTTGGTCCCTGACATTGAAATGCTCATTGTCTTGCGTGCGGGAACTACACTATCATTAGTACCAACGTGTTCAGATCTAATTGTACAATTATCTGACTTGTGACCTATTCTACGACACTTCGTACATTGAATTAGTGGTTTTGGACATTTTAAGTATGGGTGTCCATTTTCCTTGCAGTTAAAGCAGTATAACTGTGTATTATTGCCACTAGGCTTGATTGGGCGGAGAAGGGAGCTATTCCTCGAATCGTTAGATCTAGTTTTAAAGTTATTGCGGTCAAACGGTTGCTGGCTTTCTTTATTACTCATTAAGAATTGAAGTAACTGTTCGGGTTGCGTACAACGTAATGCATTAGCACTAGATCGCATAGTTTTATCGGTTAACCCATGTATAATACAGTCTACCGCTCGCTTGCCTTCAATGTCACACTGGTTTAACAGGGCCAACTTTTCATAAAAATATACTTCTAGGGGTTCATTGTACCTACTCTTTCTTTTCAGCATATCCTCCAAGGATTGGCCATAATTCTGTTCGATAGGAAAAGCATTCAAAAGTTTTTGTTGCCACTCAGTCCAACTAAATAATATGGAATTTAAACTTTCGTACCACGTTTTAGCCAATCCTTGGAGTTTTTGCATCGCGAAATGAATTACTGTTTTTTTCATCCCAACCGTACACCGTAGCACACTCATTCACCTTCTTAAGCCAAATATCTATGCGTTGACTCTTTGAAGAAGGGTCAAAGTCTGGCAGAATATTTTTAGAGTGTATATTGTTACTATGCATCTGAGTGGGTAGGGTGGACGGCTGAGACTGATTCTTAACGTTACTAAGTGAATTTATCATATTAATCACGTCCCTAGCAGAAAAAGTTGGGCTTTCTGACCTTTTATACTTCTGAGCTGGGGCGCCATCCTCGATGAATTCTCCGATGCGTGCCCGGCGAAACTCCGAGCTGCGCGACCGGCGGGTACCCCTGCGTGCGCGTCGCTCCTCACTTTCTCGTTCTCCCCGACGTTGCTGCTCACGGTGATAGTTGCGGCCGCGGCTCTCCCTTTCCGAGGCCATCCGGTGCAGCTGGCTCCGTTCTCTCCGTAATTGGTCCTCCAGGTCCCGTATGCGTTGACGTTCACGTTCTAGGTCTACATCCTTCTTAAGTAGACTTCTGTCACGTTCCGTACTTCTCAGTCGGCTTCGGCTGCGGTGGCTTCGGCTACGGTAGCCCCGGCTTCCTCGGCGAGTATGGCTGCGACTGCGTCGCATCGATTCTCGGCTACCACCAGCTGTTTGTTTTTCAGGCGTCTTCAAACGGCGCAGCGGTGGTAATTCATCATCGTGCGGCATTATTCTGAAACTCGAAAACGTAAGCTATGTATTTGTCCTTTATTAAATACTTGATATCCTGTTATCTCGAAAACGGTGCGTCCTAGCGCAAAAATAACAAAATTTTGGCCCCCGTAGACCCCATACTAAGCACAGGTCTCATTATACAAGTTAACAAAAATGACCTTCGAATGACCTTTCAAGTTTTCTAAAAATTAAAACTGTAATAAATACCAATATTTAGTTTTAAAGTGTTATAAAATGCAAAAAGGAATGTTTTCAGCTACCTACGTAAGTAATTAAAGTGCAAAAATAAGAAATAAATAAAAAATACTGTAAGTGGGTACATGCCACTTCTGAAATGTAATAAAACTCACATTATTTTCCAAGTAGACTTCTATTTTCTCCAGATACTCGTTACAGGTTCCAGGCACGTCTGTCCACGACAACGGCTCGAGCAAAAGTGATTCGATTCGCCATGTTTTTATCCCTCCTCAATTTAGCAGCCGGTGTTGCCAATAAAAATATTTAAGTTTTAGCCTTGTTTCCACTAGGGGGCACTTTGTGCGCACTAGTGAAAACAAGGCTTTATTCCATCGACCGTAGTTTTTAAAATTTAGCATGGTGTTGCCAGTAATAAAAATATAAATATTCGTTCGGAAATAGATAATTTTAATGAAACCTAACATCTTGAATCACTCTATCCATTTAAAAAATTCACATCGAATTCCATTACTTAGTTTTAAAGATTTAAGCATACGCAGGGACAGGCAGACGGAAAAGCGACTTTGTTTTATACTATGTAGTGATGAAGCAGTTTTAGTTTCACAGTTCTTCTAAAAACTTATTTCAATATCAGATTAAAAAGTTTGAAAATCATTGGCCTAAACATCACTACCAGCCACCGTTATCTCAATCAGCGTAATTCTTAAACAACCACCACATTAAGGATGGCCTCGCAAAAACCCAGCGGTTATAAGATATTTATAACGTAGACAAGGCTATCATTTGTATAAGAGCAGATACTTTTACGTCATAGAGTGCCTTGATTGAAAAATATACGCTGCTATTTGACGGTCATGAACGAAGGTAGCCTGATGGACGAATGGGGAGCTGAAAGGTCAAAGGGCAGATGGGTTCTTTCTGTGAACCGTGGCGCGTATTGTAGATTTTTCTCTCACCTTAATAGACATAGGTTGAGTTGCACCAACTTACTTTAATCGTAACTACAACAATGACCGTTTTATTATGGGACAGGGGGCAAACTAGCAGATGGATCACCTGATAGTAAATGATTACCGTCTCCCATAGACACCCGCGTTGCGGGTCCAATGACAGCTTCACTTTCCCCTAAGACAAACTTGACCTTCATTGGTTGGGTTTTTATTGGCGGTCAAACTGTAGATCCTGGCTACACAGGAGCTGCAGCGGTAGGAACGAGATGTGGGAATAGTTCCGTCTATATCAACTTACCACTAGTGACGTTCACAAACTTTGACCCAAACATCACAAAATCCAATGTTGACCAGAAAATCGCAGTTTAAATAGATTTAGTGCTTTATTGACCTAATTCAATGTTTCCTTCAAATAGAAAACGGCATTACCTACGTAATTTGATTCGATTTCACGTAACGGTCATAAAAGAGGCCTACATTCATAACCAGATCCACTTTGAAGCATAAATCTCGTCTCAGACCGCGCCAGGTTTTGTAAAAACCTCGGATATCGTTTATTCTACTCAAGTACGCAATCTCACGGATCTTTAACGAGTGCCATAAAATGTTGGCGTGTCTATGTTTATTGTCTATGATATTTTTATCGGTTCGATGGAGTAGCTCTTTGCCGAATTTCTTTGTACGGATAAATCAAATCAAGGTGTACGTTGGGGTACTTTGTGTAATGGTGATAGGTGTTGTTTTACAACAAAAACGTGAGTCTGATTACCTTTCGTAATGAAATTGATTCTAGAGATGTAAGTACACGTGAGTGAGATTTAAGTGTATTTATTTTGTATGTTAGAATTGAGAAAATGTCGGGTTTTGTGAATAGACTAATGTAAGTATTACTATCATAAGCTTTGTTCCTGAAGCGAACTGTTTTATATTATTTGATTACTTAAATATTTAAACCCATGTAGGAATAATACAAATGAATATTCATGAATGAACGATGTAATTTGCTCCCAGATTTAACCTGAAAAACCTCAGATGAGGCCTGGAAAATATCTTCTAATACAGAAAAATGTTTGTGGAAATCCTTGGGGAAGGCCTTTGTCCAGCAGTGGACGTCTTCCGGCTGAAACGAATGAACGAACAGACAAATAGCTCATTGAGTCTATCTAGATCTAGTGGATCTTTTTATAGGATTGTCCTGCGATATCGTAGGTACCTAAGCATTTCCCGAGGGAAACGTCAAGTTTTTTCATTTTCACCAGAGTCTGATAATAAATTCACGAGACAAAGTTTATTTAAGTATAATTTCATAATTGTCCGACCGAGTACACCGCTTTGCGATTTAAGCAACGCACCGCTTCACATAAACAACATTTGTTTCACATCAAAGGCGGAACGAAAGCGTTTTCCAATTTTAAATGACCGAACCGAACGGCCCGCGTTCTGAAAATAGCCGAGCGCGTCCGAAGCGCGCCGAAAATAACCGAACGCACCCGAGTCACGACGAAAATAGTCGAACGCACGCAAGCGCACCGCCGGCGTAATTCTTGACCCTATTTCAGAAATGTCTTAAGTTCTAAAGTTAGATTGTGCGTGCACCACGTGTAGTTGATACCGAAGGACAGTTAGTCCAGTCATTATAGTTAGTAAGTTCACCTCGGAATTCGAGATACCCAGCTGTAAGTCTGTAAATACGTGTATATTGACACCCTAAAAGTTGTCTCAAAACCTACATATGGTAGGGTGTAAGCAACTATTAAATTTCAAGGTCAACGGTCACAAAAATCGGTTTTTTGCGCTTTTTTTAGAAATATCTCATTTCCTGTGGGTTTTTTGCTATTTGTATTTATTATTAGAGATGGGCCGACTAGTCGCCGACTAGTCGGGAAAGCCGACTATTCGGCATCATTTATAGTCGGCCGACTAGTGACGACTATCCGGCAAAATCTGCCGATTATAATCGGTGCATTACAAAATTAAATAGGTATGTGAATTAAATAAAACTCATAATTACCAAGATGATTATGAGGTAGACCTAGGGTGTTTATCTAAACTATTTTTGACTGCAAAAAATCAGTAAAAAGTGGTTTCACCTGATTTAAAATTTTAGCAATCAGTCTAAATTCATACAAAGTTAAGATTAGTTAAAATTACCAGGAAATCATCAAAAATGTGTAAAGTTTACGTAATTTGTCCATATAAAAATTATGACACTCTTTTATGTGGGGCTCCTCTCATCGGAAAGATGAGGAATACCCACATAAATAACCCCTGAGCTCCGTCGATCGCCTTAGTGTGAAAAACTATGGGAATCCGAACAAAGTCAGTCACAGTCTGTGCCAGCAATTGGCGGGCCCTGCCTATCCGACGGTGGTGGTAGTCTGTGCCATGTAGGCCCCAGCTTCTGACCATCACCGTGGAGGGTGGAGAGGAATCAGTGGGCCTAGGATGCGTGCCGTTTTGACGTCGATAAGTAAGAATAATATCACGGCGCGCCAGGAGCCCAGCAGGAGGCGATCATATTGTCACCTCCTCTGACCCCTCCGCCGTCGAAAATTATGACATTGCTTTAATTTTTTCTCATAATCAAAGAAATCGCATTTCTCAAGAAGTTTAAATATATTTATCCCTTTAGAAATCTAGATATTCTTATTTATTTGAGAAATTTAGATATTATTCTTCAGACAAGTAGGTATTAGAATGATCGGCATTGCCGACTAGTCGGCCGAATAATCGGCAATTTGAAAACCGATTAGTCGGCTAGTCGGTTAGTCGGCAAAGACCATAGTCGGCCCATCACTATTTATTATCAATATTGTAGAATACTAAATTCTCTACAAATTTTGTTTAAAAACTTTTTTTATATGGTGAACCGTTTTCGAGATAGAGGGCGGAGAGCGCGCGGTCACTGCATCACTTCAGGTCTACTTAAGCGGTTTAGATTTTTCATACAAAAGGATTTTCCCGCTAATTCCTGTGGGAATTTCGGAAATACTAAGCTTTGAGTTTACTAAGGTACCTACATGCCAAATTTCAAGCGTCTAACTTCCGTTAAGCGTTTAGATTTTTCATACAAAAGGATTTTCCCGCTAATTCCTGTTCCCGTGGGAATTCCTAAGGATACTATAACCTGCCCAGGTGTATGAAGAATAATTGTACCAAGTTTCGTTAAAATCCGTCGAGTAGTTTTTGTTTCTATAAGGAACATACAGACGGACAGAATTCTATACATGAAATATATTTTCAAAATAACTATCAGGGGGTGATTAGTGATCGATACTGATGCCAAAAATGCAATCAGTAAAATTTTTGTCTGTCTGTCTGTCCGTCTGTATGTTCCTTATAGAAACAAAAACTGCTCGACGGATTTTAACGAAACTTGGTACAATTATTCTTCATACACCTGGGCAGGTTATAGTTTACTTAGGAATTCCCACGGGAACAGGAATTAGCGGGAAAATCCTTTTGTATGAAAAATCTAAACGCTTAACGGAAGTTAGACGGTTGAAATTTGGCATGTAGGTACCTTAGTAAACTTAAAGCTTATTTACAACAAGTAATTACCGAAATTCCCACGGGAACAGGAATTAGCGGGAAAATCCTTTTGTATGAAAAACCTAAACCGCTTAAGTTGACCTGAAGTGATGCAGTGACCGCGCGCTCTCCGCCCTCTATCTCGAAAACGGTTCACCGTATAAAAAAATTTTTTAAACAAAATTTGTAGAGAATTTAGTATTCTACAATATTGATAATAAATACAAATAGCAAAAAACCCATAGGAAATGAGATATTTCCAAAAAAAGCGCAAAAAACCGATTTTTGTGACCTTTGACCTTAAAATTTAATAGTTGCTTACACCCTACCATATGTAGGTTTTGAGACAACTTTTAGGGTGTCAATATACAAGTATTTACAGACTTACAGCTGGGTATCTCTAATTCCGAGATTCTTACCTAATTTAAGCTTAAATGACTGGACTAAGTGGTATTTTTAGCGCGCACGAGATTTTTCACGTTCTGAAATCTTGGGAATTTGATTCTTACATGTATGTATGTGAATATAGTATTACTTTCGCATTTATGATCTTAGTAGGATTACAAAAATTCACAAGAGCTTGAATCTTATGTTTATCTTAAGTTTCAGATGAGTCTTGAGCTTCAAACAAATAATAACAGGGGCCCTAAAGTAGTACTTATTAATAAAAGAAGGTATTATTAACAGCCAGGTATCATTTAGAAGCAATAATAAATCTTTTGTGTCATTGCACTCAACAGAGACGGCAACCACCGATGATACAGGGTGTAAAAAGAAGTCGGCATAAGCTTCAACAGCGAACTCAAATGCATTCTACACTCCAAACTTGCTGACCCGCCAACATGAGTCGTAGACTTTTGACATGACAAGTCATAGGAAATACAAATCGTCAGAATGATTCTTTTGAAATAAAGACGACGAAACTAAGCGGCTTGGTGTGTAGAGTCAGTAGTCCTTAACAAATCACTGCTTGGAGCTGTATTATGCGGTTCTTAACGATTTGACGTGAAGTCGAATTTATACTGGCAAATAAAAAAATCTAAATATAGGAAACATGTTTCGGGGAGAAAATCAGCTGATTTACAACTCAAAAGCATTGTCATAATTTACTGTTTGAGTTTCTAGCAATCTTTACATTTTACGTTGCAAACTATAGAGTACCCAAGGTAAGTCTGTAGTCAAAGACTGTAGACAAAATGTATTTTTTTACTTGGAGAGGAAGAAGTACAGGTGGTAAATAAAGTGTGTGTGTACCACCCTGTATAAAACCTTCAATAAACAAATGCTACGTCATTCAGAATGAACGACAAGGATTGATGAAGCGTCCAAACGATTGCTTCGTTCTAATCTAATAAATGTATCGCTTCAAACAATATTAGCAGTCTCAATAACGACGGCTTGAGTTTCAGGATGACAAATGAATAATAAAATATATGTATAGGTAAGTAGGTATCGACCTTTATTTAGCATTGAAATAAAATGGATGTGCAAAAAATAGAACACAATACAATAAGTAGGGGAGTTTTTTTTTAGTTTTTGGAAACCTATTAACTATCAGCGAGCGCTCGCAATAGCGCACATTTGTTAGCTCGAGACTTGAACTAAAAAAAGCGCATTGTTACGAGCTTGCTAGTAGTTATTGAATTCCAAAAAAATCGTCAATCTCACAACAGTAACTCTCCTCTGTTACAAACCACCTCGGTCTTCATTAAGCTTGTTACTATTTTTCCCCGAAGCTTGTAAGTATTCTCAGTTTGGTTAAAATATTGCAGGATTCTAATATTCTAACTAATACTTAAGTAAAAATAATAAATTAAAAATAAGATACTTTTTTAACTTCAACGGGAAAGCTCAGACCCCGCGTAACAAAGGGCACAGAAGACTGGGATAGCTCTTGGTGTGCAATGTTCATCTCAACTGCTGAAAATGAAGGAGCCGAAGGTGGAAAAAGTTTCACCCGAAATCCTAAACCACAAACAAATTATCTTCACAATGTGTGAGATAAGCTTATCTTATGTACAGTTAGCTTTAAATAGTTCGTGACACCTAACTAAAGTAGCCAAAAAGTTCGCAACACGCCTTTGTTATATTGGAATAAAGTAATAAAGTTGACCATACTTTTTCTTAGGGTTCGGACAAACCAATGCGATCACACCGCGATCAGCCGGCGTGCAGCGATGGCGACCAGACCTAAATGCATTGATCGCCATCGCTGCACGCCGGTTGATCGCGTTGGTTTGGCCGAACCTTTAATGAATTTCTTTTTGAATCGTGTCTTGAGTCGAAATAAAATACTGCTAACTTTCAGCATTTTCCGTTCATGTCAAAAAGATGGTAATCCTACTGGTCACACGTCGAACAAGGAAGAGGAATGTGTTCGCGCGCCCGCCCAAATTCTTTGGGCGCTGCGCATGCTTAGGTGACACGTGCAGTAATTGGGCGGGAATTATGATGGATTTCTATACACACTGACAACATGGCCTCTTAAAGTTCAATGCTGTCAGTGTCAGATTACCGTTTCGAGCGTCGGTAGTTTGTCGTTCGCTGGACTATTGTTGTGAACTCACTCACTCACTCTTAACTTCCAAACACAAGTAGTTTTAGCCACGGTAGAGGGTTTAACGGGTGTATATTCTTTGTTAATAAACATAACTTCTTTTGGCGCAGTCGGATAAAAATTTAACAGTGTAAGGCATGAATATGTTACGGTCAAAGTGATAAATGTGAAAATTACACCGGTCAACAAAAAAAAATTTTTTTTTTGCGCATGGATTTTACTTATTATATTCTGATTATATAAGCAAATGTATATAAAAAAGTGCAATTACAAATCGAAAATATTTGCTTTTTAAGAAGTTGTAGCGATTTGAATTTTCCATCTTCATAGTAGAATGTCTCTCAAGATGCACGTCACATTCTCATTGGGATATATTTATAAATAATTATGGGGGCTTATTCGCAAGAACAAGGGGCACGCTTTCATCAAAATATAGTGGGATTTGAGAAACGACTTTACCAAGGCCAGTATACTGAAAGCATGATAGGGTTAGATTTTTATGAAAAAAATCTTCTATGGAACATGACAGGAAATTAGAACTTTTCATTTTTAATAAATATTTGGACTCTATTTTAATTTTTCTCTTGTGAGAATGAATATTAAATGGATGTTTGTTATGTTTTAATAATTAGAAAGAATGAAAGAAAGAAAGAAAAAAAAATATTTGGCAACAAATTATATCATCTCTATGTTCATGTTTCATACATTCATTGATATGAATTTTTATATTTTTTACACATAAAAGCAAATTCAGAACAATTTTTTGTCGTTATTCTTGTTTCTAGGTTATAAAGCAATAAAAATAAGCTATGCATAACCCGTGCGCAAAAATACTGTAGACAGTTGTTATTAATAATCGCCGGTTATTATGAATAACTACCGCATGATTTGGTAAATGTGATTAATATGAGGTCATTTATGTGTATATAAAACTAAATAGGGCCACCCCCGCCGCACCTTAACCTATTTTTCACTTTAAATCAAAACATTATGTTATAGGCATCATGGAAAAGTAATATTATGCAAGAAACATTCCAAACTCATTATGCCAAATTATATTAACCCAGATACTCCTGAAACATTTTACTATCTCCAAACTTAATAATCTTTGTATATGAGGCTTAAAAACTGACAAATAACATGGGAAAAATAAGAAAAAAAATATTTCCCTCGTGGAAATTCGGAAAAGCGGTGTCGTTTATAAACAACAGTAGTAAAATGCACTACTATGAGGTATGCATTGCATAAAGAAAACCATCCTTTATTTTATTTGGCTTTTGTGACAAAACTGAGTAATATTACTTTTGGTATTATCTTTTGTTTCTTTAATTGTAAAAATGCATAACTGAAGATAGGTACCACGGTAATTCCCTGCATTACGCACCCTTTTGAGGGATAGCAAACTCGAGTCGATGTCTCTTCGACAGGATGTGCGATGCCAAAAGCAAGAGCGTCCGAGGAAGACCAGCTTCTTGACATGCCCTTACGAGAATGTCAGGATAAATCTGAGCGGGGAGCCTATTGGGGGGTCATTCCACTTTGTTCACCTGGGTGAAGAAAGTGAAATAGAAATAGAAATATTTATTTGTCTTTTTAGTGTCCTCATCTCACCTCGGAACCATTTCACCTAGCTTCATTTTACAGGTGGATTGCGTCGACTAAAACGATCACCTAGAACCTTTGTTCACCTAGAAATTAATTCACCCTGGTAAACAAATGCGAAAACCTGGGTGAATTCATCCCTAAAAATAGATGAACAAAAGCGACTGCTTTAGTCAAATCAAGTCATATGGATAATATCATCTGGGTGAAATGGTTCTGAGGTGAAATGAGGACACGAAAAATAACACTTTCTTCACCCAGGTGATATCACCGAGGTGAACATAATGGAATAATCCTATTGGGGCCACTGGACCACTGAGCCACTGCTCAGTAATTGTTTTTATTCTAGTTGTGTTGTTATTGTTTATAGGTATCTATGTATTAACTACTGTATCAATAATCATCAGACAATCTAGTACTTGAAAATTATTGTCATTTTCTAGCTCCTCGACGAAATCATGAAGCTCCAGAGCCTGATAATGTGTCCTACAGTAAAAAATAAAATAATAATGTCTTGAAAGATAAAGTAGTACATTTTACTGCTGGCGTTTATAAACAACACCAGTTATTTTTCGTTATAACTTCTTACCAAAGGGTCTGAATCAGTGTGATTTGATGTTTATATGTAGTTTATGATACTAACATCACGTTTTATATAAACTATCTCAATAAAGTGTGCAACTTATTATTATTACTTATCTTGAAAACTCATCGTTGAAAATGGCTAAATAAACTTGTAAATATTATGGAAAACCTAATGAATTATTAAGATTTGCCACATAGACTAAGTCGACAAAGCCTTCACCTGTCAAGTAACATAAATAAATAAAAACAAAAGTACCTAATCTCCAAATTTTTTTGTTTCTATGTGTTGTTTTAAAACGACGGTAGTATAAAGTGGGTTAATATTTGATATCAAAACTTTCAAAAGTTTGGCTGTACACAAGCACGTACACAAGATGTTGTTCTCTTTTATGAAATTTGTTAGTACTAAGGTTGAATGATTAAATAATCACTGTTAAATGTGATTAATTTATCACATTTACCGCGACTGTCGGTAATTATTCATAATAACCGGTTATTATTAATAATTTTCAATTTATCACATTAACCGTAACAAATATACAAATAAGTTTGTCATAGTTAAAATGCTATTTGAATTGACTATCTGACTAAAATTAAAAAACTCAAATTGATATCATCTTAACGAGAGAGAACCCCTTTAAGATTTTATAACCTCGTTCAGCAGACATTATAGGGCCATACCATACCACTATAATACTGTTTGAAGAACACCTGATATTCATTTTATCACCAATTCCAGTTCCATTCCAATTTTATGGGGAATAATAAAATTACGCCATAAATTCCAGCGCCTCCAGGATCAAGGAACCCGAATGCGTATTTTTGTACTTCGTTTTTTCTCATTTTGACTAAACAATTTGTTACGGAGTTTCTTGCGTTATTTAATTTCAGTACCAGCCGATATAATAGTATGTAGTGGTAAGGAGGTTTTCGCATCGGGGTGTGTACCTAAGTATTAAATAAGTCCCAGTAACGAAAGACTGACAAAGTAGGTTTTTACCCACGACGGGGAAACTCTTGGCCTGCGTCTCACCTGATAGAAAGTGATGATCAGGCCGAAGGTGGAAGCGAGTTTTACCCGGTCTCCTAAGCCACAGAGGAACTGGATATCTTACCTCTAACTGCCGGAACTGAACTGACTGAGTTTGTTACGCTACATTTTGATATTATTAGCCATCAATAACATTAACATCAGGTCATTTATTCCTCATTGCAGGAGCGTTTCTCTTTAGTTTACAAGAGGCAATGAAGAATTTGGCCTACGTTATAAGCCCGGTAATTAGTAGAAAACTAATTTGGTTTTCAGAGCTTGCATTAGTCAATATAGGGACGGAGCAGTAAAGAAAAATGTTGCAAAAACGGGAAATATTATTCAAACTATTTTCACACGTACGAAGTCGCGGACACAGCACAGCTAGTAAGAAATATTTTGGTATCTTCCCATATTGAAATAGACTGCAACTGCAAAATATGCTCGTATATAAATCTCTATATCAACAAGGTGGCTTTCAGCCCGCATAGCAGGTTGTGCCGTCTGTATGCAAACCTAATATTTCAAACCTTTTGACAGCCAGCGGAATTGAAAAATCGCATGATTGAGCTCGGTTTACACTGAACTGAATAAAACTGTGAGTTCAATAAAACGTAGTTTTCCGAAAATACTTAATTGCTTACGAATGACGTCGTCAATTTTAAGTACTCTGAGTTTTTTTTATTTATGAAGGAAATAAACAGCAACATTTTATAAAACACTAGCTTTCCATAAAACACTAAAACACTAATTTTGTCTGTCACAGAAAACCCTTATCGCGCGCGTCCCTGTTTCACAAACCGGGATAAAAACTATCCTATGTCCTTTCCCAGGACTCAAACTATCTCTTTACCAAATTTAATTGCTTCAGTGGTTTAGCCGCGAAAGCGTGACAGACAGACAGACAGACAGAGTTACTTTCGCATTTATAATATTAGTATAGAAGTATAGATAGATATAAATCAAACCAAATATCTAAGTATTAGACCCATATTATAAAAATACTTCCCAATTAAGTAGGTATGATGAAATGTAGTCCATGTATTTCTAGCCTGTGATTAGTCCTAATTTTGTAATTAAACAAATTACAAGGCCATAAGTAAGAGCAATCGTCAAAGGGCAAAAATGGGTCTGAAAGCAGCTTAATTTTATTTCCTACACTTCTAAGTCTAGTAGTTAGTAGGTAAATGATTTTAATTTTTAAAAGGAATTTTTAACTAAGAATGAACAGCCTTCTTTATGATGTACGCTCTTAGCTGCTTCAAAAAAAATACATGCACCCTTGAGACGAACACAAACGCCTCATAGTAATGTATTCACAAACATTACTATGAGGTTTCACAGTGCGCGTGGACGCACAGGGTGACACACAAACCAATCACAGAGTTATATTCAACGCTGTGCGTTCGATTTGCTGCTTTACTTAAGTAAGCATCTTTTGTGAATACGGGCGAAAGGCCTTTAAAAATTTCAACTCTTTTAACCATCCTCTAATAATCCTAGCATCTTCAAAACACTATTAAAGATTAATGAAAGGGATGATCTTGGATCTTCATAGCTCGTCGAAAGTTGCCAACTTCGAAGGCCACTTATAAAAGGAGAAACTTCCCGCTAAAAGCGAAGTCATGCATGCGTAAGGGTCGGGCCGGTTAGTAAATAAATATGCTTAAAAGGTACAGTCACCAGCATTGAAGTTTCGTTGCAATATCGATCCCATCAAGTCTTTCAAATGGGTGAAAAATTTAGACAAAGAGCTAGTGAACGCCAGACCTACGTCATTTTATAAAAGCTGAAAGTTTGTCAGCGTATGCTCCCAATGTAGGATATAATGTTGATGAATCATGAAGTTTGGGTCATCGTGGCTTTGGCAGCTATCCTAAAAAAAACTGTCTGGCAAGGAGTTGGAACTGTCAAAACTGTCTGGCTGATGAGGAAACTACTTCTACTTTTATGGTATAACGTATGAAGGCAGTGTTGAGTTTGATATACCGTCTTGCAAATGGATGGAATGTAGAGACATAAACGTACGCATTTTTTTACATTTAGACAAGGCGCAGACCATTGATTTTTCGTCGATCAGTATGGGCATGTATGGAAGTGCGCACATTACACCGATTTGATTTGTCCGATTCTTCATACAATTTAAAATCGGGCACAACTATCGACCAACTAAAAATTGGTTAGAACTATTTGTTGTACCTTGTAAACAATATTAGGTTGAAACGAGACAAAAGATATTGCAAATAGAGTCACAAACTAGTATACAGGGTGTTAGGTAAATGGGTATATGAGCCGACACTAGCCCATGTTAACATGGTCATATAAATGGTATGGTGAAGTCAGAAATTTGACATCATAATTTTATTTTTTTAATTTTCATACAAAATAAATTTTATAAAATCCGATTTGTATGAAAATTAAAATACTTAAAATGAAGATATCAATTTTCTGACTTCACCATACCATTTATATGACCATGTTAACATGGGCTAGTGTCGGCTCATATACCCATTTACCTAACACCCTGTATAAACACAGGCCCGCAATACTATACGTGTCCCAATTTAGTGGACCCACTCATGCTCGAGTGCGGGACGGTCAGTTGAGTCGAGGCTGGTCAAACTTTGGATTGGGTTGTTAGTAAATAAGTAAATAATTGCTTGTAGTAATCAAAGTTCGAACTTCCGTAGAATACGGATCTATGAAGTACTAATGTATTTCGAGAACTCAAATTGTTTACTTGTTACATCATGAGTCGTGACCAGTTAGGACATACATTAATAACAATTCAAAGGTCTATGTTACTATTTTAGTTTGTTTACATTGAATTGTATATTGTGTTAATAAGTAATAGGATCTTAGAATTTTAACAATCAGCAAGATTTACTCAATTTACCTACTCTTAGGCTCAGTTGCACCATCTTACTTTAACTTGAACAAACGTCAAAAATCTGTCAAACTCCATACAAAATTGGTCAGAGATTATTGTCTACAAACAAACTTTATGTAGCTCTTTATAACATTAGTGTAGATTCCTAATCTTAAAAGTTGCGCCTCTAAAAATCTGCCCCAAATTCTTTTCAGTCTGCCTCATTTTTAAAAGAAAAAAAGTTTTGCCTCTCTAAAATGCCTCTGTCAAATTCTCTCCAGTCTGCCTCTCCCTTTACCGAGTTAATATTCGCCCCGCGTCGTCGCCTGTCCTGTGGCAATTTACCATTGTGTCGGACGGTCAGCAAAAACTGTAACTCCGCAGTTAGCCGTCCATTTTTCATTTGACACAAAAGCGTCAGTTAAGAGCGTCATTCAAGTGATATAGTAATCTCCTCGGAGAATATGATGGATTTGTGTTTATCACCGTCATTATTTCAGCAGCAGGACGTCTGCGGAACATTTGTGTTTATGATGGGGTGAAACTCATCGATTGAGCGAAATATGGGCATGAATTTCGAAGGCTGTTGAGATTGCATGGGTAACATTCGAAATATATACCTATCTAACTAACTGAATTCGGACTAAAATTCGGATTATTTAATGCAAACTACTCGTATTTAAGTTATAGATTTTTGCTGAAAAAGAGACCAAGACGTAGACTGCAGTTGTAGTTTCTAATGATTACTACTTGCTACGGAAATGTATTTGAAAGAGTTTGCGAATTATTGCCAAAAACAATAACAAAAGTACATAGAAAAATTGAAATTAAAATCTTTAATCGTTTAAATTAGCCCAGTAGATAGGGATTTTTAAACACATCACTTACCTACACGTCTGACATGGGTCAATCGTAACGACGCAACGTACGTTTTGGGACACAAAATTATATTTATTTTCGAACGAGCAGGTTGATGTATTTAAAGTGCAAATCAAACAAACGGGATATAAACACACTAGAGAAATTTTTCATTGTGTCTTATTTAGAACTCTAACCTAGAACCTCTGAGTTGAAAGAGTCAATTAGAACTACGCTTTATAGCCATAAGACCGCCTAAATTGTGACGTATCTTTTGTATATTTCTTTTTTTTTCTGTCTTGTAAGGTGTACAATAAAGTGCGTTCTATCTATGCAATAAGCAACAAAGTTTCGGCTAAGAGTAGGCGCACACCGTTGATTTTTCGTCGGCCGATAGTTTGGTCGGGCAGTTAATCAGTTGGGCATGTATGGGAGTGCGCACACTACGCCGATTCGATTTGGCCGATTCTTCATACAATTTAAAATCGGGCACAACTATCGGCCAACTAAAAATCAACGGTGTGCGCCTACTCTTAAAATCGGGCACAACTATCGGCCAACTAAAAATCAACGGTGTGCGCCTACTCTAATCTATTCATCTGACATTAGATTGCAGATAGTGCAACGACCGATGTCAGACACCCTCAAAGACCCTTCTCAGCGTGAGTTAACGAAGTTATGATATCTGTGGCCGCAATCACGAGCTGTCTGAGCTATAATGGATTCACGTAGAGTCACGTCTCTATAGCTCGCCGTGGCCGTGTCAAAAGTTCAAAGCAGTTTAGGTAGGTACTACTTTTTCATACAGGTTCTCGTACATAATTAGACGTTAATTGTATAGGATTAGGGTGTAAATAAGGCAATCAGGTAAGGTAAGCGTTCTCGTTCCTGAAAAAAGCCATACATATTTTCTTACGACTCTAAATCACGGTTTATTAATTGAGATTTTTAGCTTGACCGTAGGTCATTTTCTACTTCAGCCTTGAGAGCTGATTGAAAGTAGATCAACTTTGAGTTCGGCTTCAGTTAGGTTAGTTCAAAGACAAAAATAGACTTAATTTCATACTTAAGTAGAGAATGAGCATTCTGCTTAAATTCTGAATTCAAAACCCGACAGAAAGGACGTTATTTCTTGTTCACCAAATCAATTGGCAACTATTTATTGATTTCAAATCAACTTAGGATTCAATTTTACAGTTAATTGAAAACTAATTGGATTTTCATAGAACTTCAATGATTGAATTTATTTAGAGATATTATGCTTTGGAATTATTGGTTGCTGAATGGTGTTAAGCCTATTGTGCAAAGTATGCTAAGTAGCTTAATCTTATAATACAAGGTGTCTCAAAAGAAAGTTTACATTTGATTAGCTTACTGCGTGAACGCAACAAATCCGAGGTGTGCGGGGGTTATGTCAATCAGTAGCCTGGCTCTTGGGAATTTAGGTGCAATGGAGTATTTCTCGGGAGCAGACCGCGCGTTGTCCTTGCGAGAATTTTACAAAAATGGTTATTCTGCGACTGTAGCGCCTAGATTTCGCCACTTAAATGATGCTCCAAGCATTCTTCTTATTAAGAAATGAGACAAAAAGTTTTAAGAGACCCGTACAACGCTGGAATAGTAGGCGACTATAGTCATCAAAAACGGTAGAAAACGTGGAGAGTGTTAAACAGTCCGCTCGTGACGACCTTCAATTCGGAAGCGCACTAGTGCTTTAAATGTGCATAGATCATCATTACACCGCATTTTTCACAAAGACCTAAAGCTACACTCCTAGAAAATTCAATTGATGCAAGAGTTAAAGCCCCAAGAAGCCAATCAGAGGCTGGTCATGTGAAATTTTCTTTGGAAAATTGATCTCTAGGAGAGAAGACATCAATTGGCCTCCACACAGTCCTAATTTAACAACTATGGACTTTTTCCTATGGAATTAACTTAAATCTAAAGTTTAAGCCACTAAACCAACTTCCCTGGCGTATTTGAAAGAAAATATCCGTCATGAAATGGCAGCCATCACTGAGTTTACCTGCCTGAGCCGTCAGCAGTGATTTTACGGTTCGATTAAATGAGTGCTACGAACGCGAGGGTCTACATTTGGACAAAATTATTTTTAAGAAATAAATTCCCAAAATGTGTACTTTAATAGTTACTAAACATTTTTTCGATACACGGCTTACTTTTTTTTTAATCGATCCACTAAATATAAACTTTCTTTTGAAACACCTTGTATTAGCTAATGCTGAATTGGAGATCCCGATCACATCCCCAAGCAGGCTCTGGATTGGAACCCCCAAGCAAACTTGGCGGCGCACTGTGGCAGACGAGGCGAAGAAGATCGGTAAGACTTGGAGCGAGATCAAACGCGAAACTCAAGACCGAACGCGATGGAGGACTGTTGTGGACGCCCTCTGCCCCATCTAGGGGACATAGGACCTTAAGTCAAAGTAAGTCAAGAATTGGAGACTTGTTTTGTTGCCTGTATCTTCTTCTGCCTCGCCTTATCCCGTTATGTTTGTGGAGTCCCAATAATTTCATGTCCTTTTGGACATTCATCAATTCTGACTTTGTTAACAAATCTGGTTTACAGTAAGTACGTAACAATACTTTTTGTGTGGACGCAGCCTTACATCGCGTGGTTAGCACTTGACGTGGGTAGATTGTTATCTTGCTTATCAAGCTAAGTACTGGGATCTTACCTAGTTGTAATATGGCTTATTTTGCAACAAAATGTATAGTTTGAGTGATGTGCCGGCTACCCACATCATTTTAGTCGTAACTAGCTTCTACCCGCGGCTATGTCTATGTCATTTATAACGCGCCCAATTTACTGTTCGTTGGTCTTGCTAAGACTCAGAACGGCCTAACTAATTAGAACTAGGCTTTTAAATGGTGCCAATATTTTTGGAAAGTGGGGATGCATACGTTTGAAAGTGCTTGTCGCGAGAGGTGCGATTTATTTGATGTCGAGTGTATATGAATTACTTTTTATTGTGTCGTAATTGGCAAGAAAAAGTTTGTAACTAAAGAAAAATTAGATAATATATCTGGAATTTTTTTGATTTCCTTGTTTTCTCTCTAAAATCTATCCATTTCCACCTCTTCAAGTTTTTGACGCAAAAGGTTAGGTGCTTCTCATATCCCTATATACTCGTATACTACTAATATTATAAATGCGAAAGTAACTCTATCTGTTTATGTCGCTTGAAGGAACAGATTTTGATGAAATTTGGCATAGAGATAGTTTGGGTCCCAGGAAAAGACATAGGATAGTTTTTATCCCGGTTTTTTAAAACAACATTTCACGCGGGCGAAGCCGCGGGCGGAAATCTAGTGCTCAATAATTCTTTGAAAAATTACCAAAACAGACATATAGAAGAGATGGTTTTGATATGAGTTTAGATTAGGCAGCCAGGGCAATCAAAACTAACGCCATTGCCGGCAGATTACCTTCCACACAAATGACCCACCATTTCGTAGGATTGTTTCATGAAAATTACAAATAAAATTACCTATTTTTAACACTACAGCTTTAGTTTTTTACCTTAATCATAATAATCTCTAGAGAGATGTATTGGGCCTACAGAGGCCCAAATGAAGATAAATCATACACAAGAGAGATGTGGGAAACTGGGAACATATAGCCGTTTATCATTGAACTAATATAAGTACATAGTATTTTAACTCAATGTTTATTATGATTTAAATGACATATAGTGGCATTTTTGTAGGGTAAGAATGTTTGTGATAATTTCTACAATTATTTTCTGACTAACAGACGTTACTTTTTAAGCTAAAGTGCTTATTAAAAGCCTATTTGCAAAAATAAATGAGTTTTATGAGTTTTTAAACCTCTAAAAAGAGGAAAAAGGGTAAAAATCCTGTAATATAATTACCTACAGTCCATTTCGCAGTTTCATTCCTCCCATGCTAATGTCAGCAATGCGTCGGGCGCCTGACAGACCACATTGCCCCAAGATGAGATTAAACCAGCCGGTTATTCAAAGCACTTCTGACGTTTCCCCCTGGAATAATGTCGGATAAAGGGAAATGGGGCAACTGGAGCAAACCGATGCGAGTGACATGTTTTTAAGAATTGTCGCCTTCTGTTAACTGACGGAATTATGGTATTATGTCTACAAGTAAGTTTATGGTTCATTATAAATTGACCGTAATAAAAATATAATTCTACTTTTCATCTCCGGGTATCCTTCTTTCCATCCATCTTGAAAAAATTGTGTTTATTGTAAAACCTGTGATTTTACAATAAACACAATTTGAATTTGAATTTGAAAAAAGATCGCTAACTAGAGATTTAACACTGTCTAAGGCCGTTTGTAGACATCCGTTTTTTCACCGGACGACGGACCGTCAAAAAACTTATATCCTTTGTTTGCTGTCAATTTTCTCGCCGGACCTATGTCCGATGCATGTGCACACGTTCATTATAAACCATACGCCACCGCTAAATCCGGTGAAAAAATCGGGCTGTTGTCCGGTCAAAAAAACGGATGTTTACAAGCGGCCTTATGGTGCCGTTAACATTTTTACACTTTTAGCATTTTAACATTTTATTATGTGGCATGGAATAAAGTGTAAGGCTGAGTTGCACCATCTTACTTTAACTTTGACAAACGTCAAAAATTTTTCTTCAAACTCCATACAAAACGCACTGGTTATCGTCATAGTTACGGTCAAAGTTAGGTGGTGCAACTCATCATTAGAGGGGTTTACGGGTTTTTTTTTGCAAAAAATAGTAATATGTAACCTCGACGTGAGCAAAGTCGCATAATTTAAGCAGTGTATTGTAAAAGATACGGTTATAAAATGCACTCAATCTATTTTAAAATCAATGAGGCCAACTATTCGTATGAAAAGCGACTAGAACGAAATGAGATTGCAATTTTATCTCAAACTGCATCTACTCCAATAGAATCTATACTCTATTGAAATACCTGGATTCAAAGGTATCAAAGCTTGAAGAAATCGTGGGAGATATTTAATCGAGCGAGTTATTCTGATATTCCGTATTTCTATTCCATTGGCAAAGAAAATCATTTTACATTTCTATTAAGACATACTTTTATGGAGGAAAATGTTTTCCAGCTAATTATAATATGTATTAGTTCTCCCCCTTCACATCAACAACTTTAATAGTAACTATAACGATATCCGATGTTTTTTGTATGGATTTTGTATTTTTGACATTTGATAAAGCTAAAGTAAAATGGTGCAACCCAGCCTTTTACGCCCGTATTTACAAACGATGCTTGCTTTAGTGAAGCAGCAAATCGAACGCACAGCGTTGAAAAGAGCTCTGTGTCGTGTTCGTGTCACCCTGTGCGTCCACGCGCAAAGTTTGTGAATACGGGCGTTAGTTTAATTTACTTGTTGACGTACTACCAATCCAAATAAAAAAATAAAAAAGAGGGTTGGTTATACAAATCATGCAGGGGTTGGATTTAGAGGATGACAGTGTTTATGAAAGAATTTATACGTTTGATAACGGCTTTATCAATATACTTGAGTTTGTTCCGGCGTTTCTTCTCAGCACTTGCCATAACTTTGTCTCGAAGCGCTGGTAGGGCCCAAAATATAAGGAGACATGTAAAGTACCTTTTCTTTTTTATTATTTACTATATTTTGACGTTCGTAAGTGCCACTTGTGGTTTAAACTGAATAAATATTTTTGTTTTTTTTTGCTGGCAATAATAATTTTTTGTAAATATTGTGATTTGAAATCAATATTGGAAATACCGCGGGAAAATGCTAATAATGTTACCTAGAATGAGCCAAATTAAAAGGGACAGTCAATGTCGCCTTTCTATTGGAATACTTCTTAAAGTTTCCTCGGATCGTTTCCTTCCTCAAGAAACTTTATGAACTCTCACAATGTCAATATTCTTACATTCCTCTGTCAGATAAAATCTATGGCTATGTTCCCAATATGATACAATCACGATTATGAATGCAATGAGGAAAAGGGGGTGATTTAGAATTGATAATATTTTGTGCGCACGAACCATGGACAACTTTCATCTTCGAATCTTTTGCGTATTCGACAAATTTCGATACTCAACCTTCGAATTAAACGATAACGTGACAATTTCGATTCTCAAAATAAGTTTCGTGCAACCGTTTCTCATACAAATTTCACTTTATGACACGTTTTATGGCCGCTATTATAGTTTTCGTACTAAATTGCGATTCGAATACGCAAACGATTCGAACTCGAAAGTTTTTCGTGCTAGCCCTACTGTTTGTATTTGTACGAGGGTTTTTGATGTACGGATGACAGCACATCAAGGTAAATACTACGGCATCTTGTGTAGTTGTAGTACTCATACAATGGTTGTAGTAAGTGCAGTTTTGCAACAAATAAGTATGTTCATATGACTGCACTTGTACAAAAGTTTCAAAATTTACCGTACTGAAAATGGCTGGAAGCTTTCTACTATTCAGTTTTAATTCATCATTTTTTCAGCCACAGGACGTTCGCTGCTGAACATAGGCTTTCCCCAATGATTTCCTTATGGACCGGTCGGTAATAATTGCCTGCATCCAGTGCCTTTCTGCGAGGACGTCCACAGATTTTTTTTATGCAGCACAAAGCAAGTATGACCGCAACCGCACCTGAGTTTAATACTTAATAACTACATAAAAACTATAAAAACCTATGTAATGTGAAAATCCATTTCCTATCCGCACCGCACTAACCAGATACATTTGTAAAGGTACGTGCACACCGGCGCGGACCGGTTTCTAGTTCATTGGCCCTCAGCGGAGTGTGAACGAGCCGCAAGATGGGCGCCGATTTTAACAGCGGCAAATAGGTCATTTGGTAAAGGATTCAGAGCTGAATAAGTTTTCCGTGTGCCCGTTGTGGGACAAAAAGGTATTTCATATAGGTAGGTAATATAAAGAAAGAAAGATACATTTATTACAATAGACATCACACAAATACAGGAAATTACATAGACAACAGTGGCACTTAATATTAAGAAAGAAAAGAGTGAACTGAGCAATGGACCCCACTCAGCATGCCGTGGCCCACGGTGACGAAGGCCACGGTGCTGGTTTTCAGTGTGCCCCATGCCGAGTGAGGGTCACGATTAAGGGAATGAATATACTTGTACATAGGTCCACGGGATGTGGAATGATTTCCATTATTAAAAAACGCTTTACCTCAAATTATTCAAACCTAAAATAAAAAACGAATTTAATTTTTCATTGTATCTTTTATACGACCGCTATACCACTAATGAGTTGTAAAAATGCGTACCACGAAACACCCTTATGCGACAAATTGTGAATAAGCTTGAATAACGAGTGTGTTTTAATTACCCCAGTGCTGTACACAAATCAGGCACTAAATTGTCTGTGACACGCACTTTCAGTGACTGACCTTTAGGGGGAGATTTTTGTGAAATACCACAATCGTTTTACCATTTCCTTTACACTTGCACGTGTAAAAATGGCACGTTGTATTTCTTGCTGCGGGAAAAAATAGCTTTTGGCAGATCACAATAGTAGGCTTGCAGTATTTTACTAATGTGTTCTCTCTCTTCTATCTACTTAGGCTGGGTTGCACAATCTTACTTTGACTTTAACAAACGTCAAAAATCTGTCAAACTCCATACAAAAAACACCAGTTATCGTTAAAGTTACGGTCAAAGTTAGGTGGTGCAACTCAGCCTTAGTGTAGGACATCCATCTGCTCAATGTAACAATGACCCCAAGATCATAGCTGATAGCATCTGAGGGCTAGTGTGTGTTTACATCAAACGTCGTCACAGCGAGCGCGTTAAAAAAAAACATAAATGAAGATTTTAGTTCTTGAAAATTTCCGCTAGGGGCACTGTACAATCCGTCACACATTTAATGTCATTTTTTACACAGTCGACATCGATTGCGTTTGACGTAAACTCACACTACGCCCCCTGGATGAAAAAGCTGGAGATCGTCCCTGTTGTGTTCCTTCGAGAGCAACTTTTAGGCTGAGTTGCACCACCTACTTTAACAGAAACAGTGTTTTTTGTATGGAATTTGACAGATTTTGGACGTTTGTTGAAATCAAAGTAAGATGGTGCAACCCAGCCTTAGTGTTTCCTTAACAATATTTTGATATCGTATTTGTTAATAAACTCACTTCAACGTAACCATATTATTATATCAGGTCAAGGTAACCGTGTCAAAAAATGACGTGCGACAGGCGATAATGAAATTAATGTACCTACATTATTACGTTAAGGAGTTAGCGTAGTGTAGGTCAGGGGTTCTAAAACATTTCATGGCACACATACAAGCTCTATAAACCTTCTTATACATACATAGAATATACTTGTGGAACGCAAAAACTTCTACCTCTTTATTACAAAAAGTTGAACCCGCGATGAACACTGGCTTAAAATGACATTTGCATACTAAAGTCCGGCCACTGAGCAGATAGAATTTCGTATAATGACCCCAAGCTACCCATCCTTACCGCTCGCGCGTATATTGCTGTCGCGACTGTGCGACTGCATGGCGGCCAAAGTGAGTGCGACAGAAATTAATTACGCGCGAGCAATAAGGATAGGTAGTTTGGGGTCATTGTACGAAATTTTATTTAGTGATCAAGGCGAGTTTAAGTTTTTGTAATAAGGGGGCTAATGTACAGTCACGGAATGAAAAGGTTCGTCAGTTTTCAAATTGATTCTTTCAACGAATCGCGAGCACATATTACCTTTTGAAACTATGTTACAGAATAATCTCGCGTTAGAGAAAATAATCTTTAACTGTTCGTCAGTAAAGTTCAAAATTATTCAGATCAAAGTTGTTTGACGATTTAACTTGTCAAGAGGATTATTATGATTGATAAACTAAAACCTTCTTGTTGGTTCAACCTGCCATTATCTATTAAATAAAAAAAACTACATTTCGTAACATTGCAGTGATGGGATAGAAAAATAAACAAGCAAAACCTTATTCGTTAGCAAACGTCATATTTATTTAAATGTTAGCAGCACTGTTTCTTGCACGGTTATGTTGGCACGTTTGACTCTTACAGTACCTAGTGCAAGCGAAAACCGACACTAAGGTGACGAACCTTTTCATTCCGCGACTGTACAACTATTAGACAAGATGTTCAGAAAAATATATGTCAAAGGCCTACCTAAAGCATAACTTCGAATCACGTTATTTTATGCACCACATCTTTCGCAAACCTTGCATTGGACTACATCACTTGTTGATACTTATCAACAATGTGAATATTATTTCGGTTCAGCACAACATACTATCTAGTAACATACAGTTCGGAGGACTAGGCACACGTCAGATATCGCATATTGCCCTTCCAGCTTTTCTGTCTTCTGCGTATGGTACAGCCGAACTCTTTAATAAATTACTGTCCCCTTCTTTAGGGGTAGTGGAGTTGGCTCACCTCGCAGAGGCCAGAAACGCTTGGACTAGGGCATGCCCGGGAGCCGATCCACCTACCTCTCTATCGTCTCAGAGGCAGTGGGACGAGCCGCTCTGTTTGCGTTTTCAGAGTGATTTATTGGCTTCCTCCGAAAATGCTGCAGAGCGTGCTCGCCTACTAGCGGTCTTTCAGGCAGAGTCCGGTTATTGGCTACATGCTCTTCCTTCGGCCAATATCGGGACTCTGCTTGACAGGAGTACACTGTCCCTTGCCATTTCCCTTAGACTTGGCGTCAAGACAAACCATCCCCATCGCTGTCGTTGCGGTACTCGCGTCGGTGAGTTAGGACACCATGGTCTCTCATGCCAAATGAGCGCTGGTCGAGTCTCCCGACACGCCTGCATCAATGACGTCATCCGCAGAGCTCTTGTCGCCGTCAATGTGCCAGCAGTTTTAGAGCCTAACGGCATATTCCGTGACGACGGCAAGAGACCTGACGGCATGACGCTCATTCCCTGGAAGCAGGGACGTCCTCTTGTGTGGGACGCAACATGCGCGGATACGCTTGCTCCGTCTCATACAGGAGGTACCTCCCTTGCCGCAGGCGCGGCGGCGGCCTCGGCTGAGTGCTCCAAGCGGCGCAAATATGCAGCTCTCAATGAGAGTTATATATTTGTGCCGTTTGGGGTTGAGACTATGGGACCATGGGGTCCAAGCGCTCGTTCCTTTTATAAGGAACTGGCAAAGAGGCTCACCGAGGTGACCGGTGATCAAAAGGCTGGCAGCTATTTCGGCCAGAGAATTAGCCTGGCCATTCAACGTGGCAATGCTGCCAGCCTTTTGGGCACCATCCCTGACTGCGGCGCTGGGGGTGAAGTATTTTTTATTTTGTAAATAGTTTTTATCATTAGTAATTTTACAATTTTAGTTTTTAAGTCATTTTAAGTTAATATATTATTGTAAAATTTATTCTCTAATAAAAATTTGAACTATCTAGTTTAATATGTATTTTTATCGAAAAATGCATCTTTCCGCCACACAAGCCAAGTGAAATGGATGGAACTAATAAGAAAAAAAATGCAAGGATCATGCCCTCACTTTAAACAAGAGTGCCCTAAGGGCTACCTAGCGCCTTTTGGGAACCCCTGGCGTAGGTAATGGGCATACTTATCGCGCAGCTTAATAATATCGTTAGTAAACATACGAGTACATACGTGTACCTGTAATGACTTGGTACTTAAGTAAGAGACGGCAGTTTACCTGGAACAAAGAATACAAATATGTTAACGTGTTTTTCATCGATCTTGTTACATTTGTATGAATACATTCTAACGTCCGTATTCACAAACGATGCTTACTTAAGTGAAGCAGCAAATCGAACGCACAGCGTTGAATAGAGCACTGTGATTGGTTAGTGTGTTACCCTGTGCGTCCACACGCTCTGTGAGATCTCATAGTAATGTTTGTGAATACGGGCGTCACGCGACAGGCTCATTTCTAAGTTATAAATAAGTAGTAGGAATACTACTAATATTAGTAGTACATAGTAGTAGTAGGTACTTATAAGATGAAAGATTTGTATTTTTGTACGTTTGTATTGAATAGGCCGAAGCTACTGGACTGATTTCAAAAACTCTTTCTCAATTAGTGCCTAACCTAATTTTATTTTGATAAATATAAGACTTTTACCCGTGCGAAGACGGGGCGGTCCACTAGTAGGATATAAAAATATATGTCCATTATTAATAATCTTCTAATAACCGAGCTTACCGACCGAGTTAGGGTACCGACGATCTGGTAAAGGTCGCGGGAAGAGCCTGGATGCGGGCAGCGCAGGACCGTTCATTGTGGAAAACCTTGGGGGAGGCCTTTGTCCAGCAGTGGACGTCATTTGGCTGAAACGTAACCGAGCTTAAAATTGTCAGCCTTCTGGCGTTTGATAATTGTTATGATAATGATAATATCTGTAGCTGTTCCAATTCTATGGCGATCTAATATTAATTTAGGTATGTTGTAATCCAGTCCGGATCCACTCATGTTTGAGGTTTGCCGAAACGTTTGGTGGTTAAGTTAATTTAGGCTATCGCAGGTGGTGTCTAAATGCATATAGAGACAACATAAAATATGACATCTATGGCGTTGTATTAAGAGCAATTTTGCGACTGCCCCTACATAATACACCTAACTTATCTATATGGAATACGTAGGAAATTATAGGAATTATCTAATACTCGTACTACTACACCTAACTTACGAGTATCTCTCGTAGGAAAGAATGCGCAATATTAATGGGTTTTCCGCTGAAAAGTACCGAATGTCTGGATACACAAATAATAGTAGTTATTATGAGGTTGTTTCTTACTCCTGCTGCATGAAAAAATTACTTAATGAATTTTGATACTTAAGATTTACTGAATTGCGTAAGGTAGAGTCCTTTACTTCAAAAGATCATGTCGACGACTTTCTATAAAAGTACTTTTCAAAAGTCGACTACTTATGTCTGCGGGTTTTGTGTGCAGACTTTGCCAACCCCTTGTCGCCAAATGTCTATTTATTCAAATACTAGCTTTCCGCCCGCGGCTTCGCCCGCGTGGTAATTTGTCTGTCACAGAAAAACTTTATTGCGCACGTCCGCATTTCAAAAACCGGGATAAAAACTATCCTATGTCCTTTCCCGGGACTCAAACTATCTCTAAGCCAAACATCAAAATCTGTTCAGTGGTTTAGGCATGAAAGCAAGACAGACAGACAGACGGACAGACAGATAGAGTTACTTTCGCATTTATAATATTAGTATAGATATCGGGTTCCGTCCAATGTAAGGCACTTAAATTAATTTATGGCAGACCTGGTTACACTGGTATTTGAGGTCTACCGCTGCCGGCCGATCATTTGGTATTCAAATGGTCTAGCCTAGGCACCGTCGACAACAGATCAGACTGTATTTTAAACCCTATTACGACTGCACAAGAGCTACAATGCTTGGCTTGAAACGCCGTCCAGTACATTGTTTGGATACCTGTCGGGATCATATCAGATAGGAATGTACGAATGATGGCATATGAAGTTGTAGATAGATAGAACACTTTATTGTCGGCCGTTTGGTGTAGTGGTTCAGAACGGACTACTATGCCGAGAGGTCCCGGGTTCGATTCCCGGCCGGGCAGAAATTGAAATGATGAATTTTATTTTCTGTGACGGGTCTGGGTGTGACTATGTATAATATTTATGTATTAAAAAAAAAAGTATATAAGTAGTATATCCGTTAAGCTAGCGCTGTGTGAAATTGTCCAAAGATTTATTATTATTTCTTTATTCATTTTTCTTTCTTATTTTTAATTTCTTCTTTTTACAATGTAATTATCAAAAAATAAAAATACATTATAAAAACAAAAATCTTAAAAATAGTTAACCCGCTGGCAGCGGAGCAGGGCCCAAGCTACCGGTGGTCAGGGTCACAGGCTGAGGAACCTCCGGACAATGCGTGCCGTGCTGAGGATCACCGCCTTTTGAATCTGACCCTTGAGCCAACCATCTAGCGAGAGCTTCTTATTATTATTGTATACCATGCAAGATAAGTATAATAGTAATATACATAAGAAGCACAATTCAGGCGGTCGTTTCGCTTTAAAGCGATCTATTCCAAACAACTTAAAGGACAGTAGAGTAGCAAATGTTGTCTGTAATAGGCGATAGTATGCAGAATAATTACTACGAGGGAAGTAGAGTTCTCTTCCATTCTTAGGCCCGTATTCAAAAACATTATATGAGGTCTCGCAGTGCGCGTGAACGCATTGGGTGACATATGGACCAATCAGAGCTCTATTCAATTGCTTAAGCAAGCATCGTTTGTAAATACGCGCGTTTGTCTTTCTATTTTCTTTCTAACTATGATCTGCCGGTACTGATTAAGCTACATGGACCTACACAAATGCTTTTTTTAAGAATCGTTAACCCGTCGTGGTAAGCTAAATATGCATGACGTGTTACGCGAGGGTTCACCAAAATAGTCGAGCGATTCGGCGACGGGAATCGAATCAGCATTCCTCGGATAACGAGTCGGCTAGTCACACACATTCGCCGTTCGGATATTGACGATGTTTATAACCTATTTCAGGTTAACGTGCCAAAAATAGCATAACTCTCTGAAATCCCCCTTTAGCTATATTCAATCAGACAACGTTTTTAACAACATAAACCAAGAATTATTCAAAATTATGATGTGATTTCACCTTTAAACGTTCTCAATACCTATTCCAAGGGGGGAATAGACTCATTCCCCCTAATATCCTACAGGACATTGTCTTCACCCTTAAGGCGAAGAAATACGTTCTGCCTTATCCCGGAAACCATATAAGTACGAGAAGATTTTTAATCACACGGAGTTGATTGGACATTTATTGGTAGTTTTATCCTTTTCTTGTGAAATATCGTCGTATTAATGAACGTCTTACGACAAAATGTGCTTCGTTTTGTGATTCTTAGCGAGCACAATGTGGGAACGAAATTGGTCTTGGTCATAACATAATTCTTTAATTATGATTTCGAGTTACTGTATCACGTTATGATATCATGATGGTTGAAAGAAGTATTTAAAGAAATAATTTATTTGGTACACCAGATTAAATAATTTAGAGCTTATTCAATCATCAATATCTTTTAACACTGAGAAATAAACTTGTCATTTTTACATAATATATTTCCAATACTGTGTGCTTACCATGAGTTTACGTTAGGTGTGCTCGCTAGCGACGGCGTAAAAAAATGACATTTAATTGTATGACATATTGTGCAGCGCCCCTAGCGGCTACTTTCAAGAAACAAAATCTTCATAGAGATTTTTGACGTACTCGCTAGCGAGCACACCTAACGTAGACTCATGGTAGGTACACTGAAACTGTCAGTGTTTCCGAACTTATTCTTCAGTCAGTTATCTGTCGATTGAAAAATCAGCCCTTAGAAAAAATATTAAATTAATTATTTGAACCAAAATGGCAAATATATAAGCTGGTTATGTCATAACTTTACATAAAGTAGATTATATCGAAATTCAATGGGTTGACCTGAATAATAATATCAAATACCAATCATCTGATTAGCAGGTAATATAATATTATAATCCCGCTCAGGGCGATTATCTATTATTAGTAAACTATGACAATAGGATCGATGGCTGGTTCAGACTGCATTAACACGGTGCTTAATTACTATTAGACTAGGCGCAGACCACCGACTTTTTGTCGGCCGATAGTTGGGCCCGATTTTAATTTGTATGAAGAATCGACTGATACCAAATCGGTGTAATGTGCGCACTTCCATACAAACATTACTATAAGGTCTCACAGTGCGCATGGACGCACAGGGTGACATGAATCAATCACAGAGCAGTATTCAACGCTGTGCGTTCAACATGCTCACTTAAGCAAGCATTATTTGTGAATACGGGCATCATGGTACACACACTGATCTACTTAAAACTTTCATACTATCGAAATATTTCAACTACATAGTCTGATCTGATCTACTCTAAAAACTCTCTCTGCCATAAAGTTCTCAATTCCCTGACTTTAACTGAAGCGTATAGACTAAGAGTTAGTGAACGCCAGACCTACGTCATTTTATAAAAGCTGAAAGTTTGTCATACGCTGACAAAATTGGGCAATAATTAGAAGTAGTTTCCCCATCAGCCAAACAGTTTTGACAGTTCCAACTCCTTGCCAGACAGTATTTTTAGGGTAGCTGCCAAAGCCACGATGACCCAAACTTCATAATTCACCAACATTAGGTATATCCTGTATTGGGAGCATACGCTGACCAGCTTTCAGCTTTTATGAAATGACGTAGGTCTGGCGTTTACTAGCTCTTAGTCTAGTAGTTACGTTCTACGCTACAGAACGCTACGTTCAAATTGAATGCAGGTAAAGCAAGTTCAGTTAAGTGCGCACTTACGTGTCAGTAAGTGGGTAAGGGGGGAGGGGGGTATTTAGTGTTGAGCAGAGCAAGTTTTGTTCTATTGAAACAAGGGTACGGAGAATTGCTGCTGGATACCTCGTTGAAAATAGAAATTTTGATGAATTTCAAAGGTTTTTGTAGAGGGTAGATTAGTAATGATATTAAGATTAAGCTAGATAGCTTCTACGAAAAATTTGTGAATTAATGAAGATTTGAGGGCTCTTTCAAATTAGACATTTTGAGCCAGATGTTGGTCGTCCGTTTTCTGGCACAAGTTATTAAAAAAAAAGAAAATCTTTAGAAAATAGAAATCTTTATTTGACACAAAATAAATAACAGACTTAAGATATATGTACAAATAAAATAATTATGTCGGTATTTTGTGCCAAAAAGGCTCAGCATTAATCGAGACACGCGTGGTGCATACGCGCGCCTCGACGCTGGTTTTCAGCGAATGCCTGTCCATGTCCATCCATTATCCGTTAGGTTATATAATAGGTAATAGGTTAAATAATATATTGTGATGCCATTTCCAACACGAGATTTAAATTGAAATCTGAATTAACTTTTCAAAATGAAATAATAATATAATCAATCGTTAAAAGTCTCTACCTTTAGGTTTTATTATGACAAAGCATTATAAAGGAATCGTAATAAGCTATTAATACCGGTACGAAGGATCATTGATGGAAATTAACAGATAATTAGTTATTACGGGAACCGCGGCCAGTAAACCTCTGCCAATTATAGCAAAATTAATAACGGAACCATGATCCTGCTTGTAATAAGAATTGTCGATGGAAGATGGGAATAGTGAGGGGTGAATAGGAATTATTTATTCGATTTAGGCTGAGTTGCACCACTTAACTATGACCGTAACTTTAACGATAACCGGTGTTTTTTGTATGGAGTATGACAGATTTTTGGAGTAAGATGGTGCAACCCAGCCTAAGATTTCACCTTTTTACGATTGAAGAAAATGATGGATAAAAAAAAACAATGGTATGTTTTGAACAATCAAATTTTTAAACACCGAACGGAGGGGCGCATTCGAAGGGTTTCATCGTTCAATTGTTTATTTTATGATGTTATTGGAATGTCGAATTGGCCTTTGAATAATGCATTTCCAACCACGTCGTTGAAAAAACAAAATTATTCGAAGTTACTTTTTTCAACGAATTTATTTGGCTTAAACGAACTTTTTTCCAATTCAAAACTTTTATTAGTAGGTATTTAGGTTCTCTTCAGGGCACTACACGTCCCAAATATAGCTTACACTACCTCCACTTCGGGACAACATCGGTTGGTGCTGAGAAGAAGTGGCGAAGAAACTCAGTCACTTTTGTCAGCCTACTATTGAATACTTCAGATTAATTTCGTTGCGGGTTCAATGACAGTTTAATTTCCCCCGGGTCAAACTTGACCTTCGCTGGTTGAGTTTTATTGGCGGTCAAGCTGTAGATCCTGGCTATACAGGAGTTGCAGTGGTGGGAACGTATTCCCATCTCCCGGGAACAGTCCCGTATTGAATACCTACTTAATCGAACCACTCGTTTCTATATATATTCTTATGAAGGCTAAGCAATATCCGGGGTCTGTACCAGACAAAAATATCTTTAATTGGATCCGAAGATCTCGACCTTTCTTAGCGTTAAGGCTGTGTTCATTATAGAGTAGTTATCTGTATAGTATTGAATGTATCTAATACTTGCCGACGTCTACACACCCATGGATTTATTTTGTTCATTATTTGCGCGGAAACCTCGTCTTTTTAAAAGTAAAGGTCACCAAGTTTCTCCTTAATAACATTCTGAAGGTAGGCAGATGGGCAAATATTTCTCTGTTTTCCTTTAAAGACATCATCATCATCATCTCAGCCATAGGACGTCCACTGCTGAACATAGGCCTCCCCCAACGCTTTCCATGTAACGCGGTTGGTAGCGTGGGACGTCCACCCACAAGGTGGAGCGACGACATCATAAAGGTAGCAGGAAAGCGCTGGACGCAGCCGCTACCAACCGGGTTCCTTTAAAGTAAAACCTGAAATTTCTACATGCATTTAATTTATTATTATTGTTAAAAATCTACAGCATGGTAACCAAATATGTAGTCATTAGTGAAGCTGCAAACACACATTAATTGGTTCGGTAGACTATACGGCTGTGTAACACATAGATACGTGTTCACAGCGTAAACTGATGACGCTCTAGGCTATGTGGTTTGGGTGTTGTATTACCGTTCACCGATCATATATCTCAATTCGGAACTAAATATCTACAAACAATAACAATACCACCAAATATTATATAGCAAAGCAATATTTATCCCTATTTATATAAATGGAAAGTAACTTCATGTTATGTCTGTCTGTTACGCTTTCATGCCTTAACCACTGACCCGATTTTGATGGAATTTGGTATAGAGATAGCTTTTTTTTTATCCACAACGAGGAAGCTCTTGGCCTGTATCTTACCTGATGGTAAATGATAATCAGGCCGAAGGTAGAAGCGAGTTTCACCCGGAATCCTCAACCACAGACGAACTGGCTATCTTACCTCTAACTGCTGGAACACAACAAGTCCTTGAGTCCCGGGAAAGGACATACAATAGTTCTTATCCAGTTTCAGCTGGAAAAAGAACATTACATGCCTTAAGAATCACTATACTTTTAAAGAAGGTATAGAGACACCATAGAACACCACCGCCAGATTGCTAGTTTAATGGGGACAATATATTGTGCCCTTTTTCTTATCTTCAGACAATATGTTCTCTTGAAGTAATGGTAGGGCACTGTTTGGGACGTGTTCAAGTGCCCTGAAAAAAGCGTGTGTATAAAAAACTAGCTTTCCGCCCGCGGCTTCGCTTGCGTATTATTTTTCGTTTTTTTTTTCGGTTTTTTATATAACCTTTGACACTCAGCAATAATGTGGCTTTCTATTGGTGAAAGAATTTTTAAAATCGGTTCTGTAGATCCCGAGATTACCCCTTACAATTTAACAAATATATGTACAAACACACAAACTTTACTTCTGTACAATAGATAAAGAATTTAAACATCTTTTTTCGTATAACACAGACTAAATAATAATATTGCTACTACTAATATTAATTCAATGAAACCAACATAATTATCATCATCATCATCATCATTTCAGCCACAGGACGTCCACTGCTGAACATAGGCCTCCCCCAATGACTTCCACATCGCACGGTTGGTAGCGGCCTGCATCCAGCGCCTTCCCGCTACCTTTATCAGGTCGTCGGTCCATCTTGTGGGTGGACGTCCCACGCTGCGTTTTCCGGTACGTGGCCTCCATTCCAGAACCTTGCTGCCCCATCGGCCGTCAGTTCTGCGTACTATGTGCCCTGCCCACTGCCACTTCAGCTTGCTGATCCGTCGGGCTATGTCAGCGGCAAAGCTTAATAATTTTAGAGAGTAATTTCAAAATCCTAATTTGTAGCAAACACACTGAATAATTTAACGTGGACAACTTTACCCGAACTTCTATATTTTAATATTATAAATGTAAAAGTTACTTTGTCTGAATATCAGACAAAGTAATTGTCGCGTATTCACGGGGAATTTTCATTAATTTTAGCACAGAAAATAAGGATGAAGGTTTTTACTGTTAAAACACTTAAAACGGATGAATTTTTTATGGCAAACTAAACATCCCAACCTAAGTAAGGATCTAAAAATTTTCGTTCTGAAATGTGAATCTAAAAATGTATACCTACCTATTATAAAATTCACTTTATTAAGCAGGTACCTATGTTTTAGGTAAGTTATTAAGAGGTGATATTATTATTATTATGCAATTATTATTATCATTATTATAAGCACGCAGACTTTCGACGAGGGACTAAAATTCACGTGGGTGAAGTCGTACTTTAAAATTAAAATTTATATCTGTCACCGTAAAATTGTGAATTCTGTCAGATTATAATCTGACGTAGTTAAATTACAATCTAACCTTTTTTTTTTTGCGGGGAAAAAATGCGTTGAATCGCATACCTACCCTGCGGGGACAGGGTAGGTTATGTGGGGCTCACCAAGTCAGAAGGACGAGGCATACCCACTAAAAAGACCCCGGTGCTCCGTCACTCGCCATAAGTGGGAGGAAACTGTGGGTTTCCGGACAAAGCCTTCTCTACCACAGCCCCTCCCGGCGATTGCCCGCCTACACGGCGGGCCCTACAAGCCCCCCAGGACGGGGGGCGACAGGAACAGCTGGAAGCACACAGCTGTTCCCGTCCGACGGTGATTACAATCTAACCTAACCTAACCCACTGTTAGTTTACAATCTAACGCGTTATATTATAAACTGACAGAGTTCATAATTTCACGTTGACATATACATGATAATTATAGCACTGTATCCTATTTACCTACTCGAATCCCAGACAAATAATTTCATATTAATTTCAAAAACTTTCACAAACATTTTTAGCTTGCAATTGGGTATATGCTTGCTAATTTTGACCAATAAATTAAACCGTTCAACAATAAGTATCATGAAAGCATTTATCAACTGCGGTCGACCACGGCATATCAGTGGTTTACATCTCACTGGTTACTATTGAAACACGGTGCGTTCCATTTTATCAAAACTTTTCACTCATGGACCAGTTATTATGTTTTTATTCCTGATGAAGATTCAGGATTGTTTGATATGTGAAAAGTGTGGATGAAAAGTATTAATTATTTCAAACTAGCTTTCCGCCCGCGGCTTCGCCCGCGTGGAATTTTGTCTGTCACAGAAAAACTTTATCGCGCGCGTCCCTGTTTCAAAAACCGGGATATAAACTATCATATGTTCTTTCTCGGGACTCAAACTATCTCTGTGCCAAATTTCATCAAAATCGGTTCAGTGATTTAGGCGTGAAAGCCATACAGACAGACAGACAGAGATACTTTCGCATTTATAATATTAGTATAGATAAATGTATATTATCTACATCAGGGCTTATAAAGGCCTTATTAAAAAAATACAAACAAGAAATAGAAACAGAATACGATAAAGTACCTACTTTCGTGCCAAAATAGAGTCGTTTGGGTTTAGTAAAAATAAATTAAAACACGCGTTTAGATAGACATTTAAAAGAAACTATAACTAAACAAGTCAAAGTAAGTATTAATGTTATATCCCGAATAAGTTTCAACACTGTATTGTTTTCCTTGTAAAATAAAAATAAAATAAAATAAATAAATAAAATAAAATAAGTTTTCATTGAAAAATTAATTTGCTATTCTCATTTATCTTTTACAAACTAACTTCGTCAATTAAATTTTTGTCTTAGTCATTTATTATTATATTTTTATGCAAGACAAGGCAGGTATTTGACCGCAATCGCACCTGGTGTTAAGTGGGATGTAGTCTAGGATGGTACATATCTGCCCTGTAGTGTTTAGAAAAGAAAGCAGCTGGCAGCGAATTCCAGTCCCTAGCTGTTCGCATTACTATCGAAACGCTTAGTGCGAGCTGGTGGAATGTTAATATTCCTTTCACGTAAACCCCTTGTTCATTATAGTAGACTCCCATTTGCATTTCAAGGTCCAATTTGTTTTCCACCACTCGCAGATCACAATCGGCCCTTAGGGATCAATATAGACCACTTTGGGTATCAAAGCATTAAACGAATAGCAGTCGATCGGACACGCTAACTGGGAATTAATCTATTTAATTTAATTTAATTTAATTTATTTGGAAAACAAAACAGATTACATTCTTTACATGGTTTAAATAATACTTAAATGTAGATATAGACTAAAATGTAACCCTAAATATGTTTTCACAGATTCGTTATACATACATGCATTAGGTACAAAAAAATATATATATAGGTAAATAAATCGGAAAGTGTTAATAAACTGCAGAGTAAACAAAACAAAGAGTTCCTCAACATTATTTATGACGAGTCATGGGTAGCTTGGCTGAGGGCATCTTTGACATGTTTCTTAAATGAATGCTTCCTTTGGTCGAAGATATCCAGGTGACTATCATCCAAGAATGCAAGTTCATTGTACAATCGGCACATTCTAAGAAGAGGCTGGTAGTATGAGACGTTTTTACGTTGAAGAGAAATTGAGAAGGTTTTAGGCCTGCGGGGATTGTGATTCGTGCTAAAGCTAAGTTTACCTAACAATTTGGGAGAGTATATGTGGGAGTGCAGTATTTTGTGGAGACAAATGAGCTCTTGTTCATTTCTGCGGATATGAAGTGGCACCACGTTATATTTACGTAAGCGATCCTCATATGAACGGCATTGTCTGCTGACTCCTTGTCGGTAGCTTAAGATTTTGAGAGCTTTCTTTTGGACATTTTCAAGTCTGTTGCGGTGAATAGCATAGTGAGGAGACCATACAACTGAACCGTACTCTAGTGTGCTTCTAACTAGGCTGAAGTAAAGTGTAAGGAAACTTCTTGGGTTTCTAAAACCCTTCGTGTTTCTAGAGATGAAACCTAGTAAATGTAGTGCTTTCTTGGTTATATGGTCGTAATGAGAGCGAAAGGAGAGTGTGTCATCAAAATATATACCCAAATCCCTTGTCACGTTGCTCCGATCCAGTATTTGATGGTCTATCCTGTAATCATAGTGTATTTTTCGCTTCTTTAGAGTGAAAGACATGGCAAAACATTTTTTTATATTGAGGAACATTCGATTCGACTCACACCAAACCGCAACCGCTTCAAGATCTCTCTGCATTGCTTCACAGTCTCTGGTACTGGTGATCGAGTTGAAAAGCTTTAAGTCATCGGCGTACAACAAGCAAGGGGTGGATAGATTTTCTACAAGGTCGTTTATGTGAATCACAAACAATAATGGGCCCAGATGAGATCCCTGAGGGACGCCTGATGTTACTGCTGCTGGTTCAGAAAGATACCCTTTAAGTGCCACTAATTGAGTTCTATTTTCAAGATACGATTGCAGCCAACGAAGCAGGTCTCCATGGAAGCCATACGCCGACAACTTCGTCACTAATATTATGTGATTAACCTTGTCGAATGCTTTTTTGAAGTCCGTGTAAACTGCATCCACCTGACCTCCACGGTCCAGAACGCCAGATATAAAAGTGGAATATTCAAGTAAATTACTAACTGTTGACCGTTGCTGAACGAAGCCGTGTTGTGAATCAGAGATATAAGGTTTTACTTGATTATAAATATGATCAAAGACAACTGATTCGAAAAGCTTTGCCATGGCAGACAAAATACTAATGGGTCTATAATTTTCTATATTGTCTTTGTCTCCTGATTTGTGTATGGGTACCACATGCGCTGATTTCCAGTATTCTGGGAAACCAGTTACTAATGATTTGTTGTATAGGAGCAGAAGTGGGAGGCTTAGCTCGTCAGCACATTCTCTGAGGAACCTTGGTGGGATACCGTCTGGACCAGCGCCCTTATTTGGATCCAGGATGCCCCAAAGGGCGAATGTTTATCCCGTAAGTTTACTCGTTAAGTCATTAAGGGCATTGTTTTGGAGTAATATTCATCATCATCATCATCAACAGCCCTTTACAGTCCACTGCTGGACTATGAGCCTCCTCCACTATAGTGGAAGGTTTTGCCATAATCTCCACGCTTGGCAGGCGGGTTGGAGATCGCAGTTTAAAAGATTGATCTTTTTCAGAGACGAATAATTAAACAGCTATTACAGTTCGTATGAAAAGGAAAGTTATAATTTTCTTACTCTTACTCTTTAGTTACTCTTTTTCAGTTATAATTTTGTAAGTGAGTATCGTAAGAGGCCATTTAAGGACTACACATTAAACAGAGAACGGGCACCAGCGCTCTCTGATGAACATTTTTGAAACTGCGATTTCAAACCCTCTAGGTACACTTAATTGCCATGGGATAAGGTTGCTTACACAAGGAAAACTACCGACCACTGATAATTGAAAACAAAATAACAAGCTTGCAAGGTCCAATTACAACTCAGATAATGGAAGGAAAGATACTTACAAATATCTTTATCTGGTAGAATCACTTCTAAACAAAAATATATTTGTTGGATTAAAAGTAAAACAGACGCACCAAAGCGTCGTGGTGCGACCAGACATTAATTAATCAATTTGCCCCGGGGCAAGCCGGTGTTTATCCCCGGAACGAATTATTTGGGGCTTACGGACGGCTAGATTGCCGTGGGAGAGCACAGATGGCGCTTTCATCTTTGCAATTAACCAACTTCGAATCATTTATAAGGTTCGTTTCAATATTTGCGATTGGGTTGTTAGAACTATTCCATTGGCTTAGCAAATTTGGTCGCGGTAAAGGGTGATTTGGCGGATCTACAAAAGTTTTGGCTCGGCACATCAAAGTGGCAGTCTGGGGCTCCGCGCGTACTAAATGCGAATTTCGGTTTAAATGCAGGAACCCTCCTCATAAATTGGTTGTGCACGACAGTGCTTGATCTTTGCAGCTTACAAGATATAGAAATTGGCATCGTTGCGTGTGGTTCTAATCATTTTCAGTACTTTCCTTATAATTAAAATGCAACGTACCTAATTGTCATACCTAGCTACGTCATTCTGTTTAAAATTCAATCAGCATCAAAATGTAGGGTAATATGATGGAGACTTTGTTTCAATTAGTCAATATTCTTGAATTTTGAGTTTGACAAATTAATTTATGGCAAAACTCCTTTCTTCATATTTCGAAATTAGTCATTCCAGTTAACTACACGCTGAAGTTACCTTTTACAATCAAGATCCAGTGAAATTATACCGGAATGAAAATTATCCAGCTAAATCTCATTAAACACACTCCAAAGACCAAACTATCTCAATGATCAAAAGTACTTAGCCTTACATCCTAATTTGGACACTCGAGAAACCATCGCAAAACCATCAGCTTTTGTAAGCTCGCGAACAAAGCTGAGGCTCCCTGACATTTAAGCCTCTTTGCGCGATTCGAAGCAGCTAAGCCGCACCTCAATATCGCCGGCTCAGTGAGCCGTTGTCACTGCGTGCGCGTTGTCTACGTCGAAAATGAATTTTAATATTGCTCAAAAGTTTGCCGTTGGCTTCTCTAGTTTGGCAGTTCAACGATACGATACTCTCTGTGCGAGACGGTTGCAAACTCGAATGTACGTCACAAATGTTAGTGTGATACCTCGAATACTTAACTCAAAGGTGACTGACTGACTGACTGACTGACATAGTGATCTATCAACGCACAGCCCAAACCACTGGACGGATCGGGCTGAAATTTGACATGCAGGTAGATGTTATGACGTAGGCATCCGCTAAGAAAGGATTTTACGAAACTCCACCCCTAAGGGGGTAAAACGGGATCCACGCGTACGAAGTCGCGGGCGGCCGCTAGTTATTCATATACATACTTGTTAAGTTAGGGTTATAGGTAAGTATAAAATTGTGACTTTTGTATTAAGTAGAATCTGAACTTTAATATAATTTTACAAATTACTGCACTTGCCTGCTGGTTACATAATATTTATTCACAATTTTTTTATGCATGACAAGGCAGGTTTTTGACCGGAATCGCACCTGATGTTAAGTGAGATGCAGTCTAGGATGGTAGACATAATATGCCCTGTAAGTGCCTATTCACTCTCGTCTTGAAAATGCCCGGATTGTAGTGTTCAGGAAAGACAGCAGCAGGCAGCGAATTCCAGTCCCTAGCTGTTCGCATTATAAAAGAGTTATCGAAACGCTTAGTGCGAGCTGGTGGAATGTCGACAATGTAGGGATGGTACGCTAACCTGCGTCTGGTTCCCCGGTGATGGAAGGGGTCTGGATGTCGACAGCGGAAAACAGTCAGATGAAATCAAGTCAAATAAAATTTCAAATCAAAGTAAGTATGTACTAATTCACAATAATGGGCATAACGCAGGAAGCATAAAAATAAATGTCCACTTTTTCATTGTAATACATAAAATTCGCACATAAAATGATTTCAAATACGTATTTACGTGGGAAAAGGTATTCAGTCACATTGAGTTTACATTTTTGTTGAAAATTCAACCTTATTACAACAATGAAATAAGGTGCCACAAAGTATACTTGATGTGTAGAGTCCGTGCTTCAATTTATATGCCTCTTTTGAATGTAAAATGACAAGCGTTTATGAACGAATGGCCTTAAAGTAGGCATATTGTTCGGCGACGATAATGTCCACGAGCTGAAATTCATTGCGCAGATAATTTTAATGTTTTTTTCACATTATAAACTAGGTTTTACCCACGGCTTCTCCCGTGTGAATATTGTCTGTCAAAGAAAGATGTACATATAATATAGAAGTAGCCACGATAGCCGAACGGGGAACGGGTCGGAATAGCCGATTCCACCACCAGAACCTCACGAGTAGTCGCAGTAACTGGATCGCGCTGCGCGAGTCCGCGCACTCCTGGCACACAATCAGGCGAAGTTATGAGAAGAAGTGATGACATTTATCAACGATAGCAGCCCGACGCGAAGTACCGTATTTGTGGTGTCAAGCCGCAGAAGGGGGAGAATTGACTATGAGAAGGGACATGGATCAGAGACATTTGTAGGGAGTCAAGCAAAGCGCACGGGGAAAAGAGCCCAGAGCAAGTACCCGTGCGCTCTCCCGAGATTCGGATCGTACGCCGTGAGGCTGGAAGAACCATGGGTGGGTTAGCCGATTCCACATCCGAGGAACGCGGGTTCGAACGCCGCCGCCGCTCGACTATTGTGGTGAGCCCACTCGTAACACAAGCATATTTAGCTTAGTACGAGAAGCTAACTGGACTATTAGTAGCTAGCTTTTGCCCACGGCTTCACCCCCGTGAAATTTAGTTTGTCACAGATCGTCATAAATTATAGCCTATATGTTATTCTGGGTTATAAACAATAATGCTGTAAAGTTTCATCAAAATCCGTTCAGTACTTTTTGCGTGAAAGAGTAACAAACATCCAGACATCCATGAATACTCGTACAATACTCTATGCCGCTCAGGAATAAAAATAACTTACTAATGGTGAAGTGAAACCACAAACAAACTCACATTACAAACTTTAACTCCACTGTACAATTGTACATGTGTTTTATATACCTACTTAAAGGTTAAATAAAACTTTTCATCATTTGTAAATAAATCAGGATAAGCAATTTTCTCCTCTAATTTCCTTTAGTATTCATGTAGGGTTTCTATAATTAGATCCAGAAGGAAGTGTATGCTTTGATCAATTTCACGTTTATATCCCCGTCATACTAGATCAAAGAAAGAAAGAAAGAACACTAATTAATTTTCACATCAAATAAGTTCTAAAATTATGTTTTAAAAATCCCATGGCGCAAAAAAACGTGTCAGTGTTTCTTTTGGTCAATATACGTTACATTTTGTATAGTTTCGAGGCGTAAGCTGAGCTTTGCATTTGTGCGAGTTATCACCAAAAGTAGAGTCACACAAAAACTTTTGAAAAAATCGCAAAAATGTATGGAAAAATTGAACACAAAAACAAAATAAGTACCTACTAGTCGCGCTGCTACCAGTACAAAAAGTAAAGTGTGACAGATCCGCGTCCGCGACGGACTTGCGCCTCAGACCGATTGCCAAAAAGCGGTAATATAAACTGTCACACCTACACTATCCATGTGCACTCACAAATGCAAAGCTCGGCTTAGGCCTCGCGAACTGTAAAGGTTTCTTTCAATTGGACACAAAATAACATAAAAATACAGACATCTAGACTCCGTTAACTTTGAGGCGTGTGTCATATGCAACGGGGAACTCCCGGAAATTGGAGATGGAAATAAATGTGGGTGGGACCGGAGGCGATCTAGCTTTTTGCATTGAAAACTGGCTGTGGGTAGATAGACAGACTGTTTTGAAAGCTCTAGGGCATATTCTTTGGCGTTGAAAATAGGCGGAAGATTACTGTGGAGTTGATCGTTGTTTAGTTTGGAGTTTGAGCCATTAAAGTAGATTAAATGAGAAATATAAAAATAGGACTTAAAATGAATCTGTAATTTGAAAGCTCAGCAATGTGTTAGTATCGTTATAATAGCTTAAATACAGTTCATTTATAAGATAAGTTTGTACTACAAATAAACCCTCGCATTTTAATTTACGTCTAGCTACAGTACCTATTGTGAATGAGTTAAGCCAGTGCTATCTTAAAGTTTATTACAACTTTTGAATCTGTATTAACTTCATTATTATAATAAGGGTGGATTCGAACAAACAAGAGTAATATTAATCTCAGAATATTTCGTCAGTTTTGATATATTTCCTACACTGAAACTGTCAATGTGCCAGCTATACCAGGAGTTATTCCCGGATAAAAGTTTGGTCAAATCGGGCCTAATTATAATTACTTATACCTAAGATTATGAAACATTTCGTTCGTTCACATTTCAAATACAAAAATAAACTACCCGTAGTTAACATGACTTGTTGTCACGGTTCACAAGTTTGTGTTCACAAAAACGTAAAAAGTAACATTCAATTTATGGAAAAATATCCAGTTCCATCGGGAAAAGCGAGCGGTAGTTTCGTTTTTCGTTTTCAACAACTTTCGGTGGTTCAATTGAATCGTTCATTGGTTTGTTGATTTAAAAATGTATAGGCATTGATAGCTCGATGCAATTTACTCGTTTATTGAAAAATGTTCCTTAATCGGTTACATTTGTGGTTACGGTTTTAATTGTTGTACTTACGAGTACATGTTATTTTATTTGTTTCGTCAGTATTGTAGAGTAAGTACGACTACCCCTTAGTACATAAGGGGTAGTCGTACTTGTATACTTAGAACGCAGAGTGGATAATTAGTTACATTAAACTACCCATTTGTTGGCAAATCACACGTAAAAGCCGGAAGACGTAGTATGGGCAGGCCACCACTAGGTGGACCGACGATCTGGTGAAGACCACGGGAGGTGCCTGGATGCGGGCGGCGCAGGACCGGTCTTTGTGGAAATCCTTGGGAGAGGCCTTTGTCCAGTAGTGGACGTCTTTCGGCTGAAACAAACGAAGGCTAAGTTAAACCATCTTACTTTAACTTTGACAAACGTCAAAAATGTTATTGTTACGGTTAAAATAAGGTGGTGCAACTCAGCCTAAGTCCACTAAATTGACTGAATGACGTCGCTTCTACCTTATGCCTAATCATGAATTGCAGGTAAAATACAGACCAAGATCTTCTCCGTTGTAGATAAAAAGGGTAATCAAATGGCGTTCCTTCAGTGTTGTCTATAGCAAGCATTATCCCTATTAATATCACAAATAGCATATTCCACGCAAACGTCTATTTAAGCTGTGGAAAGCATTGTGGGAGGCGGTCCATTAGCTCGAGAGTAGGGTTGCCAGGTGTCCGGATTTAGCCGGACATCTTTGGGTTTTTACGGTCTTGTCCGGCCTGTCTGGGTTTATTTAATTTTTAGCGTTAAGAGTCGCATCTCAAACTAATTTTGAAAATTATAAATAACTTGAAAAAATCGAACTGCCTAAGGCGGGAATTGAATCGTGGGTTCAATTCCCGCCTTAGGCAATTCAATTCAATTCAATTCAATTCCCGTCTGCTCGTTTGCCTCCTATCACATAAAAAAAAAAAAAAAAAAAAAAATTCCCGCCTTAGGCAGTTCGATTTTTTCAAGTTATTTATAATTTTCAAAATCTGTCCGGGTTTGTTAGGCTTTTTATTTGGCTGCCACGCCAGGCGAAAGTCGAGCCACAGATATGAAGCGCACGCATCAGAATGTTAGGCAACCGATGATGATAGTACTCACTTGTGAGCTATGACACTAATGTCCGGCTTTTAAGGCTATATTTTACCGGGACACCATGGCGGCGCAACCAGTCGCCGGCTACCAACAAAATGTATACAGCTCTATAGAGAGTTACTCACCTGGTGTCCGTTTGGTTGCGCAAAGCTGCATACATTTTGTTGGTAGCGGCGACTGGTTGCGCCGCCATGGTGTCCCGGTGAAATATAGCCCTTAGGGTAAAGTGTCCGGCCAAATGAAGCACAGAGTCCGGCTTTTGTGTTTTTGGACCTGGCAACCCTACGAGAGCTTTTGTGAGCCACGCCCGCGTCATTCCATTCCGGTTACGCCAGCTTTTACGAGAGATATCATCAGCCTATTATGCTTTCCGGAAAAAGCTCGTAGTTTTTTAAGCTAACATTTTAGGTTGATAGATGTTTTTTAGTCTGCGAATATTTTTTAGTTGTGTTATTTTAATACAAGATGAAAGAGTAATAATTATAAGAGATGTATTTGTAATGTGTCTACTGTTATTACGGACACAAAATTAGAATAGAAGACACCAAGGTAAACTGGTAGAGAAGGCCTTATGGTATTAAGTTTGTCTCATGTACCAATTTATGTAGCATTAAAAATTACATAAAATAAAATGTGTTTTTTTTATAAATTATCCAAGAATGATGATTATTATACTTAAGAATGATGTTGAATCGTGTTAGTTATTAGTTTTTTGTACAAACGACAGTTCGTCAAGGTAAACACCATGGTATCTTATGTAGTTAGAGGCGTATTTGAATCAAAAATGTATAGTCTTATGTGCTGTCGTTCGGACTACAATATTAGGCTAGGTTGCACCATCTTAATTTGACTTTAACAAACGTCGAAAATCTGTCAAACTGCATACAAAATACGCCGGTTACCGTTATAGTCACGGTTAAAGTTATTTATGGTAAAATGTTAGAGAACAAGCTTAAGGCTGATTACACGTATTAAGTTGCTAAGTAGGAAATTAAATTTTAACTTAATTTTAAGTGATTAAATTGCATGTAAACACATGTTGCAAGTTAACTTGCAACTTGCTACTAAATTCTGTGTTTACATGCTCACTTAAAATTAAGTTTAATTTTTGTTACCTACTTAACAACATACCAGTCAAAATACTTCTGTTTAAATTGAGTTTTGACGCATTTTTAGACCGAAACATCAATCAGGACCTATCTAAAATAAAGTTGGATTTTCTTACAAAATTATGTTAATTCAGACCTCGGAACACTAACCGTTATGCTAATCGGTTTTCATGCTCGAGAGGTTTCTTACGTGCTCCGACGGCCCGTCGGTTCACTTTAACTTAAGATGGGTAAACCGTTGGGTTTTGACCCTAATATACGCTGACTTGCGTTAAATTAAATGTTGGTTTATCGCATAAATAAAAGATAAAAACGCTTAACTTTAAGTTAGAGGTTATTTTGTACAATGTAGTTAAATAAAAATTGTTGAACTAGCAAAAATAAGACTTTTAAATCAAAGCTGTAGGAAAACGTCACTCTTTGTAGCGGAGTTTTGGGCTGACACTGTATAGGTTTGTTGTCGACACGAGAAGAAGAAGGGAAATTCCATATTTTATATTTTTTTCCAAACTTCTTGCGTCATTCATTACAAAACTTAACCAATTTGAAATACAGTTTAAAATTACGCGTTTGAATTGCGTATACTTAGGACATATTTTAAAACTTTTTTCACGTAGAACGAATTTACCGCGTAACCTCGCGCCCGTTCCAAGCTACGATGACGTAGCTGTCTACGAGTGACGTAGTATCTATGTCGTAGCCGCTACGCGCTACGGAGGCCGACACTTGCGTACTACGGCCGTAGCGGGTCATTTCACAAAGGTGAAGTTGCGTATGATATTTATAAAGAGGCAGGACAAAATGAAACTTGGGTTAAAGGTTAATGGTTTTATAAGGATAATAAAAAGGGGTTAATAAAGTTGTAAGTACCAAATTGGTTCCACTTCGAAAAACATTTTGGATCGGAAAAAGAACCGGTGAGTTTATTACCTTCATAACATTTTTATTATTCACTGAATAATTGCTGAAGCTTACCTTGTTCTGAGAATAAATTATTTCGATATACCTATCTATTTACATTCAGTAGTTGGAAAACGATTTTTGTATCATAAGCGTACATTTGTGTTATGAGAATGATATTTAAAATCGTTGTTTTATAATTCATTCCATGTGAAAGTTACAAAATATTATAAGACCAGTAGGCTTATAATATTTTGTAACTAGATGGCGGGACGTGGATGTGGGGTCTGACTGCTGCGTGATTGGTGGATTTTGACATATCTTTCAATATCATGTCAAAAATAACCAATCATGCAGCATTTGGACCTTGCGTCTACGTATTGCCATCTGGCGGATTTTTCATACGCGAAAACCCTCATTGTTCCCCCCACCATAAATCAAAACTTACGTACCTTTTCTTATGGCTTTAAATCTCAATCCTAACTAAGCTTAATATCCTAGAAGTGCTCTTTAATCAAATATTTCCTAACAAATTGAAAAGTGGACTGACTGAGAATAGAACCTCCGCTCTCAATGCGTAATTGAACCGATCTATTGCAAGTGAACTGTACAGAAAGATTTAGTAGGTTCACTCACATAATTATAAGTCACTTGTACACTTGTAGCTTTGTAGGGACACGTATACAAGAAGTAACAAAGTTGTGGTGCGTTGAAGTTCCGCCTGACGTCTCGGCGTGCTACAATTTTTACCATGCAGTGACGTCAAGGGTCACTACTTATGAGCTTTGGCGCGCTTTAACTCTGTCAATTTGCATTATAAGTTATGTAACTGACGAACTAATTCAAACTACCTTTTGCTTTTATAACCAAGAAACACACACATATTGATGGATGCAGGCCGCTATCAACTGGGCGATGTAGAAATCATTGGGGGAGGCCTATGTTCAGCAGCAAACGTCCTTTAAACACATATTTTAATTATAGATTGTTAGTATGCAGTATATTTAATGATGTCTTTGCGTGGTGACAACCTAAACTGTAGATTATGATTTTCATAGACAAGATTTTCTCGCGTTTAACTTCCTGTCTCGCTCTTCCTGTTTGCGATGTGAGCAAGCACGGTGTGCATTTTTACTTTGTGTAATTTCTGTACTTACAAACAAGTTTAAGAGTAGGCGCACACCGTTGATTTTTAGTTGGCCGATAGTTGTGCCCGATTTTAATTTGTATGAAGAATCGGCCAAATCGAATCGGCGTAGTGTGCGCACTCCCATACATGCCCATACTGATCAACTGCCCGACTAAACTATCGGCCGACGAAAAATCAACGGTGTGCGCCTACTCTTAAGTAAACTTTATAAAGCTGCAAACTGAATTTCATTCAAGAAATGTTAACATAGATGTATGTATAACCAGCCTCAGTTTGCATCTCGGTATGAATAGCCCTCTCTAGCCCTTAGAGAGGGGATCAGTTAATCATAACACCTCTTTATTAAGCATGCAAGTGTTCAAGACATCCCAAGGCATTTTAAATCTACGTTTGACGTTACCATACCCACCTCTGTTGTGAACAAAGGTAATGGTACCGTATTCTCTGGCCAACCAATTCAATGTTCGGTCGAGCTGACTGTTCAGGACCGTATCCAGGGATAAATTGATTCGAGCAGTTAGTTTAACTTAAATGTCGTAAGTGCTTTTGCTACAAGTTGTATTGGTTAAGTTTAACGAATGTGCACTTGAAATGCTAGTAAATATATTTCAGATGCCGATTAACAGTGGTGAAAAGTATGGATTTAAATTTTGTTAAAATGGGAAATAACGGAAAATGATCCAAATGAGTCCTAAATGATAAACTACACGATACATAATCCACGGACTCGGTTCAATCAGACCGAAGAATAAACATATGCCCTCCGAAATACAAAATTACTTCTAAGTTATCATACGATCAGATTTCAAGCTTAATGTAACCCCCAACAAACCTAGGCACACCGCAGAATGCCTTTTCAATTTACCTCCGGATTAAGATCGAGCCCTCCGACCTCCAGCCCTAAGACTGTAATTAAACCCTCAATTACGACCCTGTAGGGCTACTCCAAAACGCTGTTCATGTAGTTTCGGACTTTCGGGTCTACCTGTCACCGTCGCTCTTGCTGGCATATTGCTTTGCGTGAGAGAGATGGCAACATTCGAAACTTCGGACGTTTTTCGGTGTAAACCCCCAACAAATACGGCCCTGCAAAGCTTCTCCAAAGCGCTGTTCTTGTAGCATCGGGTATACCTGTCACCGTTGCTCATACACTGGCATCTCGCTTTGGGTGAGAGAGATGGCAACATTCGAAATTTAAGATGCTTTTCGGTGTAACCCCCCAAATGCGGCCCTGAACTCTGACCTTCTATTGTTTTAGGGGACTGCACGCGACGAGACCTCGTTAGAAGTTCGACGCATTGTGAACTACCGAAACTTGGAACTGCTTAATCGGATCGGAACTATTAATCGAGTAAATCAACTCGATTGTTATTCGAGTAAATCAACTCGGTTAAGATCTGCTGACTTGATAAAATGGGAGTATTTGGAATTAGTTTTGGTTTAAGGTAGGAAGATGCCATAGATATAATGACTGTCTACGAACATAATTATTATTGAATTCATAATTAATTTATTAATTGATTCATTACTTACATACAGATATTTACCAAAACAGTTGAACCCTGCAAGGACATCACAACAAGTAACACTCTATACTTGTTATAAATACAAAAATAACTGTAGGTATGTCTGTTTCTTACTTTGATTATATTTTATTTATTTATAACTTTATTTATTGTATTAAAACAACACATTGAAACAAAATTCAAACTTTTATTGCGTCAAACGTAAATAACCATCCCAATATAAAAAATAACTACATTTCCCGAAACAATTTTCACATGAAAGCTCCCGTGTGAAATGCAGTTGAAATTAAACAAAAAGTTACGCCTGAAATGTTCCGCTACAAAGCCTGATAAATATTAGTCATAGAATCAAATATCTGACATGCAAAGGGTTATTAATTAAAACATTTTGCTTGTGAAAAATTTTAATATAGGTCATATTGTTTTATTATTGAATACAGGATGTTTGGCAGAAGGTTAGACAAACTTCGTAGGTGTATAGGTAAGGTCATTTTAAGAATACAATTTCGCCCATTTGACCCTAAGTTTTTTAACAAGGCCGCTACCAACCGGGCAACATGGAAAGCATTGGAGGAGGCCTATGTTCAGCTGTGGTCGTCCTATGGCTGAGATGATGATGACGATGATGATATTTAAATAATGAATGGAAGGTTATTATACTTTATCTTTTCGCTGATTAATCAGGAAATCTCAGAAACTATAACACCTACAAACATGAAATTTTGCAGGAATAGATTCCTTAGTGTAAAAACATCCACTAAGAACGGATTTTACGAAACTCCAACCTTAAGGTAAAACGTGGTCCATGCGTACGAAGTCACGTTTCAGGAACATAATTTGATATTACGAATAAAATATTGAATTACGAGTACATTATGGTTTGCCGAATCATGCGATGATTCGTTTCATAAATTAATATTATTATTAATGAATGTTATATTAATATAATTTGATGCTCACGGTTACAATAATGTCAAACATTTTAATAAAAAGAGGTACCTATTTCATATTTAAATTTAAAAAGAGATACTTTATACGTCGGCTAAATTATTAATAAGTGTGTAAAATTATTAATATGTTACTTACTGGCTTAAAAGAATGGTGCTCTCTTTCAAAACTTGTAGATTTTCTTACCTGAAACAACAAACAATATGGTTTACTTTAAGAAAAACAACACCAGTCGTCGTCCGTATTCACAAACATTACTAAGAGGTCTCACAGTGGGCGTGGACGCACAGGGTGACGCACGAACCAATCACAGAGGGCTTAGTGTGAGTTTACATCCGAGCGCGTTAAAAATATTATGAAAATTTTAGTTCTTGAAAGTTTCCGCTAGGGGTGCTGTACAATCCGTCATACATTTAATGTCATTTTTTACGTGCTCACTAGTGACGACATTTGATGTAAACTCACACTCAGCTCTTAACGCTGTGCGTTCGATTTGCTGTTTCACTTAGGCAAGCATCGTTTGTAAATACGCGCGTATGTCTCAAAGTATCGTGGCAACATGTAAACTCGAAGAGGAAATTGGGTGAAGTCCTGACAATCCAAACACGCGATCCCTTCAATTTTCGACGTTATAGCTGTCGTATTAAGAACCAAACCTTTTTTATTTGAGTTCAGGTGATTTCGTGGTGCACGAAACGAATCGTTTTTGATTGGAGGAAGTGATTTGACAAAGGTACGGAACGCGATATTTGAACGAATATCGCGTCATATCGCTTTGGGGGATCTCTTTTGTAGAGGCAATATTGCGTAAATAAAACTATTTTACGTGCCAGTAAAATTGGAACAAAAATCAAATCAATATCATATTTAAAACGTCATCTAGTCACAAACTTGGTAGAGCTATTATGGAAACGAGACTATTCTAACCTCTTGTTCCTGCAAAGCAAGAGTGATCTTCAATTTGACCGCCATAAAAACCCACCTGTGTACTTTACTTTGAGTGGGTTAAAGTACGGATACAAACATCCTGCTCGTACCTAATTACTTCTTTTCACAAATACGTGTGTAGCGGAGATCAAACCCGTGATCTCCAGCAGAGTACCTACTCCTAGTACAGTTATTGTTATAGAGTCCGTTACATACACCCAAAGTGGCTAAATTGTAACTTTATTCCAAAGGGGATGTTACCTGGGTAAAAAATCAAGAGTTTGAATTAGTCCGTCAGTTATCTTATCAAAAACAATCGACACGTATTTTTCAAACTAGTTAATGAAAATTTTAAGAGATAAAGTACACCAAGTTCAAATGAAGAGGCCCGTGACGTCCAGGAGTGCTTAAAAGTGTGGCACTTAGTGACGTCACACGGAACTCAACGCATCATAACTCCGTATTTTTATTGACAAATAAAAAAATATGTATCCAATAGTTTTCGATAGTATAATTAACGGACTAAAAGTTTTTTTTAGGAAACTAGCGCCTATTGTAACAAAGAAGTGTTGCGAATTTTTTGGCTACTTTCAGAGTCACGAACTATTTGACGCTGACTGTACCTACTAAAAAAACATGAAGCAAGTCCGTCAAAAATCAACTGAATTTGATAATTATTTACCGACAACAATGAACTAAAAATGATTATCAAAGTAAAGGTTTGTATAGGGGAAGTGTAACGAAAAGATAACGCAAACAACGGGCTCCGTTAAACTCCAGTGTTTTCATTTAATTTACAATATCTCAATTACTGGCTGCTATTTTGGATGAGCCTTTTATAGAGCCATATTTCGTTAATTAATAAATTATGTAAAGTATCAGTTTCGCCGAAGGCCACAAAGGCTATTATTTTAATTATTATAATAACGATTTTCCAGCTTTTATTATTATCTTTACCTAAACCGGCTTAACTAGCTTTTGCTCACGACTTTGCTCGCATTAAACTTTGGACTCCCTTTTTATCCCTTATAGGAGTGAATTTTGAAAAATCCTTTTTTTAAGGGATGCATACGTTAACCGATCAGTCAATAGTGTTTACTTCTGTACTGTAAAAGGCAACCGTTTTACAGTCATAGTTAGGAATATCCAATAAATTTTAAGAAAGAATCTACTGTTTCTTATAGGTACACCAAAATTTTAAAAATATTTCATTCAAAATAATGGCTCGCACGAGGCAAATTTTGCGGGGTGTATAAAAATATCTGTGCAGATTGATTAATTTTGTTTGTTTATCTTTTCATAAACCAGCAAATTCGCGATCGTGTAAAAATACACGTTAGGTACAGTCGCAATAAAATAATAGTAGTCGAAGATTGGCATGGGTAGGAACGATAGAAAATGTTTGAATTCCAGGAAAAATATTATTGTGTCGCCAATACATGTCCCAAAAATTGTGCATATATTATTAACTAGCTTTCCGCCCGCGGCTTCGCACGCGTGGAATTTTGTCTGTCACAGAAAAGCTTTATCGCGCGCGTCCCTGTTTCAAAAACCGGGATAAAAACTATCCTATGTCCTTTCCCGGGACTAAAACTATCTCTATGCCAAATTTCATCAAAATCGGTTCAGTGGTTTAGGCGTGAAAGCAAGATAGACAGACAGACAGAGTTACTTTCGCATTTATAGAAGTATAGATTAAACTTTAAAAATACATTTTATTTTAATTACTGATGAAGTTAGTACAATAATATGTGTCAGTATACTCAGTATCCATATTGACTGAGAAGAAATTAATAAGATAAGATAATCGTCACAATAAAAAGGAGAAGAGGATTTGATAAATCTATCAAATCATGGCCAATAAGAGATTGGCATTTGTAACTGTCATCACAGAAGGATACATTGATTCAATAATTTATTGTTTACTCAGTATTTTACGCATTCGGTAGCTATGTACATAAGTACCTCTATGCCAAATGTATAAACATATTATGGACTATTATTTTTGTATCTGACTCTACCACTCCAGCGTTTTGGCAAAAACATACAAAAACAGAGTGTAGCGGTGAGCGGTTGTTTATTTTCTAAAAACTCGCGTAGTAACCGAACTGGAGGGCTAACTAGCAGCTTTGTAACCATCTATTTATAAGCTAGCTAGAACGGTAGGCGCTTCCGTACTAAGAATATTCACATGTAATGTATTTTATTCGTTTTTTTATTTTTGAATATAAAAACCGTTAAATTTCAATTATGTTGAGCTTTTTGCTTTGTTTTTATTTTTATTGTGCGCCAAATAAACGTTTTATTTCTGTGTTTGGACGTGCCCAATGTTGAGGTATATGGAAGTCTTGTATAAAATAGAATAGGATGAGAAAACTGAGTCTTTTTTAGGCAGCTCCAATTTACTTAACTCTTAGGATAAGTACATGTTCACTCTACACGTTTCACAATGCGACTGTCCGGTTAGAAACTGCCTGCGTTCCCACCGAAGGCGGTTGCTGTCCCATTACCTACTCTAACGCACGTATTCACGAACGATGCTTGCTTAAGTGAAGCACCAAATCGAACGCACAGCGTTGAATAGAGCTTAATTCTCTCTGTGATTGGTTGGACCACATCGTCCACGAGCACTGTGAGACCTCATGGTAATGTTTGTGAATACGTTCGTAAATGTAATACATTGACATGGCCGGTTGTATTTGTTCTATCACTCATGAAGGAAAGGAAAATTAGAGAGAGATGATATATACGTTTTTTGTGGGGAAGAAAATTACCTAACCATTTAGCTTCCATCTTAACCTACGGTCCATTTTACAAAATGAGAAACGTGCGCCTTCCGGTAAAAAACTGTGCCCTCTAATTTATTGAAATTACCCCAGCTGCTTCCGGTCGTGTTTAAGGTGATCTTTATAAATTGGATCGGGAGGTTTCACTTATGCTTAGCGAAATTAGGGTAACGAAATATGTCGTTTTTGTTACCGTCAAAATGAATTAGACGATATTAAGTTTGTAACGTCATGACCTTGGCTGGTTAAAAGGCTGATCTACTCAACTCAGAAATCCGGTATAATAATTCATCATCACCATCATCATCATTTCAGCCATAGGACGTCCACTGCTGAACATAGGCCTCCCCAATGGCCGATTGCGATTGAGGCGCTGGATGATGGCGGCCATCATCCAGCGCCTTCCGCGTATTATAATTAAATGTGCTCAATTAAATTTTAATAAATACCTACACTTCACTCTCAATACCGACGCGACGGCTAGTTCAGTGATTCGTCCCACAACACGTTCTCCTTTATTATTGTTTCCTTTTAAATACAGACATAGTTAACATTCATGTTTTCTTTTATTTCATTGACTTTCTGACGGTACTAAATCTCATTATGTTAAAGAATAGGTAAATTAAATGGGACGAATCCAGAACGAAAAATATATATTTTTTTGAATTCAGCGTTTCGTCCAGTGGGACGAATCTGTTGTGGGACGAATCACTGAACCAGCCAATACCGACGATTTGTTATCAACTGGGTGTTTTTAATTTATTCACATATTTCAACGTGCTATCAATGGTAGAGTCGTCCGGAAAAACATCTACACCAAACTACGAGTAAATTACTTGCAAAATTATCATAAGTTTTCATTGGAATTTAAACCATAATGCAGTGGAATAAATTACGTGATATTATCACGTTAGTGCTCGTGACTGTCCATTGGACTTACATTACCTATGACGTAAATATTTATCATTTATACCTATGACATTCGCCGTTAATGAAATGATAACCACATCAAACAACGCCGGGTTTTATCGGAGCTTTTAAAAACGAAATGGGGAATCCGAGTGCTTTTGGCATGCAACCGTTGTTTAATGGAGGCGGTTATGCATGTTGACTTAACTCATCAAAGGTATGAATGCTGAAAATAAAACGAGGGAGCGTGACAAGCGAAATTTGTTGTCCCAAAAATTGTGCATATATTATTAACTAGCTTTCCGCCCGCGGCTTCGCACGCGTGGAATTTTGTCTGTCACAGAAAAGCTTTATCGCGCGCGTCCCTGTTTCAAAAACCGGGATAAAAACTATCCTATGTCCTTTCCCGGGACTAAAACTATCTCTATGCCAAATTTCATCAAAATCGGTTCAGTGGTTTAGGCGTGAAAGCAAGATAGACAGACAGACAGAGTTACTTTCGCATTTATAGAAGTATAGATTAAACTTTAAAAATACATTTTATTTTAATTACTGATGAAGTTAGTACAATAATATGTGTCAGTATACTCAGTATCCATATTGACTGAGAAGAAATTAATAAGATAAGATAATCGTCACAATAAAAAGGAGAAGAGGATTTGATAAATCTATCAAATCATGGCCAATAAGAGATTGGCATTTGTAACTGTCATCACAGAAGGATACATTGATTCAATAATTTATTGTTTACTCAGTATTTTACGCATTCGGTAGCTATGTACATAAGTACCTCTATGCCAAATGTATAAACATATTATGGACTATTATTTTTGTATCTGACTCTACCACTCCAGCGTTTTGGCAAAAACATACAAAAACAGAGTGTAGCGGTGAGCGGTTGTTTATTTTCTAAAAACTCGCGTAGTAACCGAACTGGAGGGCTAACTAGCAGCTTTGTAACCATCTATTTATAAGCTAGCTAGAACGGTAGGCGCTTCCGTACTAAGAATATTCACATGTAATGTATTTTATTCGTTTTTTTATTTTTGAATATAAAAACCGTTAAATTTCAATTATGTTGAGCTTTTTGCTTTGTTTTTATTTTTATTGTGCGCCAAATAAACGTTTTATTTCTGTGTTTGGACGTGCCCAATGTTGAGGTATATGGAAGTCTTGTATAAAATAGAATAGGATGAGAAAACTGAGTCTTTTTTAGGCAGCTCCAATTTACTTAACTCTTAGGATAAGTACATGTTCACTCTACACGTTTCACAATGCGACTGTCCGGTTAGAAACTGCCTGCGTTCCCACCGAAGGCGGTTGCTGTCCCATTACCTACTCTAACGCACGTATTCACGAACGATGCTTGCTTAAGTGAAGCACCAAATCGAACGCACAGCGTTGAATAGAGCTTAATTCTCTCTGTGATTGGTTGGACCACATCGTCCACGAGCACTGTGAGACCTCATGGTAATGTTTGTGAATACGTTCGTAAATGTAATACATTGACATGGCCGGTTGTATTTGTTCTATCACTCATGAAGGAAAGGAAAATTAGAGAGAGATGATATATACGTTTTTTGTGGGGAAGAAAATTACCTAACCATTTAGCTTCCATCTTAACCTACGGTCCATTTTACAAAATGAGAAACGTGCGCCTTCCGGTAAAAAACTGTGCCCTCTAATTTATTGAAATTACCCCAGCTGCTTCCGGTCGTGTTTAAGGTGATCTTTATAAATTGGATCGGGAGGTTTCACTTATGCTTAGCGAAATTAGGGTAACGAAATATGTCGTTTTTGTTACCGTCAAAATGAATTAGACGATATTAAGTTTGTAACGTCATGACCTTGGCTGGTTAAAAGGCTGATCTACTCAACTCAGAAATCCGGTATAATAATTCATCATCACCATCATCATCATTTCAGCCATAGGACGTCCACTGCTGAACATAGGCCTCCCCAATGGCCGATTGCGATTGAGGCGCTGGATGATGGCGGCCATCATCCAGCGCCTTCCGCGTATTATAATTAAATGTGCTCAATTAAATTTTAATAAATACCTACACTTCACTCTCAATACCGACGCGACGGCTAGTTCAGTGATTCGTCCCACAACACGTTCTCCTTTATTATTGTTTCCTTTTAAATACAGACATAGTTAACATTCATGTTTTCTTTTATTTCATTGACTTTCTGACGGTACTAAATCTCATTATGTTAAAGAATAGGTAAATTAAATGGGACGAATCCAGAACGAAAAATATATATTTTTTTGAATTCAGCGTTTCGTCCAGTGGGACGAATCTGTTGTGGGACGAATCACTGAACCAGCCAATACCGACGATTTGTTATCAACTGGGTGTTTTTAATTTATTCACATATTTCAACGTGCTATCAATGGTAGAGTCGTCCGGAAAAACATCTACACCAAACTACGAGTAAATTACTTGCAAAATTATCATAAGTTTTCATTGGAATTTAAACCATAATGCAGTGGAATAAATTACGTGATATTATCACGTTAGTGCTCGTGACTGTCCATTGGACTTACATTACCTATGACGTAAATATTTATCATTTATACCTATGACATTCGCCGTTAATGAAATGATAACCACATCAAACAACGCCGGGTTTTATCGGAGCTTTTAAAAACGAAATGGGGAATCCGAGTGCTTTTGGCATGCAACCGTTGTTTAATGGAGGCGGTTATGCATGTTGACTTAACTCATCAAAGGTATGAATGCTGAAAATAAAACGAGGGAGCGTGACAAGCGAAATTGATCTTTTTTTGCACGTGGTTTATAAAAGACGTGTGGAAATAGATCATTTTTTATTTGGCGCACAGTATTTATCATTTACGAGTACCTACATAAGCCACGATAGCCGAACGGTGAATGGGTCGGACTGGCCGACTCGTGATCCGGGAAACGCGGGTTCGGTCCCCGCCGCCGCTTGACTATTGTGGTGAGCTCACTCGTGATACAAGCTTTAGCTTAGTACAAGGGGCTAACGGGACTATTAGTAATTTGTGTAATAACAAATTACTTTTTCCACTGTGGAGAACGGAGTGAGCAAACTACAGTACAAATCAATCTCTAAAATTATAGTATAAAGCCGTAAGGTCCCAGGAACCCACTCCTCTCGACTAAGGGAGAAGTAGGCTATAATAAGGCCTCCCTAGTCTGGCCAGCGTAGGGGGAGTGTAGCCTAAATGTTCCATTTGAGTCTATTAAATTGAGGACGGTCGCATTTTTGCAGTAGAGACCAAATGACCTGATGATAATAACGAAAATAAATAGATAGAAATATTTTATTGACACAAAACATAATAATAATAATAATAAATACACTTTATTGCACACCAAAGATAAAAACAGAAAGAAAAGGAACACACAAGGTACAACTAGGCGGTCTTATCGCTATGAAGCGATCTCTTCCAAACATTTAGGTAAATTAAAACCTATTTTGTCTCTCATTCAATACTATTGCATACTTTACGTAGATAAACAGAAGGAGACAAAATTTTATTTAAGTCTGTCTAAACTTAAACTCCAGTGACCCGAGAGGTTCAGACTTCAATTAACAATTGAACCTTGACTGTTATAAAGTTACTATGCCAAAGTTGGCAAAATCTCACCCTAGCTAGCCAGGGTTAGGGTCACAAATCCAAAAAAGTTCAACAAATCACACCCAGAAGTTACGCCAATTCTATGGATGTTAAGAAAACCGAAGTTAAGTAGGTAGGTTAGTGACGTAACACGGTTATCAATTTATCGATATTATCTTTGCTAACGTTAGTGGTTAGTCAAATACCGTTGTCAAGTTATCAATATTTATAAGCGTTGCATTGGTTCCTTTCTAGGGTACACTTAATGTATTTTTCCTTTACTAAACACAGGTTTGTATAGGTGAAAAGTATGCATTAAATATTAGGTTAGATTATGTTAATTAAAATCTGAATTTGAATATTAAATCATGACTTACTATTAGATAATCTACCATTACATACCATCTCCACTAATCACTATAAGCACGTAGAAAACCTCACTACAGTTTACAACGAAACATTTAATACAAGAAAAAACACAATAATTCACCCACCCTATTATCGATATAGCTCAAGCAATATCATTATTAATATCCCAAAGTTAGGATTTAGGAAGCCAATGTGAGTCACAAAATCTCGCACGAACTTTTTCTCCCAACTTCTTGTCGTGACTCACGATAAAATGATTTGTAAGGGGCTTTTATTATTATGATGCAAAGGTCATAGAGCTGACATTTATCGATACTTTTTATTTAGTTGCCCTTACAGACTTCTCTATTGTTTGTTGTTTTATTATAGTTTGATATTTAGTGGCTTTATTTATGAATTTTATATAAAAAGGCACACAATTACGAATCAACCAATTAACTGTTTTAAGACCACTTGACTCTACCTTTTACTTCTTACCCGATTGCGCCATAAGGAGGGTTATGTTTTTTCTATTATAAACTCTCAACTAGGGTTAGGTATCTTCAGATATTCCTAAATTAACAGATAACTCATCATTTGATTTCAATGTCTGTATTGGATTTAACAAGATGGTTATTCCATCGAACTCTTTAAAAAAAGGTCCCTTTCAGTTAAATAACTTAAACTCTTTCATGTAAACTAAGGAAAAAGGAACTAAATTAGGGACCTCTATAATGAAACAAAAGTAGCTACTTCATTGTTGTGGAAAAGGTGTTTCTGTGAAAAAGCCAGCGTTATTTATTTGAGGTATTTTCTAATAACAAAAAAAAAATACTCAGCATTTTTGAGGGCTGTAACAAAGTGTAGTTAAAAATAACAGTTTATCAACAATTTTTCTTCTCAATTATTTACGATGAATTTCATGTTTTTGTTTCTTAAAATAAAAACAGAGACAAAGTCTCATTCTTGGTAAAACATAATTATTTACTTTTACAAGTCACCGAAAACTTTCCAAGAAGTAAAATATTCTTTACTTTCATATTTTCCAAGATTCTTGTTTTATTTCATTGTTAAAAAATTTGAGAGCAAAGTTCATGTTGTAATTATGGTTTAATTAAAAGCACAAAGGTATTATGAATTTATTTAGATTTCTACGAAAGTAGACTTTTAACGAAGTAATTGGGGTTTTTCCTGGTAACCGTTTTATTATCTTATTTAAGTGTTTCTAAAATATTTTGTGTTTTAAATGTAAGTCCTCAAATTCTTAGGAATTTATTGTAATTTGAACAATAGTTATTTTCTTTAGTTGACATTAATAAATTAAGTTCCTTCCTAAACTTTTACAGTATTTATTTCGGGTTGAAATAAATTTCACAATAAAATACAGGCACTAATTTTACTCCAGCTCTACATATGTATAACAATTTGAAAAAAGATTGTGAGGATGGATGTTTACTCTTTCTACAACTGAACGGATTTGGATAGAACTTTACAGTGTTTTTATTTATACACCAGAATAACATAGAAGATTTGATTTATGACGATCTAAAATCGCGAGGAGGCCACGGGAATAAGTATTTTTTTGCGTTTCAATGAAAAAAATATATCTTTACCTTTTTCCAAATACAAAATTACATCTCATTCAAATAATAAGTGTACCTATAATAATAATAAATACAAGCATTAAAACCAATCGACCACATTTTTCGTTCGACTACCCTTCGAATCTTGGAATATGTTTTTCTCGAACGTTTTCGTTGACATTACGTACACGTGTCAGTAAAATGTAATTTTGTGTGTTAGCAATAAATAACATTACTTACCTGTAAGACGAGCTCCTATTACATACTTTATAGTAGATCTCATTTATTATTTTTCCATGAAAATATACTCGTTATCTTAGTAGATACAAGATTTCTTAGATATAATCTTCTCTCTTTCTCTAAAGATTACCTAATTAGTTCGTACATAAAACATATTATTGAATGTTGATATCAAACCACCAATATTGTATGGCTTTCAAAGACGGAAAAATACAAGTAATTACAGATCAAAAGGACTTAAGTATCCTACTAATAATTATAAGTAAACGTGAAAGTTTGTGGATGTTTGTAATTCTATCATGAAAAACTATTGAAAATATTTTAATAAAGCTTTACAGTACCATTGTTGATACATCATTTAAGGGCTAACTATAGTACATATTTTATAACTCTGTGATAATTTTTATTTTCACGCAAGTAAAGCCACGGGTAAAAGCCATTATTCTCTAAAGGAAATCTCTAAAATTATATCACCTGTTCGTGATTGTAGCGGTACTACAGAATTTCGCTAACAATGTAAATTTTGGCACAATATCATTTTCATTGTACTTCTATTCCTGTCAAATTGTCTTACGCAAAGCTTTGACAATATTATTTGCTATTTCCAACTGTGAGTCACAACTAAAGCTCGTCCACGTGGAGAGAAATATTTTGTAGATGTCACCGTAAAATTGTGAATTCCGTCAGATTATAATCTGACGTAGTTGGATTACAATCGAAAATCTACAGGGTAGAATAACCCACTAACTTTAACAATCGTCAAAAATCTGTCAAACTGCATACAAAAAAACACCGGTAAGTAATTGTTACGGTTAGTGACGATTAAAGTTAGGTGGTGCCTTAGTTTACTATCTCACGTATTATACAGGGTGTCTGGATATTAGTGGCAGAGCCGTTACGGGGAAGTCATCATCATCATCATTTCAGCCATAGGACGTCCACTGCTGAACATAGGCCTCCCCCAATGCTTGCCATGTTGATCGATTGGTAGCGGCCTGCGTCCAGCGCTTCCCTGCTACCTTTACGATGTCGTCGTAATGTGAAGTAGTCTAGGGTTATTCTGACAGATATCACTATGAGATCTACCTGATTGAGACCTACCTAGGTATAACAGTTATACTATAACTGACGGAGTTCACAATTTCACGTCAACATAAGAACAAGACCACTATTATAAAGAAAGTGATTTTCACCCACGCAGGAAAAGGTCACGGGATGAGGCTAGTGACAATTATCGCCAATATTATGATAGCATTATAATTTTGAAAAGAAATGTTAACTTTTTACACTAAGTTCGTAATTCATATTCTATTTCTATCTTTTCGTAACAAACACGTGCGTGAAATCCACCCAAATCACGCGTCGCGTGACGATCGCATCGTACAAATTTTATCACATAAACTTTACACCTTAACCCATTAAAAATAGAGTTACAATTTGCAAAAACCACAAATTTCACTTTAAAACGCAATATAACACCTACTCGCTGGTGTAATGCGTTTAAAAATGTAGACAAAACTTTATTTGTGTAAACACACAAACGTTATTGCGACCGGGCTCGGTACCTCTAGCATGAACAACTTTCGTCTTCGAATCGTTTGCGTATTCGATACTCAATCTTCGAATTAAACGATAACGCGACAATTTCGATTCTCAAAATAAGTTTCGTGCAACCACATCTCATACTAAGTTCACTTTACGACACGTTCACAAGGGCGCTGTTGTAATTTTCTTACTAAATCTTTTGATGGCGATTCGATTTGAACTCGAAAGATTTTCGTGCTAGTGGTACGGGTGTTTATGACCGCTTTTATTGGTCAATACAATTCGGAAAGTAAACGTTGTAAGTTAGATTTGTTTAGTTCGATTAAGAATTTCTAATCGAATTAGTTAGTGTATTTTGGTGCCTAGGTATTTTACGACAGGCCTGCTGACGCATTTCATTCAAATAACTTTCTAGCAATCTCATTACAAATTATGTAGAATCATTTATAACTCTCTAGTACGTAAAAAAAACTCATAAACCTCATTTATTTTTGCAAACTTTTAAAAAGCACATTTACAGGTCCCTGTATTAACCCTACCACTGCTTCGGGACAATAAATGGGCCAGTGCTGAGAAGAAGCAGCGCAAGAAACTCAGTCACTATTGTCAGTTATTTGAGAGAATATTTCGGTGACTTCAACGCATCTGGACAAACTGTCATCAATTAATGCAACATGATGCGCGGTGACGTCCGCAACCGGCCGCCGTGTGTCGCCGGCGTACCACTTGGCGCCTCTCCAGCTGACGGCGCAGACACGCCTTTTGGTATTTACGTATATTATAAAATAAATATTATTCGAGATAGAGTGCGCAATGGATTCGCATGAAAGAAATTTTCATTGAAATCATTTGCGAATCTTTTCGTACATTCATACATTTAGTTAAGAAATATATCAAGCTCAATGTTATTCTACATAACAACGAAAACTAGAGTAAATTATTTTTCGATTAGAGACTACGTCCTGTCAAATTAAGCCACTGAGAAATACTATGAATATAGCGAAGAGTCACATGCTTGTTGGACCGATGATTCCAGGCTGGCAGTGGTTGAATGGAAAAGGTGCTGTATAGTGTTCTTGAACACCTACGTTACGCAGTGAACAGAGCAATTTAGCAGTGAATTGTGATGATGAATACTGTGTTAAACGATTACATAAAAGAAGAAAATACTTAGTAGTAAAACTACACGCGCTCAAAAACAACTTAACTATAAAGTTTACTTTAATTAACCACTAAGCACACAATTAACAAATCATCAACTTGTCAAACTTGGCCGCTATAGTTTACTTCATTACGCATTCCCTCCTAGTATTATTGAGGTATTAAGCTTTGCTTAAGTGGAGCTTAAAAGCACCCCAAGAGCTTAGGGAACTTGCCCCGAAATAATCTTATTTCAGGTGCTACGAAGTTTAAAGGGCTGTAGCGATTTTTGTTTTAGAATCCGTTAAAATTTTAAGGCTCTTGGATTTACAGATTAATTTTTCTGCAGTGCTGGCAAATGGGTTAATGGGTCGAGATTAAAACTGATAAATAAAGATATCGACCTTCTAAATTGACTTTCATCATCATCATCATTTTCAGCCATATGACGTCCACTGCTGACATAGGCCTGCCCCAATGATTTCCACAATGGCCGGTTGGTGGAGGCCTGCATCCAGCGCCTTCCCGCTACCTTTATGAGGTCAAATTAAGACTGCGTAAATCGGGAACGGTACTAAATTGGGATCATCTATGTAGGCTAGGTATTTAGGCAACATTTAATGCATTCTATGTAAGTAGGTAGTTGTAAACTATAAGTTGGGCTTGGAAGACATAAACTTTGATTTCTGCTTAGAGTTAGAAACAATGTTGATACCATAGAGATGTAGAGAGATGCCAACTAAAGCGCTGAGTTCGAAACTCAGTGTCACATTAGAAATTCACACAAAGTAATCAAAAATGTGCTCATTTTCCACTGCGGTATCAGTACTCAGCGTTCGAATAATCTTTAGTACTACGCAAGCAATGTAAACTGTATACATTATGACGTCGCTGATGTCATCATTGCTTACACGAGCAATGTGTTCTGTTTTGGGCATTTTGCTGCGACACCGGCCCCGCCCCCTTGTCACAACTCATTTTAGTTTCTGTGATCTGTGGTTGAATTTACTCAACATTTATTATGGATGCTACCAACCGGGCAATAAGTATGGAAGTCATTGGGGAAGGCCTATGTTCAGCAGTGGACGTCCTGTGGCTGATATGATGATGATAGTGTATTTTTACTAAAAATAGGTACCTATTATAAGGCTTTATGGGTAACTTAAAGAAAATTCTTGATATCGAACATTTATTAGGATGACCAAATTCAGTCAAAGTGACAAAAAGAAGATTTTTGTTATATACATTTTCAGCAAGATAACCACATATCATTTGACTCACGCAGTATCGCAGCGACATTGTTTGGGAGGCTTTTGTTCCTAAAGGGCCCTTTTGTTCTAGTTCACGTTTCCTTAGATAGGACAGGAACTGGCCTTACAAGAGTGCTGTATTTTTACGAGCAACTGTATCATATACAGTTAAGATCTTAGGAAATATGTTCTTCTTCTTCCTCGGTCCCTCACTGATGAGGATCGCGACCACAGATAGTGTTCCTCCACAGACTGCGGTCATAAGGAAATATGTACTGATATTAAAAATGCGAATAGGTATAACTCAAACCGTGTCACTCTGTCTGATTAAGATAAAATTAGGTATAGAGGTAATTTGAGACTCAGATGCCCGTTTTCATCATTAATCCCTAGCATAAAAAAAAAAAAAAAAAAAAATGTTTAGTGACCCCTTTGAAAACAAAATTCATATTATGTGTTACCATAAAAATTAGGGACTTCATCACTTAAAAATTAGGGATTGATGGTGAAAACGGGCAAGAGAAAATCAAGCAACTTTTAATTTCGATTTTTGTAAAAGCGACACACACGCGATAGCGAATTGACACACTGAAATACATATACCTAGGGCAAGTGACCCGGTTGTGGCCACCGACCCCTTTGTGGCCATTTAGAACTTCAAATCGTTATAACTAAGGCAAAGACTAATATATTACTCTATGGTTTACGGGAATAAAAATATCTAATATTAGCAACACTGATAGCGTTAACAGCTTTGATGTGTCAAGCTTCACTTCAATCCAACAAGTCATTAGTTTTTGAGAAGCGTTAATTGTGTTAAGTCTTAGAAAAAAGGCTAAGGCGAGCGGGTGAGTAAACAATCATTATTTTCTAAATCCTTCTTATTTTTTTAAATGTTTATGTTAATCCTTAATAAAGAATACACTGTCTAAGTGGTACTAATGATATTTTATCGCTATTTGTTTATTAAGGGGTTTAGGAGAGGTGGCCACTAATGGAGCCAGAATGAATGAATTTTCCCATCTTTGGCCACATGAATGGCCAAAAGTGGTGCACGAAGAACCCCACTTTTGGCCATTTAGTTTTTATCATGATTTTTCAATTTAATTACTTAGCTATTTTGATATAAGTAATCGATTCATTTTCAGAGTTACCATTATAATGCCTCCATCGAAACCAAATACTAAAAAAATCGGTGTTGTGAAAAGAAAATTGTTCCAGTACTAACCGCATAAACTTATACTACAGGTTAATGTTGATTTCAATTCAAGCTGAGATATTATATTTCACACTAGCGGCCGCCCACGACTTCGTACGCGTGGATCCCGTTTTACCCCCTTCATCTATCTTACGCGGTTTAGATTTTTTCGTACAAATGTTTTTTCCCGCTAACTTGCAAAATTCCCACGGGAACGGGACCGTGGGAATTTTGCAATATCCTGTTGTAACTAAGCTTTAAGTTTACTAAGGTACCTGCATGCAAAATTTCAAGCGTCTAATTTAAGCGGTTTAGATTTTTCATACAAAAGGATTTTCCCGCTAATTCCCGTTCCCGTGGGAATTTCGGGAATTCCTTGTAACTAAGCTCTAAGTTTACTAAGGTACCTACATACCAAATTTCAAGCGTCTAACTTAAGCAGTTTAGATTTTTCATACAAAAGGATTTTCCCGCGAATTCCCGTTCCCGTGGGAATTTCGGGAATTCCCGTTCCCGTGGGAATTTCGGGAATTCCTTGTTGTAACTAAGCTTTAAGTTTACTAAGGTACCTACATACCAAATTTCAAGTGTCTAACTTAAGCAGTTTAGATTTTTCATACAAAAGGATTTTCCCGGTAATTCCCGTTCCCGTGGGAATTTCGGGAATTCCTTGTTGTAACTAAGCTTTAAGTTTACTAAGGTACCTTAATGCCAAATTTCAAGCGTCTAACTTAAGCAGTTTAGATTTTTCATACAAAAGGATTTTCCCGCTAATTCCTGTTCCCGTGGGAATTCCTAAGTATACTATAACCTGCCCAGGAGTATGAAAAATAATTGTACCAAGTTTCGTTAAAATCCGTCGAGTAGTTTTTGTTTTTTTTTTATGAATTTTGATGGCCAGAACTGGCACATGACTGTGGCCAGAAATGGGGTAAAGCTGGCCAAAAATGGCACAAATTCCCATTTCTTTTTCTTTTCTACAGGATTATTTTTCCATTGAATCATTATGAAAAAAAATGTATCCTTAGGCTAGATCTAAATATATTTAATCACTTTTTACAAGAAATAAGTCCGTGATAACAAAAACTGTAAAATGATATAGCCTCAAAGTCTAAAAAATTCTTAAAATGGCCAAAACCGGGTCACCTGCCCTACTTATTTGACCGAAGCTACGGGCAAAAGCTAGTAAATTAATAATATTTTTTGAAAATACTGCCTCTTTTTCATATGATACATATTGACTTTTAAAAGCTTTTAAATACCAATTTGTCAATCGTACGGAGATTTCAACAGAGTTAAAATAAATTTACAAATGAATTCCTTGTCACTAATGAGTTGGTTTCGTTTCAACTACATTTCCAATTTTATCAAAGATATTATTACTTTTACAGCGAATATTAATATCTACTTTATGGCTTGGTCCCCGATGGGTTTAATTAAAAAGGGAAGAGAATTTTTAACGAAACGTATTATTTTCATGTGATACGTTATGTTTTAATGGTAGCCCATCAGATTATGTGTATTTTATAGAAATATGTATTGTTAGAGACCGGTAGATCTATTCTCATAAATAAAACACTGGATACTTAACTTTCACATTATATTGCCTCATTTTAAATACAATTTATCACTTAGCACCAAAAGCGCGAGGAGTGACCAGTCGTCCGCGCGCGTTCTACCATTCTCACGTTTTCTACTGTGACATTGACATTACGTCAATGTCACTATGACAGAAGCTCATTGGCTACCGTTATTTTAACGTTTGAGATTTTTCACAATTAACAGTATAAAAGAAAAGCCCGTGATTTATAACTGAATTGAGCCGGCCATTATCAATATGAACCAATCATCGCACACAATGAAGGTCCATTCACTGAAAATGTGCCAATAATGTGCCATTGTTGTGCTCTTAGTCAATCAGGCGGCAACTTTCTGGCCGAAAGTCTCATTAAACTATAGATATAAACGGGACTATTCCCACTTCTCGTTCCCACCGCTGCAACTTCTTTGTTGCCGGGATCTACAGCTTGACCGCCAATAAAAACCCAACCAGTGAGGGTCAAATCAAATCAGTTTGTCCCGGGGGAAAGTTACACTGTCATTGGACCCGCATCGAAATTAATCAGAAGAACATAGGAGGAGTTCTAAGTTAACGTTAAACTCCCCTCCAGTGTAAAGCAGATGACATGTGACAAAACAAAGGTTTAGTTGCCTTTATGAAAAGATAATTACACCACGGACAGTAAACATAAATAATGAGGACCTATCTTGTGAGCTACCTGCCAATAATATTTTTCACAAACTCGCTTAAAAGCACGGAAACTATAGATATAGTAAAATATACAGTCAGCATTTAAAGTCTTTGTCCCCATAAATTACATAAGCGCGGAAAATGAGGTTTACTGTACGCATGAGACAACCCTTTAAACCTACATTTCCACACATTCGTAACTCTACAAATGCTGACTTCACACGTCTCAAAAATGGAAATCTAAGGCAAAACACACAGATGTGTTTGATATGAAATCATTCAATTCTCAATCCTATACCTTCCACGAAAAAGCTGGAATTCGCAAAAGTAAAGGAAGCAAAAACAGGATTCCGAATTAGATTTTTATTTTCTATGCAAAAATGTCGAAATTTGCTTACGTACCGTTAGGGTTGCCCTCGATTCGTCATTGCTGAGCTCTATGTTGTTATTATTTTTGGCTATTTGCGTAAAATCCCTTGGCCCGGGCTGATCTGGGTTATTCTAAATCAATATGCTGATTTTGTATAGAAGAATGGATCGCTGTTTTTATTATACTTAGGCCAGCCATACACTTAAAGTAGCTACTATCGATAGCTTCAAACTATGACCGCACAAATACACGGAACCGCTTGTGTAGCTCCGCGTAATATGTGAATACCTACGTAGATTATTGTAGTTTTCTATGCAGTTGCAGCTTTAAACTAACGATACTAACTGCTTCAAACTGACCGTGAAGGGGAAGCCTAAGTAATTGACAATATTTTTCCCACGGGTCTATTCGTGTGGAAAAACGTACGTTAGATGAATAAGATTCACCTGAGAAATATCCAGCCATAATTTACCAATACGAAAACTGTTTATTGAGAAAATATTTTACCCCATGCCATCCAAGACCGCCAAAGCCGCGGAACGCTACTGGAATGTAACTGGAATGTTTCCTGGATGTCATCACGTTTTTGAGGGTTCAAATGAAAGCAGGAAAACCTTTTTGTTTGAGTTTTCCTCTGCTACGGATGGATTGATTGTTGATTACGGACTTTGCATTTTTATTCTTTGACTATTTAATTATTATTTCGAAAATTGCTTCCTCAGGAGGTTCGCTTTGTTTGCAGAAGAAAAAAGCATTATTGTATTTTTTGCAAATAAATACTTTGGCTTTGGATTTGACTTTTGACAGCGAAATAAATACCTATTATCTTATTCAAACTTGATATTGTGTTCGACCAAACTTTAATCCGAGAATTACCTCTGGTATAACTGACACATTAACAGTTTCAGGATGGGAAATTATGTCAAAACTGACGATTTATTCTGAGTTAATATTTACTCCTGTTTGGTCGAATCCACTGTCAATTGAAAAGCAATGAACCACGGTTAGCAGATTTCTTACGGTGAAATGTTATATGCGAATAACTCCTCGTATTTCAAAAACATTGGCAATTCGTAGACTCTGTGGTGTCAGTACAGTCTGCATCCAAGTATCTCTAATAGAATAAACCTTATATTCTTAAGAATAAGATTCTAAACATTGTCAACCCGTAGACTGTGTGTCAGTAAATAATGAGAATAATCCTGCTTCTCTTTCCCACCTCTTCAACTCCTGTATAGCCAGGATCTATGTTTGGCTTCCAATGAAACCCAACCAATATCATGTTGACTGGTCCCAGGGATTATAGCATATCTACCGTCTTGAAACCACCTAATGGGTAGGCGTGGAAAGAGTTCGAAATATGACATCGACTTTTCTCTGCTGCAAAGCAGGAGATTGAAGGCTGAAAAGGTATTAAACCTTTTTAAGAATGACATAATACACCACCGACGGATGGAATATAAATGTTCATAGGAATTTCCAAAGTCGGATGTGTATGCTAGCTGTACTCTTCCAAGTCCAGGCATTAGGCATTCTGGAAGCATCCCGCCTCAACCCTTATTGCTCGTTCAATTACGTGTTTTGTCTCGGAATTGCTTTTGGTGCTATTTCATTCATGAAGTGGCTTGCATATTTCAGACACGGTAGTATGAAAAATGTAAAAGTAAGTAAGTAAAATTTGTAAGTAAGAAAAATATGAGTAACGAGTGTGAAGCAAATGAATTGTATAAATCATTAAAGATTCTTTTAATGTAATAAAAACATTAAGAATTTAAATTACAAAACACTGGCAATAGAGTAAGCACTAGGTAATTATGAATGTTCAACAAGTATCCGCTTCCAGCAGTGGACGGCTTTTAGTTGAAACAAACAAAGGTTGTTATTCATGTTTGATGCTAAATACGTACTGTTTTTGGTGTAAAATCTTTGAAAAAGCCTTTAAATAAACCAAGAGAATACTTTAATTAAAAGGCTTCCTTTAAAGTCACCACGGAAAAACACAAGTGGGAGCGTCGTAAAAATTCTAATTTGTTCGCCCACAAAAGATCCGGATCGAATCTCAGGTCTTTACAAACACAATACACTGATTTCGGCCGCAAATGAATTCTTAGAAATCGGTGAAGGAAGAACGAAACGCAATTCGAGATAATACATCTCGTTATCAGAACTAAGGCGATGAAACAATGGATAACATTTGGGATCGGTAGATTTTTCTTGGTGGTTAAAGAAGGGCAAACGAGCTATATCTAAATAACTCAAAGGTGACTGACTGACTGACATAGTGATCTATCAACGCACAGCCCAAAACATTGGACGGATCGGGTTGAAATTTGGCATGTAGGTAGATGTTATGACGTAGGCATCCGCTAAGAAAGGATTTTACGAAACTACACCCCTAAGAGGGTAAAACGGGATTCACACGTACGAAGTCGCGGCCGACCGCTAGTTATACTATAAACGCGAATCTCAGAAACGACAACACCTACAAACTTGATATTTGGCAGGTAGGTTCCTTATAGCAGGGTTTCCCAATTTTTTTTGGCCAAGGAACCCTAATTGATTATACTTTTCCTAGCGGAACCCTTGTGCGTAAACAAGTCGGTGCGAGCGAACAACGTCGGTCACGAAACGTGGGATAATATTTTTTACGGAACCCTTGCGGCCTTTCCACGGAACCCCAGGGTTCCGCGGACCACCATTCGGGAACCGCTGCCTTATAGGGTGTAGACATCCGCTAAGAACGGATTTTACGAAACTCCACTTGTAAGGGGGTCAAACGGGGATTGGATATTTTTATGTTGCAGCAGCTAGTAACATAAAAAATACATATTACAATACCAATAGTTGAATGTTCTTTGTTCGCAATTAGGTACCTTCATTGTTTTTGTTTTTTAATAGACATAGAGGCACAAAGTAACATTCGTGTCAGTTTAATGAACTTTGCAGAATATTAATTGATGTACTACTGTCTGTCTACTACATACAAACCGCCGGAGCGAAGCGATTTCGGGATTAGAACTGTCTTCGTAACTTTGTCTAGAAGTTCTGTGCCAGGGTATTAGAACATACAATCGAATGCAAATGAATGTAAATTCCACGAAAGCACGTGTTCTCTAGTCTGAATTACTAGTTAGATCCCTTATACACGAGCGGTCCGTGCGCAATACAATTAGGCTGAGTTGCACCACCTGACTTTGTCCATAACTATGACGATAACCGGTGTTTTTTGCATGGAGTTTGACATTAGAGCATTGTGGAAGTTACCTACGTTTAGGGTTGCTAGGTCCAAAAACACAAAAGCCGGACTCTGTGCTTCATTTGGCCGGACATTTTACCCTAAAAGCCAGACATACCTTTTTAATAGCAAACGACTGGCGTGGCAGCCGCCACATAAAAAGCCTAACAAAAGCCGGACAGGCCGGACAATATTTGGCCGGACAAGCCCCTAAAAAGCCAAACATGTCCGGCTAAAGCCGGACACCTGGCAACCCTACCTACGTTTCAATTCCAGATCAATTCCAAAAAGTTCCGATGTGCCTCACGTACTTCCGATGCGATGTGCTTGTCGCTCGAATATTTCGTTGCCATCTCGGCTATAAACAATTTTTCTTTTATTTGTGTCTTGTATTTTTGATTTGTGGATACTACGCAAACTAACGTATAATAAAACTGATACGTTCCTTGAATACGAATATTTGTTTTTGTTAAATATTATGTTATTTTACGGTTACATCTTTAATGATTATGAATATGAAAGAGAAACAGCGAAATATAAATGCGAAAGTAACTCTGTCTGTCAGTCTGTCTGTCTGTCTTGCTTTCACGCCTAAACCACTGAAGCGATTTTGATTAAATTTAGCATAGACATAGTTTGAGTCCCGGGAAAGGACATAGGATAGTTTTATCCTGGTTTTTAAAGCAGGGACGCGTGCGATAATGTTTTTCTGTGACAGACAAAATTCCACGCGGGCGAAGCCGCGGGCGGAAAGCTAGGTAGTATTAAATATCTTCGTCTTCTCATAAGTACCTATATGAAATTGCATATTTTTTAATTTAAATCTAAGTACGAGTATTACTAAAAAAAATTAATTACAAACTATCCACAAAAAAAAGAACTGCCTTATGTAAACTAAAAACATTTTCAATGAAATTTTAATAATTTTCAGGTATAATCCAGTTGAGCGTAACTCAATCGATTCTTGCAGGTAGTTTGAAAGTTCGATGTTGGAAATTAGTTGGTCCCCGAGAGAGACGGGGGACGAAACAATAATGTTCGAATGCTTCATGTTATTTGTTGCTCCTCAGGGATAGCAATCACTGAACACGTAAGGATTTGAGAGAAGGTGACAACTAAGGTGTAAGACTGATGGATAAAACTCAACTGAGTGCAAAGATTAGCAAGCTGAAGCAGGCCTGTTCATCTCCGCGAGTTTACATCGAAAACAAAACACGCTCGATAGCCCACCTACAGGATACTATTCGACAAGGCCTCACATACGAGCGAACATTGACTCACGCACGCGTATTCTTGTGTATGATGTATTTCCTCCGCCATTTTCCGCAGTTTGGCACCTAACGTCACATCATTTTACCGAAGTCAGCCCTATAGCTTCGGCGCAGTGCCGATCACTGACGTTTGTCAACAAAATAGTGCTTGACTCTTGAGACAGGCTAAATTACACCATATTGTTAATGACATTGAGCATACATTTTTTTAAATACCTTCGCGAAGTAAAACTTCTGTACGTAGTACTTATTATTATTCTGTGGCTGAAGTGGCAATGGGCAGGGCACATAGTACGCAGAACTGACGGCCGATGGGGCAGCAAGGTTCTGGAGTGGAGGCTACGTACCGGAAAGCAGCGTAGGACGTCCACCCACAACCGTGTACCGACAACCTCATAAAGGTAGCAGGAAGGTCATCTAACTTAGGAAATAAGCACTAAAAGGTATAATTGTTTGTTCGTATTATTATTAAAATAAAATTAAAGTGTACCTCAGTCACTTGCTTTCATTAATTAGCCATTTCTCTGAAATAATTACCCAAAAAGAACGAAACGGTTCTTTTTTCTTTAGAAAAACACCTCAGACGCTTAATTATTTCGGGTGCCGTAATTACGGCATTTTCTTTACAAAAACCAAGCAATTTCATCTCAATAATTGTATTCAGAGGACAATCACGTCATCAACGTTTGTTTCTTTTAATTAAAATTCAAGGTAATACAGTTTTAAACTGAAAAAAGCAAAATAGTACCTGAATACTTTGATACTAATAGAAAGGTCTGGTTTCTGAGAGATTTCCAGCTTGACATGCTCATCTTCTACTCTGAATTTTTCAAATGAACGAAAAGTTCATTTGAAATAATCGTAAGTAGATTGTTCAAGAAAGGAAAAATCTTCGCTATTTATGAAGCAAAAACTATGGAATTTTTGTTAGAAATTGAAGCTTTTAAAATTTTCCTTTGAAAGAGTAGTTACTAAATTCATCTGGGTGAAAAAAGTTGTAACACAGTTTATTAGGTAATTCAAATTCGATAGCAAATATTGTAATATCTACAGACACTGATTGCCCTTAATATTTAGGAAAAATAACGTTTTATTTGAGCTCTTATTTAAAGAACTGCCCCCGAAAATATTCATCACCGTCTAATACGTTCTTTATCACGCTCGGCTGAACACAATCCTTATACCACACAAACCAACATCCTTACATACAATAAATATCTTTGTCACACAGGTAAAGCATTTCCTTAGATCTGTGCCCTTCAAAAGAGGCACGCATGAAAGAAATCGCTAGGGTTGCTGCCGTTATTTTTCCCTTAAGGATTTGCCACACTTAATACGTTCTGCGGTTTGATCAAAGGGAACGCAGCCTGCATTATGTATGAACGACATTGTCAGTCTATAGGTACAGTCGCGGAATGAAAAGGTTCGTCACCTTAGTGTCGGTTTTCGCTTGCAGTAGGTCCTGTAAGAGTCAAACCTGCCAACATAACCGTGCAAGAAACAGTGCTGCTAACATTTAAATAAATATGACGTTTGCTAACGAATAAGGTTTTGCTTGTTTATTTTTCTATCCCATCAGTGCAATGTTACAAAATGTAGTTTTTTTTATTTAATAGATAATGGCAGGTTGAACCAACAAGAAAGTTTTAGTTTATCAATCATAATACTCTTCTTGACAAGTTAAATCGTCAAACAACTTTTATCTGAATAATTTTGAACTTTACTGACGAACAGCTAAAGATTATTTTCTCTAACTCGAGATTATTCTGTAACATAGTTTCAAAAGGTAATATGTGCTCGTGATTCGTTGAAGGAATCAATTTGAAAACTGACGAACCTTTTCATTCCGTGACTGTACATTATGTATTGATGCGATTTGACCGTACGGGTAAAGCAAAGAACCCAAACCTGCTGACAGATATCCTAGTCACAAACGCTGACAGATTGTGTTGCCCGGAATGCTGACCGATTGCTCTGCCCGACAATATGCTACAGCCGTGTTCACAAGCATGCATAGCAGCCGAAACGTGAAGCCGTGAGTATTATGTCATCATCATCATCTCAGCCATAGACGTCCACTGCTGAACATAGGCCTCCCCCAATGCATTTCATGTTACCCGGTTGGTAGCGGCCTGCGTCCAGCGCTTTCCAGCTACCTTTATGACGTCTTCGGTCCACCTTGTGGGAGTATTATGTAACTCATTTCATTTTATTTATACATAATGCGGGCTGCGTTCACTTTGACTGCAGACCGCAGATAGCATCCAGTGTGGCAAATCCTTTACAAACGAAGGGGGATTCCGGGAAAGCGTAATTGTATCCGTTGTCAACAAGGAACGCCCTTTATGAACCGGTGCGCTTTATTAACGAGCCGGCCGTAAATTAACGCAAACAATGTCGTATTATATTCATGAGCAAACACTTCGTCAAGGCAGTTTTTTGTCTTCCTACACATCAATTTCTGTCGTAGAAAAATAACGAGAGAGAGAATTTTGAGGGGCACCAGATAATATAAATTTTATCGTTCGAAACTCACCGGTGAGCCACGTGGCGTCCAACCTTATTAGGATACGAAACCTATTGGTTGAATGCTGTGTGACTTGCGAGTAGGTTTAGTATTTTAGTATTATTCATTTTCATGTAGGTCTGTGGAAAATTCCACGTTACGTTTGTTTTACGTAAATAATGTGTAAGAGCTAGTCACTAATATACAAAAATTAACAAATAATACTCGTATATTCAGACAAAAGTAGATAATGAAAAGGGGTCAATTTTATTGCTCGGGATTTCTTTTTGCAGCACTGAGCGACGTCGTAAAGCTAGCAGGAAGGCGCTGAACGCAAGTCGCTACAAACCGAGCAACATTAGGGGAGGCCGATGTTCAGCAGTGGACGTCCTATGACTGAGATGATGATGATGATTTTTTTTGGTTTTACAAAAAGAATTCATCTCTCGTGAGCTTTTCTTTGTGTAAGTGCGTCTTCAACTTCGAACTCCTCCTATGTTCTTCTGATTAATTTCGTTGCGGGTCCAATGACAGTTTAACTTTCCCCCGGGACAAACTTGACCTTCACTGGTTGGGTTTTTATTGGCGGTCAAGCTGTAGATCCTGGCTCACAGGAGTTGCAACGGTGGGAACGAGAGGTGGGAATAGTCTCATTTGTGTGAGTGATTTATTTTGGCAGCCCTATTTGTAGCTCATAACAGGTGTGAAAGAACCTAACATGGGGACAATGAGGCGGAATATTCGGCCGAGCTGGCTTCACATTGGAGGCACGTGCGACATACCTCCATGCTACGATATTTCTAATTTAGAAGTTTTGCGAATGCGGAAAGTTGAAGAAAATCGTTATTTTTTGGGAAGTATCTACGAGTACTTCATTATCGTGATGTAACTGTAAGTATAAGGCCCAGGACACACGTAGCTTCTTTTCAAAGTATAGCTGTAATGCCCAGGGCACATATGTAGAGTGCTTCTATTGGACTGAATTTACAAAATAAATTTTATAAAATCCGATTTGTATGAAAATTAAAATAATTAAAATGAAGATATCAATTTTCTGACTTCACCATACCATTAATATGCCCATGTTAACATGGGCTAGTGTCGGCTAATATACCCATTTACCTAACACCCTGTATATAGTATGTCAAGTTTGGGGAACGATTCTGACAATTTGGACCGGGTTATATCGTTGTTTGATCCGGCCGCAGCCGGGCATCCGTGTCCAGTAAGCTTAAATACCGTTCCGGGAATCTGTTAAATCTATGTAAACAAAGTATAGATTCCTAGTATATTATTTTAAGCCATAACGGGAAAAAATGAAGTTTTATTTAGGGCCAGTGAATGAAGCATCAAATGACCGTTAATTGTGGAAAACCTTGGGGGAGGCCTTTTTCCAGCAGTGGACGTCATTTAGCTCAAACGAACGAACGAAGCATCAAATACATTGGCTTACGTATCTAGGGTTCTTTTTCAGGGGGGCCGGCCCCTGACATGCCATATTACCTATTATTGATACCGTTTGATAGAGTTCATGAAGCACTTTCGGGATCAGTAACTAGTTTTTTATATCTTGTATAGTTTATAAATAATCGAGTGAGATCACGTATCACTTACCCTGATTGATATTTTGTTTGTATAATTATCAAAAATGTTATTTGACCACTCCACGCAGTTCCTTCAATAAGAAACATCTTTGTTACAGGTAAGTATAAGTTCAGATATTTTGAAAAATGAGTCCAAAATCAGAAACTTAAACACAGCCCGACAACATTGTATTTAAATACCGATTATTATGGCTAAATTATTGTTCGCTGTGTCTAATTCATATCATCAATGTGATAAATTACTAGTGATTTTATAGAAAACAAACAACAACAAAAGTAGAGTAGAATAAGCATTATTTACGGATAAATACAATCCACATGAAACGTCAGGAGTGTCGTCACTCTTGGCACTCCACAGCTCCTTCAAGAGACGTGACAGTCACATGATATATTTATTAAAACATGAGACATTGCGACGTTCGTAATGGAATAGTTTTCGTGGTGACATCCCCATTTCAGTAATACACGGTCGGTCACTCATCTGCACTAATATTACTAATATCTGCTTACATTTATAAAAGCGAAAGGTCACTGACTGACTTATTCATCACGAAATCTCAGAAACTACAAGTGCTAGGAATCTCAAATTTTGCATGAGGGTTCCTTATGTTAGAAACCTATGTTCTGCTTACTAAGACGGGATTTTGCAAAATACAACCCCTAAGGGGGTAAAACGGGGTCCACGCGAATCTGGTCCGATTTGAAAAGTTGTTTTGTGTTGGATAGCCCATTTATTGAGGAAGGTTTTAGGCTATATAACATCACCCTACAGCCAATAGGGGCGGAGCAGTAAAGAAAAATGTTGCGAAAACGGGAAATATTATTTCAAACTATTTTCACGCGTATTAACGCCCGTATTCACATACATTACTATGAGGTCTCACAGTGCGCGTGGACGCTCAGGGTGACACACGAACCAATCACAGAGCTCTATTCAACGCTGTGCGTTCGATTTGCTGCTTTACTTAAGCAAGCATCGTTTGGGAACACGGCCGTTAGGCATATAACTACACTCGACAGCCAATAGGGGTGAGCAGTAAAGAAAAATGTTGCGAAAACGGGAAATATTATTTCAAACTATTTTCACGCGTACAATATTAAGAGTACTTTCCCTTCAGGTGGCATTACAAAATTCCACCCTGTATATAGTATGAAATACTGGTGAAGTGTCAGCGTTTACCTAGATGTCAACGAAACCTATTATCCCGCTTGTCCGACTGACCATTCATCATTTACAAGGCGAGATACACTTATCATTTAAACCGTAGTAGATACTGTCACTGACTGTAGCTCTAAGCAATTATGTAGCCAAAATATTACATTGGAGTAGCCAATTTGAAACTGAAAACATATTTTTAATATGCGTTTAAAAATTAGCAATAGTATTACGAGCGGATACTATTTATTCTGTTTTGTTGAGCTAAATACATTTTATTACACTAGCTAAGTAGCGGCCGCCCGCGACTTCGTACGCGTGGATCCCGTTTTAACCCCTTAGGGGTGGAGTTTCGTAAAATCCTTTCTTAGCGGATGCCTACGTCATAACATCTACCTGCATGCCTTTCAGCCCGATCCGTCCAGTGGTTTAGGCTGTGCGTTGATAGATCACTATGTCAGTCAGTCAGTCACCTTTTGAGTTATACTATACATTTAGATATATTTTTTATCTTAAACGATCAAGCTTTTTAGCCTACAACAGCTGATGGAAACTAACGAACAGGCCGAAGGTGGAAGCGAGCTTTATCCTAAATCACCAACCACAAGGTAAACAATAATATGAATAATGTGAAAAAGGGTCTACAAAACAACAGTCAGTCTCAGCTTATACCTCAATATTAGTCATTGTTTTGATAACATCTGACAGGATAGCTTATGATCGATCACCATCCCTCGTCAAATCGGGTCAGTGTAACCATTTATTCGGGAATATCCATAATACACCCACAGTGTGGCCAACCTGAATAAATTGAAGCCACTCTTTCATGAGCCGGTGGCAATCCTACCAATCTATACTAATATTATAAATGCGAAAGTAACTCTGTCTGTCTGTCTGTCTGTCTCGCTTTCACGCCTAAACCACTGAACCGATTTTGATGAAATTTGGCGTAGAGATAGTTTGAGTCCCGGGAAAGGACATAGGGATAGCTTTTATCCCGGTTATTGAAACAGGGATGCGCGCGATAAAGTTTTTCTGTGACAGACAATATTCCACGCGGGCGAAGCCGGGGCGGAAAGCTAGTATTATAAATGTGAAAGTTTGTGAGGATGTTTGTTACATTTTGACGCAAAACTACTGAACCGATTTTGATGAAACTTTACATAATAACGTAGTAATAATTTGTAACTGTATTGGCATAATTACAACAAAAAAAGTAAGTTGGTATTACTGTGACAAACTGAAATAATTCTTCCATCACTTCTTCTCAGCACCAGTAGATAATGTTGGCCCGATGTGGTGGCAGGGCAAGCTTTATTGGGACATTAAGTGCTCTGAAAAGACCCTAGTACTACATACATACTAGTATAAATGCCCTGCTTACATATGTACTAATAAATAATTTGAAATTACACGAGTGAAGCCGCAGGAAATAGCTAGATAGAAAAGCCACGATTTCGCAGATAGCGAGCAAGCAAAACACCGCACTAAATGAATTTGATGTAGGTACGAGTACTACACGTTTCATAATATTGGACGAGGGAAGGTAAAAGGATATCAGTTTAGGTTATTGATATTATGCTTTTATGAGATTCTTTTTGCGCAGTGTAGGCTGTATGTTTCAGTCGTTTTCAGGGAGGTTATTTTAAAAGACTACAGTTTTTATCTGTTGTTGTACAATATAGCTTTTTTTTTATCCGCAACAAGGAAGCTCTTGGCCTGTATCTCACCTGATGGTAAGTGACGATCAGGCCGAAGGTGGAAGCGAGCTTCACCCGGAATCCTCAACAGAGGAGGAACTGGCTATCTTACCTCTAACTGCCGGAACACAACAATAATGCTGTTAACATTGTTGTTATGGCGACCGACGGTAAGATGGTGGTAGCTAGCCAGGCGAACTTAGAACAAGCCCTACCATCAACCAAACCGAACAGAAAAATCTGCCCCCACTGGGAATCGAACCTAGTACATGCTAATACTTTTGTTAAAACGCTCGTATTCACAAACATTACTATGAGGTCTCACAATGCGCGTGGATGCACAGGGTGACACACGAACCAATCACAGAGCTCTATTCAAAGCTGTGCGTTCGTTTTGCTTCTTCACTTAAGCATAGCTTCGTTTGCGAATAAGACGGGCGAAAGACTTGAAAAAAAAACGGTATTTCTTTATTGAGAGAGCTGTAACACGTAAACTTACCACACTTATAAGCTTCAATTAAATGACTAAAGTGTACTAAGCTCGAAATCATACATATAACTTTGATATCGAAAAATCAATCTGAAAACATACCTACACAAAGTTTTGGCCCTCTGGGTATCGAACCTTGGACCTCTAAATCGAGAGAATCAAATTATCAGATGTCTCATTTCGTTAAGTGCATTTCTTTCACACTGTCCTCTCCGTGCATTGAACCGAAGACATTTTGAATCGATTGTCAAATAGGCCGTCTTTCCGAGAATAGAATCCCCGACCTTATCCACATTAACTGCGCCAAATCCACATTCTTGATCGAAGGATATTTTTTCCTAAAAGCTTTCTCTAAAGCCCCTTAAAGATTCGATCGCAAACAGAGATTTAGGCAAATGTTTATTCGATTTGTTATACTGACGATTCAGCTTTACATTCAAGTATGAATTCAATGAATAATTTTATGGGAATAACAGAATCCGAGCCAAACGATGTTACGTTTCTTTTATCAATAACTGAGAGAATTTGCTCATGAATTTTTGAACAGTTCAAAATTATGTACTAAATTATCAAGATAAGCTTAAAGCTGAAGATGTTAAGTGATTAGTTATTATTTTTTCAACAGTTGTCAGATATAAAAACAATAGTTTGGTTGTAGAAATGTTGAAAAGAAGCGACAATAGCATGCCAATTAGGTTCAATTACTAGTAGTTCGATCGTGGATCGCTGGAATTTGTGGTAAACCCACTCCTAATTCAAGCATATTTAACTGGAGAGGTTAACGGACATAACTCAATACTGACTAAGTAGGTACTAAAAATAGTTTTTTGGGATAGATATCTGTTACTCTGTGATGCTTTGACCAATAAAACGATTCAGATGAAATCTATACTGATATTATAAATGCCAAAGAAACTCTGTCTGTCTGTCTGCCTTGCTTTCACGCCTAAACCACTGATCCGATTTTGATGAAATTTAGCATAGAGATAATTTGAGTCCCGGGAAAGGACATAGGATAGTTTTTATCCCGGTATTAGTAACAGGGACGCGCGAGATAAAGTTTTTCTGTGACAGACAAAATTCCACGCGGGCGAAGCTGCAGGCGGAATCTAGTTTGTTATACAGAATTAGAGATATTCTGAGACTGCGAGAAAACATAAGATAGATTTAATCCCGTTTTTTGGAAGGAGGACACGCGCGCGTTTCAAGTTTTCTGTGACAGCCGAAATTCACGTGGACAAATACTAGCTCAAGGATGTTTGTATGCCTGTGAGAACTAAACAGACTCCTCTATATTCGTATAATAATTCAATTTGTACAGAATTTGTAGGCCCCAGTTTCGGGAATTCGCGATAAAGCGGAATTAACCAAAACTATGTTAAGTTGGAGCGAGCCTTATTGTACTCGTAGTAGCTTGAATACGCTTGCTTACTCCGAATTTGTAATAAGTTTGGGAATAGTTTTTGATGTAATTTCAAGGCCTAGTCTAATAGGTACGGTCGTTGTGAGATCAAAAGATAGCTAAAGTTAATACTAATAATAAACAAACCTGTCAAAAATATTTTTTTTAATAGCAGTGAGTGAGGTTATTGTAGCTAAAGCCCGGTCCGTGAGCACGTAGAATTTTGTCCAATGACCCCTAGCTACCCATCCTTATCGCTCGCGCGTAATTATATTGCTGTCGCGACTGTGCGACTGGCACCCGCAGTGAGTGTGCGAGCGCGATAGCAACATAATTACGCGCGAGCGATAAGGATGGGTAGCTAGGGGTCATTGGACAAAATTCTACGTGCTCACGGACCAGACTATACACACGTAAGTGTGTAAGTATTAGGTATTACTCATGATTTGTTATTATTTACCGTAGATATTCCCAGTTTATTTAAAAAAATATTTTGCCAGAATTGTAAAAAGTAAAGTCATGTACCTACCTTCCTAAATGTATTGTGTCAATAAAATATTTCTATCTATCTAAAGTTGCAATTTAAAAATTCCCATTTTGAGCAAGCGTACGAGCACGCAATAGCTAGAGTCATGCACGATCACAGTGAACATGTACGTAATATACATACTTAATATGAATTGGATTAATTTTATATGAATACTAGCTGTGCCCGCGACTTCGTACGCGTGAAAACGCGTTTTCGCAACATTTTTCATTACTGCTGGGCTCCTATTGATTGTAGCGTGATGTTGTATAGCCTATAGCCTTCCTCGATAAATGGGCTACCTAACATTGAAAGAATTTTTCAAATCGGACCAGTAGTTCCGGAGATTAGCGCGTTCAAGTAAACAAACAAACAAACAAACTCTTCAGCTTTATAATATTAGTATAGATTAGTTATCGTGTCAAGAAGATGTTAGTATGAGTACCTATAGGAGGGACATATGCTAACCTTTCAATACAGAGACAATCTCACTCACCTCCTGACCTAAATCAGAATGTCGGTTAAAATCTTCAGGCCCTTTGTGTCCTTTGATCGAATTCTATAGAGCTGTGTGCAGCTTTGTCCTCAAGTGTCACGGTGCACTAGAAGCTTTTGTATTGTATAAGTATACCACTATACAGATTGATAATATATTATAGTCAGTTTTGAATGTGATTCAAAACCCAGAACCCAGATTCCCGAAAGCACGCTATTTCAGCTTAAAGCGTATTTTAACTTTAGCCCGAATGCATTATGTTATCCTGAACTCTTATTTTCGACATCATCATCACATTCATTTCAGTCACAGGATGTCAACTGCTGAATATAGGCCTCCCGCAATGATTTCCAGGTTGATCGGTTGCTAGCGGCCTGCATCCAGCATCAACATCACGATATCATGAAAGTTTTTGTTCAAATCGTGAAACATTGTGTCAGAGCATTGTTAAAATTCAGCAATAATTTTCGCATTTTGCTCATAGAGTTTTAAAGTAAGCAAAATTAAAAAAGTTCAGTTGAACAGAGCAAGGTGTTCAAATAGCGCGTAGTACTATATCGATGATTTTACAAAATTACCCTGTATTTGCTTACACACTACAAATATGATAATATTCTTGATAGATCATAGTTCATAGACCAGATTTTGAAGCACAGTTTAGTAAAATTCTCATAATAAAGATAGCATTATACTTAGATACTCCGCCTTCCCGATTTTGTATAGTATAGTCAGAGGGCTAAGCACCTACTCAAAAGGACTCAACTGAGAGACAAACTTGAAACAAGTATACTCCACTTCGAGTGTGCATGAGTGCACAGGTGATCAAAGGGTTCGGGGAACTCGGATTTCCACAGCTCTGATGTCTTAGATGTATTGACTCAGAGACAGAGCTTTTCAACCCTTGGATCTGTTGAGGAGCAGGATTTGTGATAATTTAAATTGTGTGCGCTATTTGGTACTAAATGGAGAACAATCGGTGTTAGGTATGCTCTACAATCTAATCGCCCAGGAGAGAAAATAGTGGTATTGTATAGTTTATCATTTTCACTTGATACCATCGATTCCATAAAATCATTTCTAAACTAACATCTAATAGAATCTTATACAAATAGCATTATACGAGAACGGCTTCTATTCTGGACGTTCAACTTGGTTTGATCAATTGATGAAAATCAAGTTGTTTCCGTCCCACAAAATCCATGATAAAAAGTTGTAGTGCAGCCGGGCTAAAATGCGCGCCATGATAAAATGTTATCGATGGGTGTAAAATCATTAAAATTCCTCGATAAAAGTTTATCGTGGCGCGTATCCTAGACCTACAGGTCAAAGTTTGATTGCTCCAGCTTTGATTGAACCCTAGCTCCTAAACTACAACTCAACGCTACACAATTACTTGTCCCGAAAGTTTGGAACCTATTTCCACGTAACAACTACAACTCTTTTCAACTCTTTTGTTTCTAAACTGTTACATAAAGATACTAGGCATGGAAATGATTGCTATTTTCCGTTCATTTTCATTTCATGAAATGATGATTTTTATTCATGTGATTTCACATGTGAAATTTCACAGGCAATGATTTTTATTCGCAGTGTTAAAATATAGCTCTTTCATTTAATGTGCTACTTTTAATGAAGTATGAATTATGATGAACGATTGCTAATTAGCTACCTATATTGAATGTGACATAATATCTGTTTGATTTTATGTCGCACAACAAAAAACAAACAGTTCCACAGCACAGTATGTATGCAACAAAACAATCACTAACCGCGCGACTAGTGAAAAATCATTCATTTCATCTGCCTGCTATCTAATGAAATCATACGAATCATTACAAGGAAATCTAAACCTTACTCCTTTGAGTTTAAAGTTCATATTTAAAATGCTCAGTTTCGTTCGTCATCACATCTCTTGTCCTTTTCTAACACGCACATGATCAAATCATTCCTTCTTACTCGCTCGGTCACTTAGCAGAGCAGCGCTCACGGACTTCGCTCGAATGAATGAATGAAATTCATGTGATTCGTGATTTCGTTGACTGCGAAATTATAGCAGTCTATGTGAAGAAAAATAGCAGGTGTGATTAATGAAATTCATTTCATATGATTTTTCACCTGCTATTCATGAAATGTTCCATGCCTAAAAGATACCCAAGGGCCAATCAGGAAACTCCTTGAAAAAAGTAACATCTACTTTTTGTTTGTATTAATGAACTTTATGTTGAGAATCAACAAAGGAGATTTTAATGTTATTTTTTACTTTTTTTTACAAAAACAAAATAAAATCACTTCTTCACTTTGACAGCTGAAAGAAAGTCGTTTCATTTATACATTTTAATACATTATTCAGTAATTCATACATTTTATATTTAATTTATGTCATAAGCAACATAAATTTGGTGCCGAAACCCATACATTATTCACATTGGTTTTTTTGTGTGCTGCTGGAAAATTATCCCGAGGGCCAACGCCGGCATAGTTGCCGATTGCAGTAGATAATTATGGCTACTCAGGTTTGTGGTGACACTAACCAAAAAACCAAGCTGTTACAAGGGCAGTGCAAGGCCGCTATAACACGATGTGTTACCTTTTTGAACAAGAAGACGGACCCGAGTGCTTTCGAGTTGACGAACAGAAGGAAAGCAGTAGAAGAAGCGTTCGCGCGCTACAACCAGCTTGCGGACGAGGCCATTCTGCAAGGCCAGGAGGTGTTGGACGGTGACGAGGAGTTCGAGGACCGCTATTACGATGTCCTCTCCCGGATCGACGCTCTTCTGGACCGCCGCAGCAGTGCTTCGCCGCTGGGGTTTGCGAGTGCCGTGGACGCTTCGACGCCGCTGTTCGAGACTACGAGGCTGCCTCCGATAGAGATCCAATCGTTCGACGGTAACAACGTCGGTGCATACAAGCCATTCATAGAACTTTTTATGGCACTCATAGGCAAAAACTGTAAGTTGTCTAATGTTCAAAAATTATTTTATTTAAAGGGCTATTTAAAGGGCGAGGCTTTAAGTCTTATAAATAATTTGCCTCTCATAAACCAGTCGTATGATGACGCCATTGCTTTATTGATTAGAAGATACGACACCAAGGGACTGTTAATAAAAACGCATGTTAGTGCTATCTTAGATCTGCCTATTTTAACGCGTGGCACTGCCCAGGCCATCCGTTCCTTGGTGTCGCAGATTTCGCAGCAAATGAGCGCGCTACGCAGCTACGATGAGCCGGTTGAAAGCTGGGACTCCATATTGGTTTGCATTATGATGAAGAAACTAGATTCGCTTACTTTGAGATTATTTAATGCAGAACAGGACTTTCGTAGCATGCCCAGTATGGAGTCTCTGCTGTGTTTTCTGGAGAGACGTGCTATCTCGCTGGAGGCTAGCTCGTCCAGCGACGCGGACCGCTCATCAAAGCCTTCGAACAGTAAGTCCCTTCATATTTCAGACTGTGTGACCAAATCCAATAAGAGCAAACCAGTTTCTTGTATATTATGTAAAAACGGTCACAGATTGTATAAATGCCCAAATTTTACTCTCATGCCTGTTCCTGAAAGGCTTGCATATGTAAATAAAAATGATTTATGCTCAATTTGTTTAAATAAGCACGAGCAAAAGTGCAGATATAATTTCATTTGTACAATATGTAAAGGAAAATCTCATAATACATTGTTGCATGATAGTTCATTTCAGCTATCTCATTCTGTAAATAATTCATTGAAAAAACCTGATGATACTACTCAGTTTTGGGCGAGTGTTTTGACAAGTATATTCCTGTTTCTGAAGTGAGTACTAATAGCAATAGATATCCAATTTGGTATAGTAATCCATTGAAGAAAATTATTAAAGAAAAAAGCAAAATTCACAAGAAATGGAAACGGTTTAACAACCCTCGCGATTATAATGAATTTGCGATACTCAGACAACGTGTACGATTGTTGCAAGATGCCTGCTTCAAGAAGTACATTGCTACTATAGAGAATGGAATGTGTAAAGGTCCTAAAGCGTTTTGGTCTTATATAAAATCAAAGAGAGGAGGCTCGCAACACCCTAACCATTTTATTCATGACGGGGAGACCTTGACCGATGGCAATGTTATTTGTGATGCCTTTAATAACTACTTTCATAACATGTTCTCTAATCCCCAAGATAATGTCATCCTTAATAATTTAGATAATGGCGATGAGATTACAGGAGATATTATAACTAATATCGACATTCAGCATGAAAGAGTGGTGGGGCTGTTGGAAAGGCTAGACGCTTCCAAGGGGCCAGGTTGTGATGATGTACCACCTATCTTCTTAAGAAACTGTGCTGAATCATTGGCTTTTCCTATAACCCTGTTATTTAACCGATCAATAAGGGAGTGTATTTGTCCCACTATCTGGAAAAAAGCCTTCGTAATTCCAGTGCATAAGAAGGGGTCTAAATTACAAATACAAAACTATAGGCCGATCTCTATCCTTAACACTCTTAGTAAATTACTTGAAAAAGCTGTATTTGAAAGTATTTACCCCATCATCAGCAACTCCATATCCACTCATCAACATGGCTTTTTAAAGAAAAAATCCACTGTCACTAACCTAGCTGAGTTTACAAATTACGTTCTATGTGAAATGGAAGGGGGAGGGCAGGTTGACGTGATCTACACCGATTTTGAAAAAGCTTTCGATCGTGTCGATCACGTCATCCTGATCAACAAACTATATACACTCGGTATTCGAGGGAATCTGTTGAGATGGGTTGAGTCCTATCTAACTAACCGTTCTCAAGCAGTGGTCGTGGGGGGATACAAATCAGACTTCTTAAATATTCCATCCGGGGTTCCTCAGGGATCTCACCTTGGTCCTCTCTTTTATTGTGCTTATATATACGACATCCACAGATGTTTTAAATACTCTAAACATTTGTTATATGCTGACGATAAGAAAATATATATGAAAATTAATTCTACTCTAGACTGTGAACTTATTCAACATGATCTTAACTCTCTTTATACGTATTACATGATGAATAATATTAAGGTAAACATAAAAAAATGTCAATGTTTAAGCTTTAGTCGTAAAAACACAATAATTAATTATCCGTATAATTTTAACAACACGATCATTGAGAGGACCAAGATAGTGAGAGACCTGGGAGTCTGGTTGGACTCTAAAATGCTCTTGTCCGAACATATTGACCACATCACAAAGCAGGCTTACCGCAACTTAGGCTTTCTAATGAGATCTGTCAAGCCATTTAGAAACATCCATAGTTTGAAAGTGGTTTACTACGCTTACTGTCGAAGTATCCTTGAATACGCAAGTGCCATATGGTCTCCTCAATACAATAAATACATAGACAGAATTGAGAGAATCCAAAAACTTTTTGTAAAGCACCTTAACTACAAGACCCACAGACATAGCGTATCTTACGAGGACGACTGTCGTCACTACTCACTCATGCCTCTTAAATCTCGGCGTGAGTTACTAGACATGTCTTTACTACATGATATTGTAAATAGTAATATTAATAACCCTATTTTACTTGAACAAATTCAGTTCCGTACCCCCAAGTATCGCACGGCCAAGACTCCTTTGTTCAATGTGCCTTTGCACCGCACTAACTATGCCAAGAACTGTGTTATGTCTCGTTTGCTTAGCACCTATAACAATAATCATAGTGAAATAGATTTATTTAATCTCTCAAAGGGTTCATTAAAACAGCAAATAGTTCAGGCATACATGGATATGGATGAAACCTAATCATTACCATTGTATGAGTTGGATATGACATAATTATGACACAATTGAACAGATTTTTTTTTTTTTCTTTTATCCTTTTATTCTGAAATCCAAACATCACACCTTCGTCTTTGTATTTCCTGTTGTCTAGGAGCTTTCTATCCTCGCCATGCGCCAGCCAGCACATCTTGTTTTTATTTTTGTAACCTAAAATAACAAATTACATTATTTATTCTGTTGTTCCTACACACTTAAATTAGCTGTGAGACTCTGTAATTGGCTAGAGTTATATAATGTACTACTCTGTAACATGTAAATTGTCGACCAAGCTGTTGAGTTTCCAAATAAATAAATAAATAAATAAATACTGTAAATAATAATGCGTGTCATTTTGAGTCTGTAAATAGCGATTCGCAAATTTTATTGCCCACAGTGAAAGTCGCAATTCAAGGGCCAAACAATCAACGGCATGTTGTCAGAGCATTATTAGACTCTGGGAGCCAAACTACATTTTGTACTCAGGCTCTAGTAGACAAATTAGGCCTCAATGTATATAATCATCCAAAAAATATACTTACATTGGGTCAAAACTCAACAAAGGTGCAAAAGGCAGTTGATTTATGTTTGATTTCAATGTCTGAGGATTTTTCATTGAATATTTCATGCTCAGTTGTACATAAAATAACTTCACTGTTGCCTCAGTGTAAAGTAAATGTAAATAATTTTGTAATACCATCCAATATCACATTGTCTGATGTTGATTTTAACATTCCAGGCGAGGTGTCGCTACTGTTGGCCACTGACATCTTTTTTAAAATAATCAAAGATGGAAAAATTGAAGGAGGCCCAATGGATCCAATACTTATCAACACGCGGTTTGGCTACGTGGTATCTGGATTATCAGGTGACTTCAAACCATTGTCTAATAATATGTCGATCGCCTTGCACTCGCAAATGACTCCCGAGTTGAATGTTGACAGTCTTGTTAGGAGTTTCTGGGATTCTGAGCAGGTACCTAAGGTATTTAACGAATCCTTGCAAGAGCACGAATTTAGCGAGGAGCAGTTTGTTAAATCGGTCAATCTAAAAGACAATCGTTTTGAGGTCGATTTGCCCGTTAAGGTCGATTTAGATACAATTAATCCTTCAGACTCCTTTTCTCTCGCGCTGCAGAGATTTTATAACTTAGAGAAACGATTCAAAAAGGAGCCTGAATTTCATTCAATGTATGTTGATTTTATAAGGGAATACCTTGAATTAGGTCACGGAAGGTTAATTGATGTGTCACAATGTAGTCCTGAAGAATTCCCTAAGTATTTCTTGCCCCATCATGCAGTCGTACGCACAGATAGGAAAACTAATAAGCTCAGGGTGGTTTTTGATGGGAGCGCTAAAGCAAAGGCTTCACCTTATAGCTTAAATGATATTTTATGCAATGGTGATGTCGTTCAAAGACAATTATTTGAAATACTCGTCCAATTTAGAACTTATGAGGTAGTTTTGATGTGTGATATTCGCCATATGTATCGCCAAATTTTAATATCTCCTAAATATAGAGTTTTACAAAATATTTTGTGGCGAGAAAATCATAACGATGATTTAAAATGTTTGCAGTTGCAAACAATTACCTATGGGTTAACTAGTTCCGCTTTTTTAGCAACTCGTTGCCTCATCGAGCTTGCAAGAATTCACGGGGCGCGCTTTCCGCTTGCCGCGGAAGCTTTAAAAAATAATACATATATTGATGATGTAATTGTAGGAGCCGCTAGTACCGAGGAAGCCGCTCTACTTAAACAAGAATTAATCGCTTTGTTGCGTTTAGGTGGTTTTGAACTACATAAGTGGTGCTCCAACGATTCAAATATACTGTCTGACATTCCACAAGAAAGTTTAGGCTTTGATACAGTCAAGTTTGATCATCATGACCCACTTGTTATAAAAACTCTCGGAGTCAGTTATGAAGTGCAAGGGGATCAATTTAAATTTGCTGAGCCTAAATCTCATAATATTGACGCACCTACAAAAAGAAACGTGTTGAGTTACATTAGCAAGTTTTTTGATCCATTGGGTTTGATCAATCCTATAATTGTCAAGGCCAAATTATTACTTCAAAAGATATGGTTATGTCAGTTAGGTTGGGATGAACCTCTCCCACAAGATTTGTATATATTATGGCTGAATTTTTATAATGAGATGCAATCTATGTCTCCTATTCATGTACAGCGAAATTTACAAATGTCTAATGCTGATGCGATTCAAATCATAGGTTTTTGTGACGCCTCTTCAGAAGCCTATGGTTGCTGTATTTACATAAAGGTTGTCAAGGATGGTGAATGTCAAATAAATTTGTTATGTGCGAAGTCACGGCTCGCTCCTATAGACGGTAAAATGACTATTCCTAAGCTTGAGTTGAATGCCGCGGTACTACTAGCTAAACTGACATGCTCCATCCAAGATATAATGCCACAAATATCTGACTGTATTTTATTCACTGATTCAAAAATAGTTTTAAGTTGGTTAAAGACGTTGCCTGTTAAACTTCCAGCCTATATGGGCAACCGAGTTGCTGAAATTAACAAATGTAAAGCTACTTGGCTACATATTCCTGGGTTGCTAAATCCAGCTGATGTTTTATCCCGAGGAACTGATCCAAATCAATTGCAGGGAAATAATTTATGGTGGCATGGACCTGATTTTTTGGCAGGAAATAATTATAACATTTCTATGTCTAATGTAGAGTTGCCTATTTTGATCGAATGTAATGATAATAATCCAAGTTTGAGTTATCAAACATCTGAAAAACAATTATTTCCTTTGTTAGACAAGGTTTCAAGCTTTGGAAAAATGATTCGAATCATGATTTATGTAATGAGATTCATTTCAAAATGCAAAAGTAGTTATGATGTTAATACTTCCTTGTCTCAAGAGTATAAAAATGCAAAGTTAAAGATTATACAGCTTGTACAGGATCATTTCTTTAGTGAGGAAATCGATTGTTTGCTAAATGGTCGTCCTATCAAATCAAATTTGCAAGCTTTACATCCATTTTTGGACTCTAACAAAATGTTAAGAGTAGGTGGTCGTCTTCAGCAGGCCAACCAGCTGAGTTACAACAAAAGGTTTCCTTTAATATTACCAAAAAGATGTAATGTTACAGCATTAATAATCCAAAATGAGCACATTTCATTATTGCACGCTGGTTTAAAACTAACTCATAGCAGTCTGATGCAAAATTATTGGATTGTTAATGCCGTAAGAGAAATTAAAAAGGTTATACATAAATGTTTAACATGCTTTAGACTTAAATGTCAAGGTACGCAACAACTCATGGGATCTCTACCGCGTGATCGTATAGTACCAGCAAGGGTTTTTTCTAAGATAGGAATAGACTATTTTGGACCTGTTCATGTGAAACAGTCTTCTTTGCGTCGGTCTGTGATTTCCAAGGGTTACGTTTGCGTTTTCATTTGCTTTGTAACTAAAGCAGTTCATTTAGAAGCAGTGTCGGACTTAACCACTGAATGTTTTTTAGCTGCTTTCAAGAGATTTATTTCCCGTCGCGGAATGCCGACAGATGTGTACTGCGACAATATGAGTACTTTTAGAAGTGCCAATACTCAACTTACACAATTATACAAAAATGAGAATCATATTGAAATTATTACAGATTTTGGAGCTAAAAAAGGTATTCAGTTTCACTTTATTCCCTCGTATAGTCCCAACTTTGGAGGCTTATGGGAAGCCGCTGTCAAATCAGCAAAGCATCATTTTAAAAGAATAGTGGGCATAAATTCTCTAACTTATGAACAATTAAATACATTAATAATAGAGATAGAAGGTATCTTAAATTCTAGACCCTTAACTTCAATGTCTCAGGATCTCTCTGATTTCTCTTTTTTGACACCTGGTCACTTTTTGATCGGTTGTCCAATCACTGCATTACCTGAGCCTGACATTACACCTGTTCCGACTAATAGGCTGCGATTTTGGCGCAGATGCTTACAAATGAAGCAGCACTTTTGGCACGTTTGGAATAGAGATTATATTTCTATGCTTAACTCCCGAACTAAATGGTTGAAGGTTTTGCCAAACTTAAAAGAAGGCATGCTAGTGCTTATCAAAACAGACAATTGTCCGCCTTTACAATGGCCAATGGGTAGAATAGAAAAGATTTTTGCTGGACCTGACAACATGATTAGAGTCGTTAATGTAAAAACCAGTAAAGGTTCCTATAGGCGGTCAATTTCTTCTATAATTGTTTTACCAGTCGATTGAATTTTTAATCTAACAAGGTTGTTATAATTTATGTTACAATTTGAAAATTTTATTTAAATAGTCATTGCAAGTATTAATTATTTTCATTGTAATGTTAACTATTTGTTTCATACTTATTCATATCCGTTAAGATTAATTTTAATGCGTGTCGCATTTCGCGCGCTAAACTATGTTGAGAATCAACAAAGGAGATTTTAATGTTATTTTTTACTTTTTTTTACAAAAACAAAATAAAATCACTTCTTCACTTTGACAGCTGAAAGAAAGTCGTTTCATTTATACATTTTAATACATTATTCAGTAATTCATACATTTTATATTTAATTTATGTCATAAGCAACACTTTATATAGCTTTTGCTCGCGTCTTCTCTCGCGTGGATTGATACTATCGTTATAAATAATAGTCCGAAGTCTTTAAATAGACTTCGGACGCAGGTCGGCCATAATAAGGACAATCTGTTCAAGTGGGGATCCTCAGATGGTTCAAACTTGGAGTGCAAGTGTGATAGTGTTGCCTAGTCGATGAAGCACATGATGTCGTGCCCTACGTGCCCAAACAACTGCACGCAGGAAGATTTAATGAACGCTACTGACAACGCCACTCTTGTGGCGGAGTTTTGGGCTGACGCTGTGTAGGTTTGTTGTCGACACGACAAGAAGAAGAATAATAGCTTAGGTGTTAAACAGTCTTTGTGTGGAAAACAAACGCAAACTTTGACATTTAAGGTTCGGACAAACCAACGCGTGCAGCCGGCGTGCACGACGGCGATGGCGATGGCGACCACTGCGCGTGCAAAAGTTGTTTCACACTGCCGCGACCTCGATGGCGATCACTACGCGTGCAGGTTGTCACTGTCACGCACACTGTCACTTTCGCTTTCCAGGCGTTATCAGTTTTGTTGTGCAGAGAATTATCCCAATTTTATTTTAAAATGTTATCTGATACCGATAGCGAAGTTGAAGAAGCATTACTTCTATCGGCATTGATTGAAGACGAAGAGAAAGAAGAGAGGTAAGTCAGTCAAGTCAATACACATACCTACGCTCGATATTACTTGATAATGCCTCATTGTATTTTTTTGCTTTTCAGAAGAACAAGAATATGGGTTCATGATATTAATAAATCCAGAGAATGGGAAGGTGAATTTCATACTTTGCACGGGAAGTTACGTGAAGATGAAAAGCGTTTTTTCATTTATCATCGAATGTCAATTGAATGCTTTGATGAACTTGTGAATTTAATCAGAGACTCAATTAAAAAAGAGACTACAAATTTTCGCATTCCTATATCACCGGAAGAACGACTATGTATAACTTTAAGGTAAGTTTTAATAAAACAGTAATTTAAAGTGGGACGTCCACCCACAAGGTGGACCGACGACCTGATAAAGGTAGCAGGAAGGCGCTGGATGCAGGCCGCTACCAACCGTGCGATGTGGAAGTCATTGGGGGAGGCCTATGTTCAGCAGTGGACGTCCTGTGGCTGAAATGATGATGATGAATTTAAAGTCAATCTTAGGGTCTGTCTGTATTACAAAATCGGTAAGTATTTCTGTTTAAGTAATTTACAGTGCAAAAAATGTTTCAAACTTACTAAGCCTATTTTTATTCGATTATTATTATAAAACCAATGCTAGAATCGTAATAGTTAATCTTATTTAAATGTTGACCAATTGATAAAGTGGTTCGTAACGGACTAGTATTCTACAGATCCCGGGTTCGAATCCTGCACAATATAACAAAATTGTGGTGAACATTATTTGTTGTCTATAGGTCTGGGTGATTTCTATTTAAATTAAGTATGTACATATTTACGAAACAAGTTAAGCTATTTACTTATTTATTTATATTAATAACGAGAAACAATATTTTATTCAGTATTACTACTTTCGTTATTTGGAAACATACTGTAGAATTCAGAAATATCTAGTGTAGACCTTTCAGAGACAGGAGAACGTTCACGAATGTGTGCTAATTCTTGTTCCATTATTAGTTTTGCCATTTCAAACTTGACTATCGCTTGCCTTTCTGTCGAGAACTTTTTTATGGTCTTAGCATATCCAAGACAGATGAGGTCTAGTTCATCATAATTTGATCTCGTAGCATTACGGTTTTTAAGGTAATTTAATACTGTATTTGTGGATGATTCAGAAACATGTTGTGTTGAACTTCTTGACTTGGCTTTTGAGCCAATAGCAGTGTTTAATGTACGACGTGAGGTTGAAGGCTCATTCAAGTTTACCGATGATATGTGATTATAATCTACTGTAGTTGCAGCAGGTGCATCAACATTTTGAAACAATACATCAAATGAAGGCTCAATGGTCTCTGTTGTCGACATTGTAGTAGCAGTAGAATGTTGAGGTTCCGTGGGACTGAACGTAGGTGCAGAGTCAGTCGTAGCAGGTGATTCCAAGTTTTGAGACAAGAAAAGTGTTTGCGTTGACAGCGAATTTTCGGTACCATCTAATAAGTAGGGAACATTCGAATCGGTTGGGGTTAATTGAAAAAAACGCTTAAATATAGACATCTGATTTGCCCATGGCCAAGTTTTGTACCGATCCAATAGCTTTGCTTTTTGCCCTGTGTGAGTTTTTTCGGATCTTAGGTGCTTGGAGTAACAGTCTTTTAGGCCTTTCCATCTCTTTTTCACATTTTCACCTGAAAAATTAAATGAAGTCAAATGTTTGTTGCAGGTTCTTGGCTACTGGAGATTCTTACAAAACTATTGCACATTCTTTTAGAGTCGGATTTTCAACAGTTAGTTCGATTATAAAAGAAGTGTGCATAGTCTTGTGGGATAAATTACAGCCGATATACCTGCCTGAGCCGACAGAAGAAATGTGGGAAGCTTCTGTACGAGACTTCAGTAATATTTGGGGATTTCCAAATTGTTTAGGAGCCGTTGATGGAAAACACGTTACCATCAAATGCCCAAAAAACAGTGGCTCAGACCACTTTTCTTATTTAAAAAAATTTTCTATCGTGTTGATGGCAATTGTAGACCCCCACTACAAGTTCATTGCAATTGACGTGGGAGCATTCGGGAAAAATAGTGACGGCCGTATTTTCGAAGAATCGGCTATAGGCCGTCGTTTGGCACAGGGTTCAATGAATGTCCCAGCAAACAGGCCATTACCTGGTGGCCAAGAATTGCTCCCATGTGTGCTGGTAGGAGATGAAGCATTTGCCTTAAGCTCGTATTTGATGCGCCCTTTCCCATATCGGCAATCAAGAGACAACCTCAGATTTACCACCTACAACAAACGACTCTGTAGAGCAAGGAGAGTTGTCGAAAATGCTTTTGGCATACTAGCTCAAAAGTGGCGACTTTTTTACCGACCTATGGAGGCAAATAGATCGACGCTTACGATCATTGTTAAAGCTGCATGCGTTTTGCACAATTTTTTAAGATCTAATCGTCAAAACGTACACTATGACAACACTCTGTTGGCACAAACAAATGCACAGCCAAATGCCTTCTCTCCACTACAAAATTTAAACCATAGAAGTACTAATTATGCATTCCATATTCGTGAACAGTACGTAAAATATTTTAATCCATAAATATTTACATGTAGAAACAGCTCGTATATCATTCCAATAGATTAAAAACAATGAACAGCACGGTCGTCGTCGTAACTATAATAATACGAGTATTATAAAGAGGAAAGATATTTTGTATTTTTGTGTCGAGTATTATAAAGAGGAAAGATTTGTATTTTTGTGTAGAGTATTATAAAGAGGAAAGATTTGTATAATTTTTGTGTTTTTTAAATTTTGTAATATGTTTGTATTTAATGAATACGCTCCGAAACTACTGGACCGATTTGGAAAATTATTTCACCATTAAAATCTTTTTTATTTTTTTAATAATAGGCTATGGGTAACGTGTTTTCCATCAATTCGTTCGTTTCAGCCGAATGACATGGGCCTCCCCCAAGGATTTCCACAAAGACTGGTCCTGCACCGCCCGCATCCAGGCACCTCCTGCCTATCCATCAGTTACCTATTTATATTTTTTTTTGTATAATATTACCTATAAATCTAACCCTGCGAAGCCGGGGCGGGCCACTAGTAGTAATATTTTGAAGAAAAAAAGATTTGTATTTTTGTATGTTTGTATTGAATAGGCTGCTGAACCAATTTGAAAAATTCTTTCAAAATTAGAATCTTTTTTTTTTACCCGAATGCGCCAGAAGGAGAGTTATGTTTTTTCTGATTAACATAGGCATATTTTTTTATTTATACGTTTTAAACTTTTTGTTAAATAAGTACCTAAGCTTTAGCTAACCGAGCGAAGCCGCTATTCAATGAAAAATGTTTCATTGTGGATTTATATGTGAATGGACTGCAGGTTACTTACCTATTTATATAAGAAGTGTATTTTAAACAAAATATGAATAAAAATTATAAATAAACTAACCACTCGTTCCAAGTTTTTTTCCTATTGTATCCCACACCTGGTCTTTTAATCTATTATTTTTATAATCAGAATGAGAGGTATCGTATAGAATTGGGTATTTATGCACCTCATTGATTATTTCTTCGCAATCCATTTTAAATTAAATATGCTAAATTGTTATTTGAAGTAATAACTAGCATAGTACTTTATTTTTAATTTTTTAGATCGATAGTCTTCTTCTACTTCTTATTTTGTTTATGGCCAAGTCTGGTATATTATGGCCCACAAAGTGACCTCCCCAATGAATTCCGAAAAAGTTTCGTTTATATTTATCTATACTTATAAAATTTATTTATTTGAAATTTATTAATAGTCTTAGAGGTTGATACCTATCAGGGTTCTCGAGAAAACTAGAATAATTTGTTTATTACATTAAAATAAATTCTGATATCGATACTTCATGCTAAAACCTTTTTTATTATTCACGTAGGTCAGACTAGTGACATGGTTATGATTAATTCATTTTTAATTGTAAAACCTTTTTAACAGATCCTACTTACTATTTATTACATCGATTTTAAAAAACAGAAACGTCACAGTGACAAATTTCGCGATGATCGCTGATCGCTGCGTGCAGACGCTGCATAGATCGCCGCGACCAATGACAGGACGCGTTGATGTGAACACATCGCTACAAATTCATACACGCTGTCTGGTCGCCATCGCCATCGTCATCGTGCACGCCGGCTGCACGCGTTGGTCTGGTCTAACCTTTATAATATTAGTAGTAAGGAAAGAAGTATGATAGAATACTTTGTTACAATGTTTGGATTTTTACAACATCTTAAGTCACGAACAATGCTGTAAGTCTTAGAGACTCGGCACTAGCTTAGCGTTTCTCGAAATTGTACAAAGAAAAATAAACTTTAAAAGCTCAAGTTAAGTTTCTTCTTGAAGTTTCAAGAGAAATAAGCTTTTAACGTTTCTCGTCTGAAGAAATAATTGAAGTCAAGTTTTCAGAGCTCTCATGTTTTCATTTAAAATGTAAGCTCCACAATAGCTGTTATCATTTTTACCAGGTAAATATTGTTCTAAGAATATATTTTAGAGAAATTACAAGATGAATTAAACTCTTCTTCTCTGAACTAAATACACGACACAATCATTATTTTGTAACAGAGCATTATTTTTTAAAGTTAGGTAGGTAGTTATTATTTACTGAAACTCTTGAAAAAGTCTCTTCTTTATCCTACTACGTAATACTTAATGAGTTTATATTATTTGATAGTCCAGCACTTAACTCAGTGCCTGAGGTATGAGAGGGGCTGGCACGGGAGGGGTGATTTTGACTAGAGATGAAACGGATAGTTGTTTGGCCGGATACCGGATACCGGATATCCGGCCAGCTGCTAGGCCGGATAGCCGGATATCCGGCGGCCGGATAGTTGGCCCATTGTCTCGTTGCATGTCGTGACGATTTTAGCGTCGCACAGGTGCTTCGAACGCGATCAGTGGGTCTGTCTAGTCACTAGACAAGTCACACATTTCGAAAATCGAATCCGTCCGAATCCGAATAGAATGTCAGATTTTGCAACTTGTCTAAGGGGCAGATCAATTCGGGCGATTCCGGTTGCCATCGTGAGTGTGTGATTGAATAACGAAAATTAAATTAGTTTACTTACTGCGTAATCTGACTGAACTCGCAAATTTTCATTTGGCAAAACAACTTAAATATTGCAAACTTTTAATTCGCAAATGTCGTTTTTGGCATATTATTGTTTAGCAAATTATTGTTTGGCAAAGTATGTTTTGCCAAATGTTTCATTTGGCAAAAATATTTTACGATAAACTATTTACAAAACAATTTGATTGGTGCATAGAATGGAATACAAATTAGCTTGTGGTTATTATTTTTTTTAGTGGGTAGTTAATATAAAATTTGTTCTAAATTATTTTTCATATTTCATTGTTTTTATCGAAATTTCCAAATTATTCATTAACAATAGAGGTGATTCTAGCGCTCGGCGGCCGCTGCCGCGGCACGTAATATTTGCCAAGTAAAATTTTGCCAAATGATAATTTGACCAAATGAATTAGTTGCGAAAAGTACAGTTGCTAACAGTTTATTTGGGAAATGAAACTTTGGCATTTGGTGAAAAGTAATTTGGCCAAACGGAAGGACTGAACTACATCATGTCATCAGACCATGAGTGAAAAAAAATCGCCTATTTTAATTGGTTATATTTCGACATTAACAGATATTTACTATTTATGTATTCGTCATTAGAGTGAATAGCCCAGAAAAAGAAATTAGTATTTTGAAAGGCTTTTTTGTAACTTTTTGGACTTTAAATAAAAGCCGTCATTATTATAAGCCATTTTATTGATATTTACCTCAAAGATTGATGCATTTCACTTTATTGTCGTAGTTTTTTAATATCCGGTATCCGGCCGGATAGTGAGTTACTATCCGGTATCCGGCCGGATAGTAAATTTAGGCCGGATATCCGGCCTACCGGATAGTTACCGGATATCCGTTTCATCTCTAATTTTGACATAATTATGACGTGACAGAACGTACAAATCTGAAATCTCGCTGACATTTTTGACGTAACAAAAAACTATAGGTAGGTAGGTACAATGCGTACCGGGTCTTCAGCTTCATAACTGATTTTGATTGAAAAATTACCGCCACCATAACCCTCTGTAAACAAAGCGAACACTAACCTTAATTCACTAAAACAAAACTGAAACACATCCTTGTTTACCAGCTCAGATTCTCTTTGATTAACGACGTGCATTTCCTCCGAGAAAAATCTGTGAAGCTCATGTTTTGACAAGCTTCTAGTTGCCGTGCCAAACTTGTCAGTGGCTGGGCGTTGCTTTACGTTCGTCGGTCGGTCATTGTTCTCTAATATGTCATTAGTTTTATTTATAACGTTAATTCTAGACGTTGACACTGGCTGTTTTCAATCTTATAAAGAAAAAAACAAAAAACTATGAATGTTCGAAATACAAAATTTTGTTTGACGTCGACTGTTTTTTTTTCGCGGGAAAGCGATGACAAATTAATGTTTCTAATACAAGCTGTTACACAGGAATGTAGTTTTGTTTCGTTACAGAATAATCTTGTTAAAGTTATTATTTATTACCCGTATCTGTTTTAAAAAATGGGAACGATAGGAAGAGGATACTGACTTTTCGAGCATGACATAATTTAAGGAAATTGTATCATAAATTTTCCTTATCAGCTGTCATTGTTTTAATTTAATAAACTTTTAAGTCACTGATCGATCACAAAGCATTAACTTCAGGTTAATGCCTAAATATATTGATACCAAATAATTTAAGGTGTACTTACTCGTATTTTGCATAATTTCAAACAACATTGTTTTCTTGCTCGTATTTCAAGATTATCAAATTGAGTTACGTATTGGCGCGCAAAGAAAAGAATTTGGGAAACATAAGTCCAAATAAAAGAGTAATATTAATAACAAAAGTTCATTTCGGGGAAACTCAAGAAGCCTCATAGGTACGAATGTAATAAAATGTCGGGTTTCCCCCATAGGCCATCCTTATATCATTATACGCATAAGCAGTAGACCCACTTGAAAAAGTATATTTTGGAGAAAAAACAGCAGTTACAGGTTACAGCATTGTAAAAATGTACAAAAAATTATCACTGAAAAAAAACTTCAGTACCTAATAAGTATATTATTATGCAGCTTTCCACTAGGTATAATAATCATAAATTACGCAAATCAAAAAATCCACATACGAGTTCAGTAGCTCTTGATCACTCATGTTGATGATGATGAAGTGAGTTGATCCTTAATTTCTAATTTCTCTTATTTTGTTCTGATTAATTTCATTACGGGCATTAACTTTAAAGTTAACAGGTCCTCTAATAAGTTTCCCTGGCTAGGTTTTTGGCTGATTGTCGAGCTGTAGATACTTTCGTACATCTTATAAGTATAGCATACTAGCGGTCGCCCGCGACTTCGTACGCGTGGAGGTAAAACGTACTTACCTCCTCAGGGGTTGAATTTTGCAAAATCCCGTCTTAGTGAGCACCTACGTTCTAAAAGGAACCCTCATGCAAAATTTGAGACTCCTAGCACTTGTAGTTTCTGAGATTTCGTGATGAGTGAGTCAGTATTGACTGACTGCAGGGACCTTTCGCTTTTATAAATATAGATTAGACTAAGACTTAGTTTAACTACCTTTTTGTGCCCAAAAAATTAGGGAAACGGGTCTACTTATACCAAACTCAGTTGTATTTCTACATGTCCAGTATTGAATTTTATTAGTGTTACGAATGTTGGGAAGATAACTCTCATTTTGGATTACAATATCGTAACTTGTGTTAGGTATTTGGGAACTGAAATGTATTGTGTGCCAAATAGAGAAGGCTTTTGAGATAAGTTATTGGACGCACATAGAATTATGTTGGCTGGATTCCACGTTATGATCATAATGTATTTTTGAAGCTGCAACGGTGCAGTAAAGGGAAAGATGCTTTAGTATTCGTTCGTTCGTTCGTTTCAGCCGAATGACGTCCTCTACTGGACAAAGGCCTCTCCCAAGGATTTCTACAACGATCGGTCCTGTGCTGCCCGCATCCAGACACTTCCCGTTTTAGTATACTTGTTTATTATTTACTACTCTCTAAGTCTCCTCATAATGTACTTTCGAAAACTTAAAGACTGGCTCCGGAAAGCTACATATTAAGTATTGGACAATACTAGCACTTAAGCTGAAAAGTTCATTGTACACACAAAAACAAATCAAACTATTTAAATCATTAAAGTTATACATGACAATTCATTTAAACCACTAATTTATTTGTGAGAATGTGAACTACATTCTTATGAGACTACCACGTCTGGACCGATCGCTTTCTGTGTTATATTTTGCAGTCGTATTTATTTTTAAGGAATCGTTTCCTTGACGTAACTTTTCGCCATCAATATTTAAGCCACTTTTTCACTCGAGATCAATTACTTTTACGTTAACTTTCAAAACAAAAACCGTAAAAAGTTTTTATTAATTTTAGAACTTCGTAATTTGGTGTTACTTTGGTCGTTAATACATTTTGTTGATAACAAACACTGACAGGTGATAAACTTAAGGGCACCAGCTGTAGGTAAAAATATTTTAATGATTTGGGGTTCGGAGCTCACAATCGTGAAAATAAAAAAAACACTATCGTGTCAATGAACCCTAACCCCTACTTCGCTTCTTGCCTTATTTCACTCACGTGAGTTAGAACAATTTTACTTTTCCAACAACCTTTTCTACTTACGTGACACATGTAATACCCGTAATGAAGTTACTCTGAACTATTGATTTCTACGAAACAAACTTTTCAAATTAGGCTCTCTGCCTATACTTTTGGGACAATGAATAGCACCCTGCATTCAAACAGAAGGTTTCTAACACAGCTGAGACGACAATATAATCAAGCCGACGTCTGAATAAGGTTGCTTTATCTAGACAGACGGGGAGCGCCATTCAGGCTGCATTATACTAAACAGATGCGACTGCCATTGTTTACCGGCGCCATTTTGATAAACAGTATCGGAAAACTTGTCTACCCTCGCCGCGGGACTATAACTTCGCGCCTCGAACTGGATTCCCGCTGACACACTTGTGACTTAACCGGTGTTTTCATTTTGTATGGATTTATTTCACGACACAGTTAATGCACTGAATGACGCTGTATTTAGTGCGAACAACAGACCATTAGCAAACACATACAACTCGTATCAACGCATCCACGAACTTCGCAAAGGACGATCCGAGAGGGCGCGAGCCCGCATCGTTCCGGCTATTTTTACCTCAAAGTTAACCCAAATGTTCTCGTATCACGACTGATTTATGGCAACCTCGTAAACGCTACACTCCAGTGATTCACGGCGAAGCTTTTAAATTTTTAACCGTGTTTCGCTGATCTGCGTCTCCGTTCTTCCGCTTACGCAGAAATCCAGAATCGGCACTTAAAAACTCATCGGGCGCCGCGGACGACTGCCAAGTTTCGAACCGAACTGATGGAAAAACTTTCAAATATAGTCGGAGGTGAACGAACGGCTCGTTCCTAGCACTGACCTCCTTTCTGCGTGATGTTGAAAGTGCGGAGGCGATAGGAGTCCTCGTCGGGCTCCTCGGCCTCGGGCTGGTGGGTGGTGCGAGGGACGTCGAGGAAGGCGTTGGAGCGGCGCGGCTGGCTGTGCTGGCCGGGCGGCGGGCGGCGGCGGGCCGAGGCCTGACGCCGGACCTGCGGCGGCGTTTCCGCCTCAGCGAGTCGCGGCTCCGAGCTGTATCTGGCTCTGGTTTCTCTGTCCAGCTGCTGCTGCTGCTGCTGCCGGCGGTGGCGGACGGAGCGGCCGCCGGTGATGCGTGCCGACTGCGAGCGGGCGGCGGGCCGGCGGCGCGGGGCCGGCGTGGTCTCCGGCGGCGCCGCCAGCGCCTCCATACTGGCGGAGGCCGGCGCGCAGATCGACTGCGAGCGCTTCGTGCGTGCGTTCGAAGCCATGGTCGCGGCGGTACTGAGGCCGCCCGCCTTCCCCGCTGGGCGGGCGGACTTGTTGCATCGCGGATTATAAGATCACTGCTCTTTTAAATGTCACTAATTCGCTCCTTTGTAAATGACCGCTTTGTTTCTTTTGACGGCTGCATACGGTCGTGTATTAGAAAAGTTCCGGGTGATTCATTAAAACACTTGAGTGAACAAAACAGACGGTTGTAAGGTTTATTTTGGTGCGTCGTTGTAATTGATTTCTTTTTTTAGCGATGACTGCGGTTACGATTAATGATTTCGGGGAAACGTTACAAGTTGAAAGAGCTTTATTGGAAAGTTTTGATTATTCGGTTTATGTTAGCGTCGATGCGGGTATTCTATTAGAGATTTACACTGTTTTGAACCACTTTTAATAGTCACAAGTTCTTATTATGTTTAGTTGCCATGAACTTGTTATTACGACCTGTATTAATAGAATGAAACTAAAAAATATGTATATTTACATAGTTAAAAACTGTTATAATTTTATTTTAGAGAATAAATTAATAATAAAAACTTAATAATAAAATACCTAACCAATATTGATATTTAGGTATACATAATCTAATTACATAAATGAACATTTATAGTATTCGTATGTTCATTTAAATATTAATTAAAATCAAAAGCTTTCTGTATTGAGATGAAATTAAAATATTCAATTATCAGGTTCTAAAAATTAATTGAAGCCACTTCATTTGCAGTAATTAGATTTCACTGGCAGTCTTTTTTAGGGTTCCGTAGTCCTAACAAGGAACCCTTATTGTAAAAATGGTTTCACGTTACAAAAAGTAACTAATAATTTCCTTTCAATAACTTTACTCCAAAAAATACATGAAGATAATTAAATTAGAAACTTTTACTTGCTCCGGCTACTTTTAGTTCCCGTTTTTCCCTGAGGGGAAAAATTTTAATTCCTTTTCTTACAATGTGAAAGATCCCTCTCATTTTCCCTACTTATACAAATTTCTTGCCACTCTCTATTACAACGGGTCAGAGTTCAATTTGGAATGGTAGAGTCTATTGAAAATGGTCTTGCTTATTATTTTTAATAGGCGAGCCGCGAAGCAGTAAAGAGCCTTTTTTCATTCAACCATTTTGATGTGATTTAAAGTGCGAAAATCTCCATTACACCTATAGGGAAATTTATAGGGGTTTGGCATTGTTTAATTAATATAGATAAAATTTATAAAAGAGACCAGTGGTTATGTTCCTTCGTTTCAGTCATATGACGTCCACTGCTGGACAAATGTCTCCCTCAAGGATTTCCACAACCACCGGTCTTACTTTCCGCGATCTTAACCAGTGGTTATGTAACAGACGAAGGCGCTGGGTTGCACCATCTTACTTTAACTTTGACAAATACTCAATACTCAATATTTTATTGCATCCATTATGTACTTAAAATTAGAACATTATGGGCCCTGTAAGGCACGGCAATTAGGAGAGAGGAGGACCACCCTTGATCAACCGAAAAATGTATCAGAAGTTAGAGCCTAATAAATAATTTATCATTGAGATACTCACTTAAATATCTGTCAAACTCCTTATAAAAAGCACCGGTTATCGTCATAGTTAACGTCAAAGTTAGGTGGTGTAACTCAGCCTAAATCTATACCTAATAAATACTCCAATTAATTCAAGCTGTAGTTAATGAGAGGTTCAACTCGCATAACATAGTAGGTATTTTTAACGAAAAATTGGTCCAGGTGATATAGTAAAATTATGACGATATAACATGGGAACAATAAAAAAAAATTAATCAAGTTATTCATTAATCGTATCAATATCATTGAGAGAGGTTTTCGTATTTAATTTCAATGGAACTTTACCCCTTTTAGTATTATATTATATTATTCCAAGACAAAGGCAATTACAATCTACACAAATAAAATAAAGACCTGAAAACGAACGCAATCTCTTGTTTTCACTTTCAAATGACTTTTAAAAAACATTTTTAATTATTATTATCAATGTTCATGACTTTTAAATTGTCTATTCTTATTATACAGCCTTATAAGAGACAGTTAAGATTAGCACAAACAAATAAACTTAGTTTTTGGTCGATGTAACGAGTAATTTCTTTAATTAAACAATTGGAGGTCTTTTATTTTATCTTTCTAAGAAACTAAAAAGAATATCAGGTGGTAAGTATACTTTAACCCAGATACTCCTGAAACTTTTTATACTTGTCAATTTTTATAAATTTTTAGTATGTTTCTAAATAGAGGTCAAGTATCCACAGAAAAATATTAGAAAAATTCTTGGTCAACTGGAAAAGCCGGAAAATGGGTGGTGTTTAAACACCTGGTCGGAGAATGGACTACTACCACAACTACTACTATGAGAAAAAAACATACTATGATTTTGTTAGGTTTAAGAGTTAAAAAGGAGTTGTAAGTTATACTCATTTACTAAAAAAATACCAAAATCTTATTCAGAGCTATTGTATATGGTAAGACATAAATTATAGCCTAGGATGCTTAGTACGTGGCGCATTTTTTACACCAAATTGATTTTTTCTTGCAAATTTTACATGTCAGTTGCGTGTAGTACTCGTAAGTAAAGTTGTACACAGGGAGGGATGTAAGCTCCGTGGACCCTGGTTGTGGTGCCATTCTTCATAAATATTGTTTAGGAGTATGACTGCTTTGCCATGTATATTTTAGACATTTTGGCACAGAACTTTCACAGAAGGTACTTGAACTATATTGTATTGTTGTAATTGTGATTGCGGTAGGTACTTTCAAGGCAGAAGAACTAACTGCATTGGAGGCATCATTAGATTCATATCGTCTTACTTTTAAAAAATCAGAGAGCGGGATGTTATCATCTTTATCTGAAGAAGACTAATAAATTGTCGTACAGTACTTCTGCCTAGGCTCTAAGTTGCGAACCTGGACCTTACACGCTATAAGTAGCAATGCAGAAGCAACGGATGAATATTCTGGTGAAGAAGACCACATTACCTGACAAAATCTTCTAGGTTATACCTAGTTAGATAAACGGAACCAGGCTAACCTGGAAGATTTTGTAAGGTAACGTGGTCTTCTTCAACAGAATATTCATCCGTTGCTTCTGCATTAGCATTTTCTGGTGGTAAAATTGCTATGTGATTCGGTATCTGAGCATCGTCGTCAATGTTTTCTAATACGTCCACAATTTCGTGAAGTCTCAGCGGTCTTTTATATCGTGGCCTAAACTTTTAATGAATATACAGGTTAGACGTGGATTATGCGACCAGGTGTTAAAACACCGATCGTAATTTTGTCATAAAAAGTCTCAAAAATGTAAAGCTTTTCAAAAACATATGTCTATTGTTTTGTAGCAAACAGTAGTACATAAAATAATAACTAGTATAATCTGAGGTATTAATAGCAAGTTTATGAAATATCTTACCATTTATTAGACGTTTTTGCACAAAAGTAAATAACAGAATTCAAAATAATAAAAAACTAACAAAATAAAGTAAATATGCGATATCGAATATACCCAATTACAGCTTGATTCGTAATGAAGAGAAAATACAAGGAACAGTAAACAAATTCTCGATATTTTTATAATTTATCTGAGGATATTCCGAACTACTTTTTAGCGGTGTTATAACACCTGGTAGGAGTAAGTGGGTTAAAAGGATTAGACCAGCAATTAATGTGGCCAGGAACCCAAGTTTACCGCCTATAAAACCCAACTAGTAAAACTAACACAGTCTTAAGAGAAAGATAAACCTAAAACACTACTACTTAAACCCTCTCTATGGGTTGTCTGAAAGATATTACTTCCTATGCGATAACAACGCATAAAATGTGCCGTTTCATTTTGCTTTTTTTAAGGCTGTTTTGTGAGGTGGTAAAGAGTAGGTACCTATCTTTCTATCTACTAAACACTTTTTTATTTTCATCACACTGAAATATCTGAAATGGTTTTATAGCACCAAAAAAAATAATACAGGAGGAAAGTGTGAACTCATGACGTAAAACTTAAGAAGAAGAAGAAAATCGTAAGAGCTTGAATTTGGCTCATACAAAGACTTGAGCATTAAATATCTTCATCATATTTTAGAATTAAATACAGTTTTGGCTGAAATTAAGGTTCTAATCAAAACCGATTTTTTTTTGTAAGTGCTATTTGAATGCACTTGCTTGAGCTAGTGGAGTACTCCAATGAGGGTTTTCGCGATTGAAAAATCCGCCAGATGGCAATACGTAGACGCAAGGTTCAAATGCTGTTTGATTGGTGGATTTTGACATATCTGTCAATGTCATGTCAAAAATGGCTGGATGGTTCAAGTTTTGTTAAAATCTTTTAGACTGCTAACAATGTATGATACGTAGACTTTAAAGCTAGCTTTTAATTTCAGTTTCAACTGAAAATCCTTTTCACCATCATTCTCGTCTCCTCTAGCTATAATCCGACATATTGGCACTTCATAGATTGCCTCTTCGATCTTAGGCCAAACAATCAAGGTATGGCGCCTGTAATATCATTGGCTACCCTCCGATATTCGGAGTGCACCTCAAAGGCTTAGCGTAGATTGCACGGGGGTACTTGATTGACATGGTATTACAAGATGGCCTCCTATTGATAGCATAGTCAGTCTTTATTGGATACATGTATCTAATATAATACAGGGTGACAGGGAAACTCGACCTATTCCTTGAGAGATAGATTGATTAGGTACCTATGTAAGTTTTAGGCAAGCACTTTTTTTAAAATGATCCCTAATTTTTCAGGATTCAGAAAAGTATCAATTCAATGTTTAGAGTAGAGTAGTTTATTCGCAATTAATGGTTTTAGGCAATAAGCCAGATCGAATAACTTTAGTAACCATCCAGTTTTGCCCCTGGTTCACGGGACTTAATTTGTTGCTAATAGTAATCCTCTAATATAATACCTTTCAAGGAATAGGTCGACTTTCCCTGACACCCTGTATATCCTTTAGTGACTCTATAATCCTTGGAACGCAAGAAAGATGATTTTGGTACTTTCACTTAGTTTTCATAAAATCCTTTGGCATTAAATAAAAAGTTTTTTCAAAGGTTAGGTATCTACTTCAATTTTAAAATAGCAATTTTTCTCTGTAGAAGTTTTATAACTTCATCAAATGATTAATTAGTTTAAATTAGTTATCTTTCGAAATTAAGTATATCTTGAGAACTTTAAAAGTTATTGGAATTGAAAGTTTCTTACAGAATTCTAGAGGCGAATTGATATTTTAGTTTAATAATCTTACTGTAAACATCAAACCTATGTAGCTACCTACATTTTGGAAGCAACAAAACTTTTTTGCACTCAGCCTGACTGTTCGAAAACTGGCGACTTTCAGGCAAAGTCACAGCCTAACCCTAGTTAACCACGAGAATTACAGTCGCAGCGTAGGTGTATTTAGTGCACTACAAAGCCTGTAGACTAAGAGCTAGTGAACGCCAGACCTACGACTAACTTTTACGGTGGCTTTTTCTGTATATTCAATAGACTGTAATTCTACTAAAGTTACGAGTATACCATTAAATCTGATTTTTATGTATAAGCAGCAGTGGACGTCATTTGGCTGAAAACGAACGAACGAACGAATGTATAATATTTGGACAATAATTAGAAGTATTTTCCCCAACAGCCAGACAGTTTTGAAAGTTCCAACTCCTTGCCAGACAGTTTTTTAGGGTAGCTCCCAAAGCCACCATGACCCAAACTTCATAATTCACCAACATTATATCCTATATTGGGAGCATACGCTGACAAACTTTCAGCTTTTATAAAATGACGTAGGTATGGCGTTCACTAGCTCTTAGTCTACTGTCTTTGTGGGCTAGATTAGCGTAGCAAAGGACCCTTGATTGCCCTACTACGTCTCTATAAGCTGTGGGGTAGACTTATTTTTAATTCAAAGGGTTCTCGCTCTTAAACGCGTCGTAGGTTTAGTTCGTGGAAAGATATTTTCGGGGGTAAGTTAAGCACTGGGTAAATAGTTGTTCATGTTTATGTTTATGCCTTAAATTTTGGCATTAACGAGTAAGACCATAGAGATATAGAGACCAACTAATGCGCAACTCAGTGTCGCATTAGAAATTGACATAAACAAAGTAAGCAAAATATGTGCTCATTATCCACTGTGGTAACAGTACTCAACGTTCGAATAATCTTTAGTACTACGCAAGCAATGTAAACTGTTTACATTATGACGTCTGCAGCAATGTGTTCTGTTTTGGGCATATTGCTGCGACACCGGCCCCGCCCCCTTGGCACATCTCCCTTTAGTTTCTGTGATCTGTGAGTAAGATCAATTTTCTGTGGTTCAAAGTTCGTTAGTTCGTTTCAGCGAAATTACGTCCACTGCTGGACAAAGGCCTCCATAACGACCGGTCCTACGCTGCCCACAGGTTCTTGCCGCCGCATTCACCAAATCGTCGGTTCACCTAGTGGGAAACCTGCCCACACTACCAGAGAGAAAACTTCTGAATTCCTTTAGCTAATCCAAACTCATAAAACATTTCACAGTTCGCGTGTTTTTATGGTTTTTTCGAACGCATTTGGAAGCCCCAATAAAGAGCGCGCAAACACAAATGTTTGTGATGGAATCAATTTACACTAAACTGGGAGTTTGCGGCACTTTGAGTGAGTGAACTGGATCACTCTCACACCGAACTTTCGCGTCACTAGGTACGAAATAATAGATATGAAAAAGCAGTCATCGAAACTTTGAGTGAGTGAACGTGGATCACTCTCACATAGGGCTTGCAATATCGGATAGTTTTCAATTCCGGAGCTGATTTCCGATATTGGGCACTCAACTCCGGAATTCCGGTTCTAGTTCCGGAATTGGTTAAAAAAAGAAAGCGCCTCCCGACAAACACGTACACGTATGTGGCCTCCACTTCAGAACCTTGTCCCATCGGCCGTCTGTTCTACGTACCTACTATGTGCCCTGCCCATTGCCACTTTAGCTTGCTAATCCGATCGCTATAATATGTCAGGCGACTTTAGTTCGTTTACGAATCTCCTCATTTCTGGTTCGATCTCGAAAAGAAACACTGAGCATAGCACTCTCCATACCATGGTGTGCAAATTTGAGCTTATTATGAGGCCTATAGTAAGAGGCCACGTTTCCGAACCGTATGTCATTACTACTGGTAACACACACTGATTGTAGACTTTCGTCTTTAGGCACGAAGTGTTTTGGTCGAAAAGATGTTATGTAGTTTCCCGAACGCTGCCCAGCCGAGTTAAATTCGTCGTAATATTACATCTCCCTGCCAGCCTCACAGCTCGCTGCAGAGGAATCGCCCTCGTGCTCAGCCAGGCTCAAAGACCTTCTCACAGTCTAAGAACGCCAGGCATATAGGCAAATTAGACTCTTCGGTCTTCTGTAGACTGCGGTAGCGTATAGATGCGGTATATGGTAGTGTAAACTTTTCGATAACCGGCTTCCTCGAGAGGCTATTTAAGTCATCGAACCTACGCGCGAGACTATTCGTGACTTACTTGACTTATATGTCTATGTCCCCTAGATGGGGCAGAGGGCGTCCACAACAGTCCTCCATCGCCTTCGGTCTTGAGCTATGTGTTTGATCTCGCTCCAAGTCTTGCCGATCTTCTTCGCCTCGTCTGCCACAGTGCGCCGCCAAGTTTGCTTGGGGCGACCACGTTTGCGTTTTTTTGCGCGAGACTATTCGTGATGGCTCTCAAAAACAGCTTGTAGACATGACTCAGAGTCAGAAACCAGATGGGTCTGTAATTCCTTAATAAGGCTTTTTTTACCCCTTTCTTAAAGAAAAACACCACCAAGCCTATGTTCCGTGCCTCTGGCATTATTCCCTGGAGTAAGACGGAGTTACAGTGTCTGAAGGACTTTCAGTATCGGTTTATCACCCGCCGCGTTCAGAAGCTCCGAGGTTATTCCGTCATCACCCGGTGCCTTGTTGTTCTTGAGCTGTTTGAGAGCCATCCTAATCTCGTAAGAGCTGATGTCCGGGATATCTTCTGTATAGTGTCGAGTTAGCTTAGCTCTTAGAACTGTCCTGTGGCTGAGCTATTAACAGGTTTGGTGACCGAGGTATAATATAGCTGTCCATAAAAACTTTTCGATCTCACCCAGAACCCTCAGCTTTTGTTGAATTTACACTATCATCCGCTGTCTTCAGCTGGCTTCACCCAGTAGAGTTGTCTCTAGCGAACATTATGGAGCTTTGATTCCGCTTTATTGCCTCTTTAATATTATTAGTTATAAAGTTGCGAATACACATCTCAAGGACTTCCTTATCTAAGGACCTATTTAGATACTTAAACGTTTTGAAAACTTTAAATAATGTATGAATGAACAATTTCAGTATCGGAATACGATGTTGGCTTCAGTTCCGGAATTGAAATATCGGAAAAAATCTATCCGAAATTCCGGAGTTACGAAATTCCGGAATTCCGGTATTCAAGCCCTACTCTCACACCATACAGTTACGTCACTAAACCGATAGGTATAAAAACCAGACATAAAAGGTACACTTTAATTTGCAAGCGCCAAAAAATGGCCTGTACAAAAACAATGTGCCTACTAAAATATTAATACAACCCGGTCGAGTTAACTGCGTACCTGGCGGCCGTGACGTCACATCGACGCTCTGGTACGGACGGGGCGAATGGGAGATGTGCGTGTGAGTGCGAGGGAGAGTCGCATTCCAGCGAGGTGAGCAGTTAACTCAATTGGGTTATAACTATGATTTCAGTAGGCAAATGATGTAATCATTGATATTTGTTCCAGCAGGGTTGAAGGTTTCCCACTCTTCGTAGAGGAGAGTCAAGGGACAGGCTAGTCCAGCGTTGGGTGTATGTATAGGCCAAATCCTCTATTATTTTGTGGTGAAATTAGAGAAGGTCGTGCTCTTGCAGTGAATACTAAATTACCTGATGACATCTTAATAAGGTAATATAGTCTAATGCCCGTTTTCACTACTACTATAACTATTTCATAGTGAACAATATGGTTTCACCAAGGGTCGTTCCACCACCGATGCAGGGGTTGCACTACTTAAACATATCTTCGAGGCTTGGGAGAATTCTCAAAATGCACTAGGGGTCTTCTGTGATCTCTCAAAAGCTTTTGACTGCGTAGAACATCAAACGCTAATTCGCAAACTGCACTATTATGAGGTAAAGGACTCGGCTTTGGATTTAATACAATCCTATTTAAACTTTAGAGTTCAAAAAGTTGACATAAATGGTGTTTTGTCTTCTGGGTCACCTGTGAAAATGGGAGTTCCGCAGGGGTCCATTCTGGGTCCATTCTTGTTTCTTATATACATTAATGATCTACCATATTTTGTTAAGGACTCTTGCGAAATCGTGTTATTTGCTGATGACACATCTTTGATTTTTAATATCGATAGAAGTAAAAATAACTTTGACGATGTAAATAATGCACTAACAAGAGTTTTAAGTTGGTTCACTACAAATAATTTACAACTCAATGCAAAGAAAACAAAATGTATAAAATTCTCTTTGCCTAACGTAAAAACAGTTAGTACACAAATAGAACTTAATAATAATGCAATCGATCTGGTAGACTCTACTGTATTTCTGGGAATTACCCTGGATTCAAAACTCCAGTGGGGCCCCCATATAGAAACTCTGGCGGGAAAGCTCAGCTCAGCGGCTTTTGCAATAAAAAGGATACGGTCATTAACCGATGTTTCAACAGCTCGCTTAGTCTACTTTAGCTACTTTCATAGCCTAATGTCATATGGAATCATGCTGTGGGGCAAAGCTGCAGATTTTGAAACAATATTTATTTTGCAAAAACGTGCGATAAGATACTTGTATAAAATGAAAGCAAGAGCATCCCTTAGAGAATTGTTTAAAGAAATTGGCATTCTCACGGCCGCTTCACAATACATCTTAAACTGTATTCTATTTATTCAAAAAAATATTACTGAATTCAAAAAGAAAAGTGATATTCACCAAATTAACACTAGAAATAAAAATAAATTGGCTATACCCGCTTTTAGACTTAATAAAGTGTTTGCTACTTTTATGGGACAAGGTATCCATTTTTATAACAAAGTCCCTGATAAATATAAAGAGCTACCGTATAATAAATTTAAAGATATAGTCAAAGATCACATGCTTAAAAAAGCCTATTATACAACTCGAGATTTTCTTAATGATAAGTCATCCTGGGAGTAGGATTATGGTCCTCTCATGCTCGCACTAAAAAGAATTAAAATGAAAAGTAATGTATAAACTAATAATAATTTCTCAAATGTTATAGTGTCATGCTTCTCAATCTGGACTGTTACTTATTGTAGCTTTATTATTAGTTTTTTTTTAAAGAGATAACTTGGAATTGTCATTCTCACTAAAATGTCTCTGGGGTGGTGGCGTAGTGAGGCGGGTCGTTACATTCCCTCTAATATGGTCGAGTGAAGCGATGGCTGGTTCACTCGTCATGTCTGTGAACAGGCGCTGCTTTCGGGGACTGGTCAATCCAAGTTATTCAAATTTATGTATGCGAGTCATTTCTACTAGTATCTTAATATGTAAGTCTAGATATTAGCACGTCACTACCTTGTTTAATATACCACGCAATCTTGTATACCCATTCTTATAAGATACACCATACAAGAATGCATGGTAAATTCAGTGAACTGCTCCTGAATCGAATGTACCTACTACTACTATTTCTATTTATTTATATTAACCGGCAGACAGTGGTGACTGAGTTTGTTGCGGCGCTTCTTCTCAGCACTTGCCAAATGTTGGTCTCGAAGCGCTGGTAGGGTAAAAAGATTATGAGACATGTAGAGGCTCCTTAAGAGCAAAATGACGATTTGTAAGAACTATTTATTAGTCCAAACAAATAAAGAAATTTTGACTTTGACTTTGACTTCACCATTAATCCCTAATTTTTAAGTGACCCCTATGAAATCCAAATGCCTGTTATGTGTTACCATAGGGGTCACTTAAAATTAGGGATTGATGGTGAAAACGGGCATAAGTATTTTAGTGTTTTAGTAACATAATTGTAAAGTTCGGTGTGAGTGTCAGTACAAAACAAATAGGTGCGAGCGTGGTCGTCCGCAGGAGTTTGCATTCAATTTTGCACTACACAGAACGTGTTCACAAGTTTGTTCCTGCAGTTGTAGTTATTAATACATGCAATACATTATAATTGCTTAATATAATATGAGATTTTATAGAAATACCGTTTATTACCGTAAGTTTAATATAGGTACTAAAGATTTCAAGTTAGATCTTCAACAGAACGAAAACATTTTCTATTATTATTAGTCAGAGTAATTACATAATGTATGTAGTTTACAACAAAGTTTATTGACAGGGCAGATATGTACCATCCTAGACTGCATCTCACTTAACACCAGGTGCGACTGCGGTCAAATACCTGCCTTGTCTAGCATAAAAAATAATAATAATTGAAATATCATGTTTTACCATTGTTTTTTCTAATATTAATACTTGTAAGCTTCGTTAACTTTAAAAGTACCTACCTAGATGGCCCAATGTAAAAATTAAATGTCCACTTCTACAATACTTATTAATTATAATTTACTTGAAAGGTAGAGTAGTGAAGCAGTCGCCCGTCAAGTAAAATGTCTAAGGCTGAGTTGCACCACCTAATTTTAACCGTAACTATGACGATAACCGGTGCTTTTTGTATGGAGTTTGACAGCTTTTTGACGTTTGTCAAAGTCAAATTAAGATGGTGCAACCCAGCATAAGTGAAAAGTCGATTTCCACTCGAGACAGTATCGTAATGGAAAATCGTGTAATCCAAAAGGCTTCATTCATTCAACTGATAAAATAATCAATAACTGATAGTAACACTGATTTACGCTGATAACTTTCAAAAACTAGGTCAGATATAAGTTATCTGTCTGTGTTTTACTTGCAGATTACAGTGAAAATAGTTTACGGGTTTTAGAGCTTTTACAAAATTCTAAAATAATCTATCTTTATAAATAAAAATCATTGCTGTTCGTTAGTCTGTCGTTTGTCGTAGTCCAGGGTAGGTCTAAACGGTGAGCAAATAAGGAAAAATTGCGATGGCTTATTTATTGCCTTTAAGGCGGAACAGAGTTCGCCGGGTCAGCTAGTTTTATAAATAAAAGTTCAAAAAATAAATTAATCATTTAATTTATTACAAGAAAGATTAAATTAAGAAGATAGATAAAATACTTATTTGGATGAAAACGCACAGTTTTCTTTTTACATTAGAGTATTTTATTTCTGAAATTCCAAAATAGTCTAGCAGTTTGCGCCTCGAACACCTCAATTAAGCATTATAGTAGATATAAATCAAAGATATAAATAACATAGAAGTACCTACTACTTATTAGAGGAGCTCTATAATATTCATAACGTGTATTGTGTCCATTTTCACCATCAATCCCTAATTTTAAGCAACCATACGGTAACACTTAACAGGAATTTTGTTTTCAAAGGGGTCACTTAAAACTTAGGGATTGATGGTAAAAAAGGGAATGACTATTTCTATCCATCTTCTATCTCCTATAAAAGACCACTGACAAGTAGTGGATATATTTATCCCAATTATTTTCAGAGTACACTTCTGACCTTGGGTGTTTTAGGTCAACTACACGTTACTAATTCATGAGAGGACAGTTCTATACTCTTTTCGTGACATGGCCAGCTCTAGTACTACATATATCGTTTATAGAGACAGATAACAACGTAGCAAGCGGAGCGACAAGTCTGGAGCTTTTTTTCATAATTTTTGCAAGTAGGCTTTTAAGGCTTTCCACTACTTCGGGACAATAAATGGGCCAGTGCTGAGAAGAAGCCGCACAAGGAACTCAGTCACTACTTATGCTACATACGCTATCATGTCGTAGACTCTGTTAAATTGAATACCTTTTACGAAGTGAATCAAACTGAAGACTCTTGTTGTTAGTATCAAGTTACAGATTTTCCAATTGGGTTGTTTGTTGATGCTTATTTGTAGAAAAATATCACATAACTGTCACATATCTATCTACCTACTAACCGGTTCCTACAAGCTTCCTACAACCGCAATATTGCGTTTTATATTGAAGTAGGCGCTTACTTAAGGCAAGTTTCATTCAAGTCTCTGCGGGCAGCAAGGTTCTGGAGTGGAGGCCACGTATCGGAAAAGGCAGCGTACCTCATAAAGGTAGGCGGATGCAGGTCGCTACCAAACGGGCCTACTGTGACTGAAATGATGATGATGATGAAGGTTTTCATCAAACACTCTACACACGAAGTTAAGTCAAGTGAGTAGAGTCAAATACGCTAGCTGAACTAACATGGCCGACATCTAAGGCCTCAGCCTCGAATTTAGCGGGCAGCGGAGCGGGAGCGGCGGTGGCGCGGGAGCGGGGCGGGCAACGCAGACCCGTTCTCGAAACAAGCGGGCAGCTCGCGCGGCGCTTTAGCGGCGAAGTGTTGTGTTCGGGGTTGTGTTGTCGAGATATTAGTTTTTATTCGCAAACGAAATGTCTGAACAACGGCGACAATTTTATTTCGATTCAAAATTCCTAACGCTCGATTTATTGTGGGCAAAAAAAGGAGTGCGCTGCCCGCTCGTTGCCCGCTCCCGCGCCGCTGTTTTCGAGAACCGGTCTATTTGATTTTACGCATAAGATCCTGCCGCTCCCGCGCCGCTACCGCTGCCGCCCCGCTGCCCGCTAAATTCGAGGCTGAAGCCTTTAGGGCTAATATTTTGTACATCCCGAGCGACCAATTTGCGTTTCTATTATGACAACACCGACATAACGTCTGAGGGTACCAATGAATAATGATTAGCCTTGTTTCATACTACCCACATTATTTAGCACTAGTTTCTGCTCGCGGCATCGTTCGTAGAATCACGCACAATTTAAATCATTACACCCGTATTCAGAAACGATACTTGCTTAAGTAAAGCAGCAAATCGAACGCACAGCGTTGAATAGAGCTCTGTGATTGGTTAGAGTGCGACCCTGTGCGTCCACGCGCACTGTGAGACCTCATAGTAATGTTTGTGAATACGGGCGTTAGGCTGAGTTGCCATCTTACTTTAACTAGGTAACAAACGTCAAAAGTCTGTCTAACATCATACAAAAAACACCGGTTAAAGTTACAGTTGCGGTTAAAGTAAGGTGGTGCAACTCAGCCTTAGCTTGTAATATTTTTCCCAAAACCTGTCATATAAAAACTAATATAAGTTTGTCGTAGTTATAATGTTTTTGTACATGTGTAATCAATCAATACTGGTCTGATGACTAGGCGTAGGTAGATGGTTAAAAATGTAGCAAACAGAACAAAAAATTAGAGAGTTGCTTTAGCATTAAAGTCTATGTTAAGACAACACGCAATATATCATTCTATTTTAGTACCAAATAAATATTTTTCTTTCTTTCTTTCAATATCAAAATGTGACAGAAATTAATTAAGTATTAGATATCTTATCAGGTTGCTATTATTATTATTATATGTATCTTTTTATGGACTCTCCTTTCCCACTAAAGTTATTCTTATTATTTGCAGTCAAACGAATTTAATAAAGTAGAGGTATTCAGATTCGAAATAAAAATCTTTTTCAGTAGTTAAATAACTGGGTTTAAATATCTTTAAAATGAAATGGCAAACTTCTCGTTCAGTTTTTGTCGGAAAATGGCAGAACGCTTTACCGCAGTCAGTTCAGTTTACCTGTTGGAAATTACAGCATTTCCCGGAAAAACTTCCGTAGTGCACGTAATCTTGTTTGCTAGGACAAAACGATAGCAGGAAAGCACAATGTTCAATTCTCGTTTTTCCAGGCTTTATGGAATATTACATCACTATTAGATACTACCTATTAGGTAGTCGATTTTGTTGGAAAATAGTGGTTCATCATCATCATCATCATTTCAGCCATAGGACGTCCACTGCTGAACATAGGCCTCCCCCAATGCTTTCCATGTTGATCGATTGGTAGCGGCCTGCGTCCAGCGCTTCCCTGCTACCTTTACGATGTCGTCGGTCCACCTTGTAGGTGGACGTCCCACGCTGCGTTTTCCGGTACGCGGCCTCCATTCCAGAACCTTTCTGCCCCATCGGCCGTCAGTTCTGCGTACTATGTGCCCTGCCCATTGCCACTTCAGTTTGCTAATCCGTCGGGCTATGTCAGCGACTTTGGTTCGTTTACGGATCTCCTCATTTCTGATTCGATCTCGCAAAGAAACACCAAGCATAGCCCTCTCCATAGCACGCTGTGCAACTTTGAGCTTCTGTATAAGGCCTATAGTGAGAGGCCACGTTTCCGAGCCATAAGTTATCACTGGTAACACACATTGGTTATACACTCTAGTCTTCAGGCATTGAGGTAATTTGGACGAAAAGATGTTGCGTAGTTTCCCGAACGCTGCCCAGCCGAGTTGGATTCGACGATTGACCTCCTTCTCGAAATTGGACCTACCTAGCTGGATCGTTTGTCCGAGGTAGACATACTTGTCGACAATCTCGAGAATTGAGCTCCCAACTGAAACTGGGTAGGGCGTAACATGGACATTCGACATAAGCTTCGTTTTGTCCATGTTCATCCTCAGGCCTACCTGTTGGGAAACTCGATTAAGGTCTTCGAGCATTGTGCCAAGATCTTCCAACGATTCTGCCATGACCACAATATCGTCGGCAAACCGAAGGTGAGTGATGTACTCGCCATTAATGTTTATGCCGAATCCTTTCCATTCCAGGAGTTTGAAAGCGTCTTCCAATGCAGCGGTGAACAGTTTCGGAGATATAACATCTCCCTGCCTAACGCCTCGCTGCAGTGGAATCGCCCTCGTGCTCTGCTCCTGTACTCGGACCGACATGGTGGCGTTTTTGTACAAGCACTTCAGCACCTCGATATACCGATAGTCAATACGGCACCGCTGGAGAGATTGTAACACTGCCCAAGTCTCAATCGAATCGAAGGCCTTCTCATAGTCCACGAACGCCAAGCATAGTGGCAATTTATACTCCTCAGTCTTCTGTATAACCTGCCGCAGCGTATGGATGTGGTCTATGGTACTATAGCCTTTTCGGAATCCGGCTTGTTCGGGAGGCTGGAAAACCACTATATTCTGCCGTGTGGGGACGGCCGTAAAGAATACAATTCCCCACCGCCAACAGGAGGCGTGTCGTAAGAGGCGACAAAATCCTGTAGCACGAGATGGGCAGCAGCGTCTGCGTGCGAAATTTATAAAAAACTGCGCTCGCCAACCCGCCTGCCAAGCGTGGCGAGTATCGGCAATGATCCCCCCAATGAGGAACACAACAGCGACCAGGCCCCCAGTCTCCGGTAGCCCCGCAGTTCCTGGCTACGGTAGCGGTCAGGGTAGCAGCGGGGCGGGGGGTGCTAAGAATCTCCGGAGGCGGACTGGCTACCCACACCAACGACGACTGGCCCTGGTAACGCATAATATACGCACATTGAGGACTGACGATAGGATCACAGAGTTGGAAGACGAACTGAGTAGGTTGCGATGGAGTATAATGGGACTATCGGAAGTCCGACGAGAGGGCGAGGACACGATCACTCTAAAATCCGGCAACCTACTCTACTACCGGGAGGGCGAACAACTGTCCCAAGGTGGTGTCGGGTTTCTCGTCCACAAGTCCCTCATTAACAACATCATCACCATCGGAAGTGTGTCGAGCAGGGTTGCTTACCTGATACTCAGAGTATCCAAAAGATACTTGCTGAAGGTAATTCAGGTATACGCACCGACCTCTACACACCCAGATGAGGAAGTAGAGGCTATGTATGAGGACATAAGTAGGGCCATACATACTACTAAAACCTACTTCAATGTTGTTATGGGGGACTTCAACGCGAAGCTAGGCATGCGAAGTGATGATGAGCTGAGAGTGGGGCAATTTGGATGTGGGCAACGGAACCCCAGGGGGCAGAGGCTGGCCGAATTTCTGGAGAAGGAAGACCTCTTTGCGATGAACTCCTTCTTCCAGAAGCCGCCTCATAGGAAGTGGACATGGATGAGTCCCGATGGTTTTACGAAAAATGAGATTGACTTCATCATGACCACAAAGCGACGAATATTTAGTGATGTCTCCGTGATCAACAGGGTGAAAACCGGTAGTGATCACCGAATGGTCAGAGGCATACTAAATATTAACGTCAAGCTAGAAAGGTCCCGTCTGATGAAGTCTACGCTCCGACCCTACAATTCCCATATCCACTGCCCCGAGAGCTTTCAGCTCGAGTTGTCAAATCGCTTTGCATGTCTGGAAAACTGCGAGTCAGTGGATGAGATCAACAACGGGTTCGTAGAAACTGTCCAGGCGGCTGGGCTTAAATTCTTTAGACCTCGTCGTAAAGACAAGCCGCAAAAGCTCACCGACCACACCCTCAACCTCATGGCAGAACGACGTGCAATGACGCTGCAGTCCTCCGTTGACGCTACGGCATATAGGCAGCTCAATAGACAGATAAGGAAGTCCTTGCGACATGATATTCGCAACTTTAATACTAACAGTATTAAAGAGGCGATAGAGCGGAACCAAGGCTCCAAAGTGTTCGCAAGAGACAACTCTATTGGGCAAAGCCAGCTGACGAAGCTAACGACGGCGGACGGTAGTGTAACGTCAACAAAAGCCGAGGTTCTGGGTGAGATCGAGAGGTTTTATGGACAGCTATATACCTCGGTCACCAAACCCGTTGATAGCTCAACTTCAGATCCAAGAGCTAAGCTAACTCGACACTATACCGAAGATATCCCGGACATCAGCCTATACGAGATTAGGATGGCTCTCAAACAGCTAAAGAACAACAAGGCACCGGGTGATGACGGAATAACATCGGAGCTTCTGAATGCGGGTGGAACACCGATACTGAAAGTCCTTCAGAGACTCTTTAACTCCGTCCTACTCCAGGGAACTACGCCAGAGGCATGGAACAGAAGCGTGGTGGTGCTCTTCTTCAAGAAAGGTGATAAGACCTTGCTGAAGAATTACAGACCCATCTCGCTTCTGAGTCATGTCTACAAACTGTTTTCGAGAGTCATCACGAACCGTCTCGCGCGTAGGTTCGATGACTTCCAGCCTCCCGAACAATTTGGAGAAAATAGTGGTTAGAGAGTTGGATCCTCTCCATCTGAAGGTTCTGGGTTCAATTTTGAGGTAATAATAAAAACAACAATATTTTGAATATTATGTGTTCACAGTTTGGTTACGACATTACAGAATGCAGGGCTGTGACAACCTGATGATTATCCCAAAAAGAAATAATAATATGATTCCGGACTTATTCAGAGAGCACGTTTTTTTTTGTTTTTCAAATATCAAATCAAATAAAATAGTTGATTTGATTGAGCCATGTCAGAAGCCTATGGTCTGACACAACCTAGACGATAGGAGAAGAAGAAGAATAACTAAATGATATTCAACATTTCAATGAGAGCTATGAGAAACAAAAAGGCTTTATGTTGGTCATTTTTAGGACACTTAGGACGAGTATAATTAATGATCCTGTAAGTATAGCTTGCCCATATCATATCAGCTGGTGCTGAAAAGAAGTGGCGAAAGAAATTCAGTCACTACACTTCAGGTTATACCATTTAAAAGATGAAAATACATACTTTTATTATTATGTTTTACCAATCTCATGATGACAACCCTGAATCTGCAATTCGACTTTTTACTTCATTGCTAATTTGGGTATCGATGTAACGTTTTTTACCTCTGTAACTGGTCAGGTAAACCGGTATTACAGGGGTCATTACCTCCACTATTTGGACATGGTTACTGTAGACTCGCCAAATAATGTGATTTTCACACCTATAAGATAGACAATAGATGTTATAATTTCATGCAAGCTGGAGTTAAAACAAGTGACTAGAGTCTTAGGCTGAGTTACACCACCTATCTTTGACCGTAACTTTGACGATAACCGGTGTTTTTGGTATGGAGTTTGACAGATTTTTGACGTTTGTCAAAGTTAAAGTAAGATGGTGCAACCCAGCTTTAGAGCGATATGTTGGATTTCATTAAACTTGGGTAATAATGTGACTTGAATTTTGGTACGGCGAATTTTGTATGGAAATAGAATGCAGCTGTTTACGTACGTATTAACAGGTTTAGACAAATAGATGTAACAGCCTAAAGGTACCTAAAGCTCATTTGGCAAACAGACAGCACATAGGTACACCACACATACTAATATATTAGTAAATACACATTTTATACTAAATTAAAACGCCAAACATGGACACAAAACTTATGAAGGGTTCAAACCTATCTTATCCAATGTGCCAAATCGTTAGGTTTTTAACCTCAACGCTTTTTACTTACTAAGGTTGAGTTTCACCATAGCTTTAACCGTAACTATAGCGATAACCGGTGCTTTTTGTATGGAATTTGACAGACTTTTGACGTTTGTTAAAGTTAAAATAACACGGTGCAACCCAGCCTTACTAAGTAGTTACTAGTTTTGGGGCGGGTCACTGTCTATGCTTTAATAGTTGCGTTGCCTAACTTGCACTTTGCTTCTGCTTTGCTGCTTGTCTAGTATAGATGCTGGCCTTCCTTATCCGCATCACTGCGGGTGAGGAGGCGAATGGTCTTGAGGGAGAGCGCAACGGTCGTGAAGATCCTCAAGGCAAGACTGAAGGATTGTCCTGCACGTGGTTGCCGCCCTGCTATTGGTCTAATTCCTTATGAAATAGACGTAACGGAAACCTTCTGTCGGAGTACCGCCGGGATGTCGAGGTCATGTCCTTGCGTGTCTATCATCAAAAAGACGATGGTAGATGGTAGAATGACCTCCTGCACCTAGGTCACACCTGAGGGTCCATTCTCAGGGGGCAGGCCTGATGCCACCGGGATGCAGAAATCGGGCAGCTCATCTTGAAGGGTGCTGGGGAGCCAATGGCGTGGTATACCCCCAAGAAAAAGCGCTGTAACCTGATGATAGATGAGTCATAGCAGCGAACTTTTATAGGGACCGCTGCTGAAACAAAAGTCCTAAGCTACCGAATCAATGGCGGTATAACCATTAACCAACCAGAGGTTGAGGAGGCGCGGGCGGCCTTGGATGGACACAGAAAGGACCCAACCGAACAGTGGCGGTATAACCACAACCGGCTACCACAAGCCATGCGATGGAAAATCTGAGCAAAAAGTGTGGCAGTGGTGCTAGGGGAGGCATCACGGGTTTCAAAAATATCCCCAACAACCAACATGAGCGCAAAAGCCAAAAGTGATTTACCCCAGGAGGGTACCAGCAAGGCTGGAGAATCCCTCCCTGAGCATCGCTCAGGCTGCCCTACGTATTCTGGGGGGGGCAAGCAATTGCGTGTTGGAGGAGCTGCAGGAGGCAGCAGGGGCCAGACCAAATTGGGAGGGCCAAAGGTCCCGAAAGGGATAAAGGCACCGAAAGGTGAAGTGGAGGGCGCACCAGGTGCAGGGAGTGGGGTGGCACCGTCGGGGAATGCTCCCCACATGGGGCGGGCACCTAAGCGGAGCGCCGAGAACCCACGGGGTCTCGTTGTGCGAAGCGAAGGCGGCCTGAACCAGGGGGGCGGCTCTGGCAGTGTGGCTCCACACAGTGCACCACCCGAGCAGCGACTGCCTGATGTGCGTGAGGCGCTAGGGCCGCAGGGTAACACCAGTGGCACTGCGCTTAATGCAGCGGAGGGCGGCGATCTGCAGGGGAGAAGGAGGCGCAAAAAGCGGTCGGGATGCCAGAGGAGGGTGAAGGCTGAGTTGCGGAGGCAACAGGCTGAGGACGCCACCTCAACGGCAGACCGAACTAAAAGGGCGAGGGAAATCAGCGGTGAGAGCCAAGTGCTGGTCAGCGCCAAGCGTGCTAAGACTGAGGAAACTCAGTCCTATGCCGCGGCTCTGAACATCTATAAGATGGCGATCACCGCTAAGGACTTTCCAGGGACCTGGCTAGGCGAGGAGGAGTATCTGGCGCTTCAGGGTATCATTTTTGATAAACTGGAGATCACGCCGGACCCCATCCCCGTCGTCAGCATGGGAAACCTGAAGTCAGGGGCAATTCTCTTCAGGTGTGAGGGGGAGAGCTCTATGAAGTGGCTTCGCACACTTGATGGTACTGCCGTCAATGGTGTGGAGCTTAGGGTGGTGGAGGCTAAGAACCTCCCAAAGCCGGTAAAGATGGCCTGGAAATCCAGGAACGTCACGAGGCAGGACACAGGGCGGGTCATGAGGTTGCTGCAGAGGTTACATCCGAGCCTGAAGACCTCGAACTGGAGCATTGTTGGCTCCACTGTAGAGGGGATGGCGGTCAGGAGAATCGTCCTGATGGACGAGGCCTCTGCGGCGTACATTAAAGCCCGTCAGTACATCCTGAACACTGGGATTGACCGGAGCATCTTCAAGCTCCTCGAGTACGATGTGAGGCGTGGGGATGAACCGGTCAGTGCCAGTGTGACGGCTGAACAGCGGGGGGATGCGGTGGCGGTGCCGGAAGACTGCCCGCGGACAGAGGAGCAGGCCTTGGAACCGATAGCGGGACCTAGTGCGGGTGAAGGGCTATCCGGAGGGACTGGGGGTGGGGAGGAGGAGCTGGTGGTAGATGAACCTGCTGCCGCTCCGTCTCCCGCATCCATAGGCTCGCTGGAAGCCATAGCTGACCTGGACCTGGGACGGTCCTCGCCGCTGGAGTATGATATCTCCGCGGATGAGGAGACCGAGCTCGGGGACAGAACTTGACGTCTGCAGCTCTCTTCGGGGGTTTAAGGTGCGTTCAAATTAATCTGCATCACTGCAAAGCGGCGACTGCCATCATGGCACGAGAGCTCAAGGTCAAAAGATATGATATCGCCTTAATCCAAGAGCCCTACCTGTACAAAGGTGAGGTGAAAGGACTCGGCGGCACAGGTGGAATGTTAATATATAATTGTTCTACTAATGATACGAGGACTTGCATTTATGTCAGAAATGGGATAAGTGCGATTCCTCTATCCAGGTTTTCTTACAGGGATCTCACAGCAGTGAAGATCCAAAGGGAGGGAGATTTGCGAGGAGTGATAGTGGCATCGGCATATCTCCCATATGAAAAGGCAGATCCTGTGTCAAGGCAAATGCAGGATCTGATACAACACGGCAACCAAGAAGATCTGGAAACCATCATTGGCTGCGATGCGAATGCTCATCATGTTGTGTGGGGCAGCTCAAACAACAACGCCAGAGGAGAGAGGTTACTGGATTTTCTGGTGAGTTCTGAAACACATGTTATTAACAAGGGTAACAAACCTACATTCTTCAATGCCCGGAGGGCAGAGGTGATTGACCTGACGCTTGCATGTAAAAAGGCAGTCCGGAAAATCACTAACTGGTATGTTTCGGACGAGATATCATTGTCTGACCATAACTATATATGCTTTAGGTATAATGCTCCTATAAGAAAAGACGCAATAAAAAGAAGGAATCCCAGGAACACTAATTGGGAAGACTTCAAACGGGACCTAAGGACGGAACTTAGTGAACCAAAATGCAAACTTAACTCTGTGCTTGAAATAGAGTTTGACGCTGATCGAATCACCAATGCCTTGAAGACTGCCTGGAGGGATAACTGCCCGGAACGCGAGGCGGGATCGAAGAAACTTCCATGGTGGACCAAGGAAATAGCCCTATTACGAAGGGAGACAAGAAAGGCATTCAATATAGCAAGAGCTAGGAATGACTTTACAGAGTATAGAAGAGCACTGACGGAGTATAGCAAAGCGGTGCGAAAGGCAAAGAGGAAGGCATGGAGGGATCATTGTGAGATGATCAACTCAGTTCCCGAGGGCATGAGACTGACAAAGGCCATGTCAACAACCAAAGCGAACCCACTTACTACAGTATGGAGTGAGAGGGGGGGATATACGGAAGCAGGCAAAGATACGTTGAAAACAATGATAGCAACGCACTTTCCTGAATCACAGGTCCTAAACGATGATCAAGATCCAATCAGCGTGGAGGAACAAAATAGAACAACAAACAAGCTCGACTGGGTTACGGCTAAAAGAGTAGTGGATGAGACTAAGGTGAGATGGGCAATCGGGAGCTTTGAACCATACAAGGCACCAGGCCCAGATTCGATCTACCCAATTCTCTTGCAGCAAGGAATCTCCATTCTGAATCCTCATCTATGCAGGTTATACAAAGCCTGCATAGCATTTGGATACATACCTAAGGTATGGAGAGAAGTCAAAGTGATCTTTATACCTAAACCAGGTAGACCGGATTACAACGACCCTAAGGCATATAGGCCAATAAGTCTACAATCTTTTCTTCTCAAATCGCTTGAAAAACTTGTAGATAAGTACATAAGACAAGGACCACTAAAAAGATTTCCTCTACATGAGCTACAATGTGCATACCAGGCAGGGAAATCTACAGAAACTGCGCTACACTATGTAACCGGCAGGGCGGAGGCAGCTCTTGAGAGTAGGGAGGTTACTGTTGGGACATTTGTCGACATAGAGGGGGCATTTGACCGCACTACCTTCGTCTCTATAGGAGCTGCTGCTTCTGACCACGGGGTACCACTACCTCTATGCCGGTGGATAGACTGTATGCTTAAAGGCAGGATTATTCAATCAGAACTGCAAGGAGAGTGCATGAGTGTAAGGACTGTCAAGGGCTGCCCGCAAGGGGGGGTACTCTCACCCTTGCTATGGAGCCTGGTCGTGGACTCACTACTTGTGAAACTTAACAAAGGACCACTCTACACGGTTGGATATGCAGATGATTTGGTAATTATGGTAAGGGGCAAGTTCCCAACTACTGTGACAGACATCATGCAAAGAGCCCTCAACACACTGGAAGAGTGGTGTGACAAAAACCACCTCTCGGTGAATCCGGGAAAAACGAATGCTATTGCATTTACAAAAATGAGAAATACAACAGGGCTAGGACATCTCTACCTTTATGGTAAGCAGATAACCTGGACCAATGAAGTGAAATATCTAGGGGTAATCCTAGATAAGGAACTTACATGGCGTAAACACCAAGATACGGTCATAGCTAAGGCTATGAGAGTGCTGGGAATGTGTCGTGGTGCATACGGGAAGACATGGGGACTTAGTCCCAGAGTGATGAGGTGGATCTATATAACTATGGTGAGACCAATAATACTTTATGGCAGCATTGTCTGGTGGCCTAGAATTAGGTTACAGACGTGCAGAACGGCACTGGGCAAATTGCAAAGAATTGCATGCCTAGCAATAACGAGTGCGTTTAGAACTACGCCAACTGCAGCATTGGAGATTATTCTGGGATTGCCCCCACTGCACTTGGCGCTAGAAGTAGATGCAAGGAAGGCGCTGCACAGACTGAAGGGGGCGGGACTTTGGAGTACATCCAAACCTTGCACCAAGCACACAAGGATGGGGAGCGATCCTCAATTAGATGCAATAATGGACATGGGTTGTGATACAATGCAGCCTAGGTACATGTTTAGCAAGGATTTCAAAGTGTCTATACCAACAAGGGAAGACTGGAAAAGAGGACTAAAACGTCAACAAGACAGCCTGATCTGGTATACTGACGGCTCCAAGATGAACTCAGGAACAGGAGCGGGCGTCTACTCCAAACAATCTGAGCACAGTGAAAGCTTAGGGAGGTTTGCAACAGTGTTTCAAGCTGAAACCTATGCTATAATCATGTGCGCAGTAAGGAATATAGAACAGGCGCATAAAAAGCGTGACATTTACATATTAAGTGACAGTCAGGCAGCACTCAAAGCCATTGCCTCAGTGAGGGTTGGATCCAGACTCGTTCTGGAGGCAATCTTGGCACTGAATAAACTTGGAAGGCACAACAGGGTGACCCTCATGTGGGTACCTGGACATACTGGAATCGAAGGCAATGAGAGAGCCGACAGTCTAGCGAGACAAGGGTCAGAGGCGGCACCTATTGGGCCAGAGCCGATAGTGCCCTTATCTATGAGCACTTTACACATGGCCATGAGGCAATATATATCCAGGAAGCACAGAGCTGAATGGGAAAGCTCCAACGGTATGAGCCACTCCAAACTATTCCTAGTTGGAAACACAAGATCATGGGAAAAGCTCATACTCAATGGAAACAGAAGGCAAGCCCGAGTGATCACGGGTGCGCTGACAGGACACTACACTACAAACCACATGCTCCACAAAATGGGCCTAACTACGGATGACAGCTGTCGAGTATGTGGAGAACATGCGGAGTCCATGAAACACGTACTGTGCGAATGTGACGCGCTAGCTAGAACTAGAATGGGTCTCCTGGGGTCGGCTTATCCGACACCAGAAGAATATAGGTCCTTCTCACCAAAGCTCTTAATCCACTATATGGATAGGATCTTTGCGGATGAGAGGGGATAAAGGTATAGGGAAGCACAAAAGATCCCAATGGGTCGACGTGCACTGCGCTCATGCGCGGCCCTAAATAAGATAAGATAAGATAAGTAGTTAAATAAAGCTCTTTAAATGTTTTCAAATCCTTAGCACGTTTATAAAACCCACACACGTTTAACCAACTGCACTTCACTGTTTACTAGCTCATTTGTAACTACAAAATGAGCAGTTTACGTAAGTTCAGTTGAAGTATTTTAGTTCGCAATAAATTTTACGTTTGCTCAAAACGGTTACTTTAAAACATCTCAAAATGTACCAGTTTACGGCCGTATTTGAAATATGTAGGTGTATTTAGTACTAATACTTTTCATGGGTGCTTTTAGTAGTTTGTAGTGCTCATTACACATAGGAAGCCTATTAAATTTAGCGCCATACTGAAAAATTTTTTTTTGTCCACAACGAGGAAGCTCTTGGCCTGTATCTCACCTGATGGTAAGTGATGATCAGACCGAAGGTGAAAGCGAGCTTCTCCCGGAATCCTCAACCATAGAGGAACTGGCTATATCTTACCTCTAACTGCCGGAACACAACAATGCTGTTAACATTGTTGTTATGGCGACAGACTTAGGTAAGATGGTGGTAGCTAGCCAGGCGGACTTAGAACAAGCCCTACCACCAACCAAACCGAACAGAAAAATCTGCCCCCACTGGGAATCGAACCTGGGACCTCTGCGTCTGAAGCAGGTGGTCTTACCACTAGACTATGAGGCGGTTATACAGTATAATACAGTAATAATCATAGAAGGATTTGTTACATACTTTAAAAGCTTTATACGAGTAAATTACTGAAGTGAAGTATTTTTTATTAAATTACTTAAATGTTACATAACTTGAGCCCTTTCAATTGGAGAGCCTAATAGGTAATTATTATAACTAAATTGATCTGATAACCCAAACAATTATATAATTTGATACATGAGTAGTTAATCACGCTTTGTAGTAAATAAACCTATTATTATCCAATTTAAACATTAATAAAACTTGACTCTTTTGGTAGGAAAATCCACTGGGAAAAATCGAATATTATTTTAACACATGCAAATAAAATATTCAAGGTAATCAATTCCAATAACTACACCTATCAAAACGTAGAAGGATCCGTAATAGAGCAAAAATACCGGCACCATCAAATTCTCAAGAAAATGCAACCTTTTTAATCCCATACAGATCACAACTAACAACAAGTCTGGCAGTGGAGACGATACCTAAATACTTTGTCAATAAAATTATAATCATAGAAAGATGACACTTGCCCTATTCACATTGCAACTTTAAGATAAGAACTGTCAACAAACTATCTTGGATACTCCCAATCACCTCTAAGGTTTTCCTTGTTCGTTGCAGATGCGCGAGCGCAGACTGCGAGCCATCTGGCGGTGTCAACCTCAGTCTGCCGGCGGCCATCATAGTGAGCGGACGTCATGACAGCCAAACTAGTTTGTTTACTTGCGCTGGCCTGGGTTTGCGCGGCCCAGCGGAATCAATACAAGGTCCCAGAGGCGAAGCTGGAAGCCATCTACCCCAGAGGCTTGAGGGTATCCATTCCAGGTAAGATCATAATACTATTTCTTAGAAAAAACCCTATGATAAGATTTCCTTGATAGAAAACAGCAACAGGAAAAAACATCAAGTTTTTTACCCAGTTATGTGATTGTGTTTTTGTTTGTAATATAATACGTCTCGGCAATAACCTTCATATGTTACCTAATTTAGGACTATAAATAATGGGATTCTTATTGATCAATGCTTTTGAATAGGTAATTGGTCAACAACACTTATCTAGATATAAGAATTCCCATAACAGCATTGAACATAATATTTTCCTTATTTACAAATCAAAATTCTTTCTGCGACCCAAAACATTTCGGCGTTCCAAGAAGTAACTTTATTTGATACAACAGCTGTTTAAATTGCGTAGTCTCTACATAAACACTGGAATAAAGTCGGAAAATCTTTATTTCATTAAATGTGTCCAAGCCCTGTCTACCCTCGTCATGAAGAGCTGGGGTCCAACTCTGGAATCTGGACGTGAATGTCCAAATCACACTGAAAAAACGTGCAGTGCACTTGACAGGTCCTATGTAGTGAAGCACAATAGATGACATTTTAGGTCCAATATTTTGTATCAATCGAAAGTCTTAGAGCCAAAGCACACGATGCTCTTAGCATACAGCATCTCAAGAACAAAAAAAACCCAAATTATTCACAGGTTTTGTTCTGTCTATTTTTCTTTATACAAAAGTTCGCTATTTCCGCTAGAATTGACACAAAAAACGTAGATACTCATAGATGGGGGAATTATTTTAGCACTTTTTAGAGATCATAATTTTTAATTCTTGTTATTTGGAGAGACACTGCTGTTTAGTACCTATATTGTGGTAGTAGCTGACATAACATTTTACACCCCTGAACGTCGACGTCAAAACTCGAGTCAACTCCTACGAACTTTTACCAAAAATTGTAAAATTATCCACTCTAAAAAAATGCCCTTTTTTCGTAACACAAATTATTGTTTTTGAAAAGTACAAAATATTTGTAATATCAATATTATAATTGTCATTACTTATAATTAACCACATTTTCCTTAAATCATCCTTACGAATGAGGAAAAACGAAAATGTATCCTGAAAAACCCAATTGCTAAAACTTAGACGAGGAATTCGAAAACAATAACCCGTATAATTACGAGTATGATAATTGCTGAGGTTCATCATCATTTATTCGTCACATGGTTATTCCTTTAACCTTGATTTTGCGACTATTTCGATAATTGAGCTTTGGGTATTTTTACCTAATAAATAATTGACCATTAATAGTTATGTGAAAAATTTTATAGCATTTAAATAAATACCCATAATTAAGTTTTATTTCATACTAGCTTCCCGCTCGCGTGGAATTTTGTCTTTCACAGAAAAACTTTATCGCGCGCGTCCCTGTTTTAAAAACCGGGATAAAAACTATCCTATGTTTTTTCCCAGGACTCAATCTATCTCTACCTATGCCAAATTTCATCAAAATCGGTTCAGTGGTTACCTAAACCAAGACAAACAGAGTGAAAGCAAGACAGACAGAGTTACTTTCCCATTTATAATATTAGGTATAGATTATAGATAATAGCATAAATGTAACCATAATTATCAATAAACGTTGTAAACTAGGGAATTGAAATTGTAGTAAAACACAAAAAAAAGCAAAAACTTCTTGGCGACAAACTGCTATGATGAACTTAACTGCATAACAATAGAAGTAAAAACCCCATAGAAATAACTATAATAAGTGCTGATTGTGGAACGACGGTCAATGACAGATTTTTTCTGGGCTAACTATTAGACTCGTTGTCTTATATAGTTAAAGAGCGAGACTAAAGCTATACAAATGCTGAGGTACCTACTCATCTTTGAAATCTTTCGTTTCGTCTTTTCTTTCCCACCTTCACAATGGACATCTTACTGATACAAAAACATAAACAAGCTCCTCTTCTTCTGTGCTAAATTGAAGCCACAGTCTTCCTAAAAATATCTCAAATACTTACACAAGGAATCCCTAGGAAACCAAATTCAGTCATTCAAGTTCATGTTAGGATTGTAGGGATTTGCCAATTCATTTAGAGTAGTTACTGAAATCTTTGCTTTTTGTTATTAATGATGTTTATTGAGTTAATAATAATTATGTATCTGTTTTAAAATCTTTATCAATGCAACTCCCACAATTATTGACCGTAGGTGTCTACGCAAAATCATTGCGATTAGCACGTAGCAGACCTACTGGGCAGTGACCCAAGATTAGCTTGTTACGGTAACAAAACTGTCCAAAGCCAATGAACTATAATGTAAGTATATTCGCTACGCCATCATCCGTGAGAAGACTCGTTTTTGTTACCTTCAAACCTGTTGCAAAAATGGCCGCAAGTGAAATAAGACGGGGCTTACTCCATTAAAATTTGTTCTAATCGAAAACCAGTCTGACTGTTGAGGAAAAATATGAAATTGAGAAATAATTACTGGTATAATTATTTAGTAATTTGCATTTTTAAAATTCCAAATTGGGTTTTATGAAGGATGTTTTTATGTGTCGGTCTATGTATGAAAAGTGAATATTTTTAATAAACAAAAATACAACAATACAATAGAAAACATTAGATTTTTGACATTAATCGATGTTTGAAGCATTTTCCGTTTTGTTAATTATCCATTATGTTGTAAAAATCACATGAATCTCAATACAACGAGATGATAATTAATCTTGGCGACAAACAGATTATTCCAGAAGACTAAATGCTAGATAGATCGACCTCATAAAGGTAGCAGGAAGGCACTGGATGCAGGCCGCTGCCTACCGAGCGATGTGAAATCATTTGGGGAGGCATATTCAGCAGTGTACATCCTGTGGCTGATGACGATGATGATGAGATGACATTTAAGTCATAAGTACTAACAAATTATTTCTCCAAATCGCAGATGACGGCTTCTCCCTCGTCGCTTTCCATGGCAAGCTCAACGAAGAGATGGAAGGTCTGGAAGCTGGCATGTGGGCGAGAGACATAGTAAAGCCGAAAGACGGCAAGTTCTGGTTCAGGGACCGCAACATCCAACTGAAACTGGGCGACAAAGTCTACTTCTGGACTTACGCGATCAAGGATGGGCTGGGCTACCGGCAGGATAATGGAGAATGGACTGTCACTGGTGAGTTGGAAAACTTTGAATAGCCTCATGTACCTTCTGTAGTTATACAAACATCAGCAAATTAAGAGACGGAAAATTCACATCGAGATCTACCTCGAGTTAATTTATGGTTTTTATTATTATTTTTTACTCTTCTTTCTGTTTTTGTTAAATAGCGCTGCAAAAAGGCACCCACTGAAAATCAGTGTCTTGGCAGTCACACTGTCAAGATATTACTGAGTGGGTGACCTTTTTTGGCAACTAAGTATTTTTTTTTTATGTATGTCTTTGTTCCCTGAATCTGTTGTTGTCAAAATAAAATTATTTTCTTTCTTTCTTTCTTTCTTTACCTCTGAATGACTAATTAGAATCTGAATATCTGAATCCTAGCCGTCTTATGACACCAGTCCTTACAGATCTAGTCTAGATCCGATAAACCTTAAGAAATCTTCCTTAAAGATATATTTTAGATACTTATTCTGCAAAGACTAAGTACGTATATGTATAAAAAGACTCCATGCTTTCTGTCTAGAAAGCAAAATCGAACACAAAATAGTTCGGTTGAAAATTATTGTGGCACCAGAAACTTAACCCTCATTCGTTTTCCAGAATTCGTGAACGAAAAGGGCGAGAGGGTTGACGTCGCCAACCCACCTGACCCTACAACAACGCAACGGCCACAGAGCCCTCCTCAAGGCCCATCTCAACCCCCTACATGGAATCCTCCTCCTCCAACACAATCTGTTTGTCCAAAATCCGTGACTGTGGTGCAAGGACGCAACACAGTCTGTATAAATGAGCTGATCTTCAGCGAAGAGTTTGACAAGTCTTCTATTAAAGACCTCAACAACTGGGACGAAGAAATCAGGTTCCCGCTTCAGCCTGTAAGATATTTTGCCATATAATTTAGGATTTATAATGAAGCTTTCCATATGGCTGAAGCTCTCTGCAAATATACACGTCATGCCAAGTCAAACTAAAGCTAAGCTGAGCCCTGTTCCATGTTCTGAATTGTCTGTAGAGTCGTCACTAGTTAAATAAGGACAAATGGAGTTATTTGATAAGTTTTGACATCCGTTCTATCAATCAGCAGAGTAGTAAATAACTTGTAATTTATGTGCCACATAACAAACATTGTGTAGGTGTGCACAGTTTAACGTTAAATGAGAAATTAACAAGCATACCTCTTTATAATCTACTACTAGCGGCCGCCCACGACTTCGTACGCGTGGATCCCGTTTTATCCCCAATCCCCATAAGGGTGGAGTAGCGAATGCCTACGCCATAACATCTACCTGCATGCCAAATTTCAGCCCGATCCGTCCAGTGGTTTGAGCTGTGCGTTGATAGATGTCGGTCAGTCAAAAAGACTACTAAAAGTTACGAGTAAAAACCATATCTATATTAACGTATATTCTGCATGTTTCAGGACTACCCATTCAACGTATACATGTCAGATGGCACCTTGAAATTGGAAAATGGACGACTTTCTATCACTCCTGTGCTGCTAGAATCACATTTCCATGAGGGCTTCGTCACCGAATCTTTGAACTTAAACAGGTAAAGAATACATGGAAATAAGAGCAATAAGTACCACCGAACACAAAGTCCAAATTATAATGTTCATCTTTTCCCTTTTTAGTGTAAATTTCTAACTAGACTACACTATTTCTTTATCTTCTTATGACATAGTTTAAGACTGAACGCATCAAAAGTACCCTTATACAATACAGTTTATTTTCATTGTTTGCGAACCTCACCAACAAAAATAAGGTTATAAATATGGTAGGAACTATATTCCCCTGTCTTATTAAGGGTTAACATAATAATTCAATCAACAGATGTACTGGTACCTTAGAGACGATCGAGTGCAAGCAGGTAGCAAATGGTGCCCAAATTCTGCCACCAGTCATGACCGGGAAGATCACCACCCGCAACCGGTTCAACTTCAAGTTCGGACGAGTGGAGATCAGGGCTAAGCTGCCTGCTGGAAACTGGCTTATACCTGGTAAGTTACGTGTTAATTGATGTCTTCTATCATCGTGCCTTTGCTTGATTCCTTAGTTGTTGACCCTGTTGTGAATCTTAAGCAATATTTTAATTATTACTGTCACCATTTAAACTATTATGACATCGACATATTAAACTAGTTTATGAATTCTCTTTCTAGCGTCGCTTTAATAACTCGGTCGAATTTTTCTCAACAAAATGGGACTATTCCCACCTCTCGTTCCCACCGCTGCAACTCCTGTGTAGCCAGCAGGATCTACAGCTTCAACGCCAATAAAAACCCAGTGAAGGTCAAGTTTGTCCCCGGGGAAAGTTAAACTGTCATTGGACCCACAACACAACGAAATTAATCAGGAAAACATTCATATAAAGCATTCTTCCCAATAAACTAAACAATTAAGAATTTAACACATCTTCTAAGCTGATGTGATATCTATTCTCTACCATTAGCTTCAGGCAGATTGATGCTCAATTTTTTTACCACATCTTTGTTTCAGAACTGAACTTGGAGCCTCATGACAACATCTACGGCTCCCGCCGCTACGAGTCTGGGCTGATGCGGGTAGCCTTCGCTAAAGGAAACCCGGAATACGCCAAGAAACTCTTCGGAGGACCAGTTCTTTCGGACTCCGAACCTTACAGATCGTTGTTGATGAAGGAAAAGATTGGCATAGACAACTGGAATAAGGATTTCCACAATTACACCCTAATTTGGAAACCAGGTAGGTTCTCATTCTGAAGAAATCATAAAGTATTATCACACTATTAAAATAGCTATGTTCCATAAAATTTCTTTTAAAACCTTAGCCATGTCCTTTTGAAAAAGAGGCTATCAAATTAGGGATTGCATCTCTTAGGCTCTTTTCAACACTTTTCATATAATGTCCAGAAGCAGTGGTAGAGTAAATTAGTGTGGGACCTAATAAAAAGTTATTTCTAAAAGCAAAAAATTAAATACTAACATTACTTTACCTACTTAGAATTATTTCCTGCTTCCCCAACTCCTTTGGCCAGCGCACGTGGAAAGTGAAGGCCAAATTCTGCATTAGCCTCTTTATAAATTAGATAGGGTCGTGCTTCTATGGAGACTAAATGACCTGATGATGTTTATTATCATTTCCAGACGGCATCGATCTATTCGTCGACGGCAGCCAGTACGGGAGCGTTCGCCCGGGAGATGGCTTCGCCGCCAGCGGGCGGGAAAACCTCGTGCCCCATGCCGGGCTCTGGACCAAAGGAACCATAATGGCGCCGCTTGATGAAATGGTGTGTATTTGGATTTGATTAGACTAAGAGCTAGTAATTTCCAGACTTAGAGGTAAGTTTGTCTGCGCCTGTGATCAGCGCATACTCCTAACATAGATAAGAACGTTGCATCATTATGTTTGGGTGATCTCGTGACTTTGGCAGCTACACTAAAATGATTATCTGGCAAGAGTTTGGAACGGTCAAAACTATCTGACCGATGAGGTAACATCTAGTGAAGGTCGCCTAGATGAGGCCGTTGTGGAAATCCTTGAGGGTGGCCTTTGTCCAGCAGTAGACGTCGTTTGGCTGAAACGAATCTGTCCTGACTTTGACACATGATTGATTTCAGTTCTACATCGCCATTGGCCTTCGCGTAGGAGGCATTCACGACTTCCCCGACAGTCCAGAGAAGCCCTGGGGGAACCGAGCCGCCAAAGGCAAACTGGACTTCTGGGAAAGCCGCGACACTTGGCAGCCATCTTGGTACGACGCCAGCATGCTGGTAGACTCCGTCAAGGTCTACGCACTGTGATAGAATAAGTTAAGAAGACTGTGATTCCTTTTTACTGCTCAATAAATTTTGATAAGACTAGTTTTTATTTTGAACTGTTTTCAAAAGTAACCCCAGCCTACCTTATGACGTCACGATCACGACACTGCCGACTATTGGTGTTGGTAGAGACACTACCATCATACCTTCCATTCCAACTCCTGTATCGCCAGCACAGAATTAAACTCATATAATGAAATTGTGGACCGACGACCTGATAAAGGTAGCAGGAAGGCGCTGGATGCAGGCCGCTACCAACCGTGCGATGTGGAAGTCATTGGGGGAGGCTTATGTTCAGTAGTGGACGTCCTATGGCTGAAATGATGATGATTAATGAAAATCCAATTCATCCACATGCCGTCTGGCCAGCGTGGGGAGTTTGGACCAAATGGAAAGCCTTCGATATCTACATTGGAGACTGTCATGACCTGCAGTGGAGACGAAACTACCTGGTGATGATGAATGAAACCCAAACAGTAGCTTATGGCTTAGAACGCCAAATGAATATAAGTAATTAATCAAAGAAGTCTCCATTGAAAAAGAGAAGATGTGTAATGAGTTAATAGATATTAAGCTCACACATAGACACACCTAATGATAGGCCATATTACTGTGTCAACGGAGTTACAGATGTTTACATTACATACTCGAAATTGTTAACAGTTGTTGTAGGTACTCGTAATGTAGGTAGCTACTCGTACATATACCTATTTGTAAGCTTTGCGCGTGCTTTGTCACAAGACAAAAACTGTTGTAAATTGTTATAATCTCATGTAAGTGAACTACCTGTTCTTATGAATTAAAGATTCTTTGCCGAAGCTCCGAACTGGTAATGTAGCGGGAGGTACCTGGATGCGGGTAGCGCAGGACCGGTATTTGTGGAAATACTTGGAGGAAGCCTTTGTATAGCAGTGGACGTCATTTGGTCGAAACGAAAAACTCCGAAAATAACCGTTTAAACAAAGTTTGTAAAGAAAACTGAGCATTCGCATGACGTTTGAAATGGGAATAATATTCTGATAAAGACCTGGCAGCTTACTAAGGCGGTTATCACACTGCGCCGCGCTCCGTCGCGGAGCGCGTCGCGGGTGGATTTAATAATTGTATGCAAGTACCTCTGTTTGTATGGAAAACACGCGCGGCACTTTACACTGACAACGCGTCCGCGCGCGTGATTTTTTATATAAAATCACGCTCCGCGGCGCAGTGTGATAACCGCCTAATAGTATAAATTACATATTAGATAATTAGAAGAAAAAATATTTCAAAATGAAAACTGGCTCCAAAAGTTGCCAAGGTTAAAAAACCTAATTTAATTTATTGAGGAAAACGACGGACTTTTGTGGTAACAAAAAATGCAACCGAATGATGTATGGAAGCGATCGCGAAATTTAATTTGCCATAAATGCTCCTTTGTCTATAGGGTACACACACACACACATTTTCCATAATATTCCAACCTTGATAGGTAAACGATTATTATACGTAGTAGGTAATAAAGTTTTCAATTTCATTTGATTAAACACCGTCTTTTGTCAGAAAAAAGACACACAGGCAAGGCACATAGCTCGTAGAGCTGACGGCCGCTGGGGCAGGAAAGTTCTTGAGTGGCGACCACGAGTTGGAAGACGTAGCGTGGGCTGGGCAGGCCTCCCACTAGGTGGACCGACGATCTGGTGAAGGTCGCGGGAGGCGCCTGGATGCGAGCGACGCAGGACCGGTCTTTGTGGAAATCTTTGGGGGAGGCCTTTGTCCAGCAGTGGACGTCTTTCGGCTGAAACGAACGAACGAACGAAACACCGTCTTTTGTCTACTCCGTGATTCCCACTCGGCATGGGGCACTCTGAAAACCAGCGCCGTGGCCTTCGTAGTGGGGTCCCATTGCGCTGGACATCGCTGTTGCGACAGGGTAGCACTACTTAGTTCACTTTCTTTCTTTGTAATGTTTTATGTGCTACTTTTCTTTTCTTTTTTTTCTTACTCGCAATTTTCTGTTACTCGCATACTTATTAAGTGATCTTTTATTAAGATTGTAAAGAAAAATTAATGGCTTTTATTGTTATTAATAAACATGGGGTTATTTAATTTAATTATTATTATGCGTCTATTGCTATGCAATTAGCAACATTAGTTGGATTTTCCTTATGTGTTAATAGTGGTATATCAAATTGTTGCCATAAGTTGAGTTCTAGGTTTTCCTGTTTTGTTCTTCACAATGTTATTGTATAAAAAGATAAGTGTATGATTCAAGAGGAACTATTAGCTTTAAAGTAAGAATTATGTGACGTTTTATAGGAAAATTGTTGATATAATTATACATAGGCCTAACAACTAATTAATTAGTCATAGTTTTTTAATTTTTTATCATGCGATCCCATTGTCTACAGTCGTAAAATTTATTTTTTTAAACCTCTTTTTCTGAACGAGAACAAAATACAAAAGTCATCAACGAATCAATTCAAATAGTAGGTATCAAAATTAAATAGTAGGTATCAGATAGTAGGTATTGTCTAAGTAAATACAGTCTGATTGTATCACATCTGACATAACATCTTTGTTTGACCCTGTTATCACCATATCAATTTTCCCCTGTTCAACTACAGTCTGGTATTCCCCAAACAGAAACAAGATAATTTCATAATCGACCCAAAGTTCAGACACCTAATCAAAATAATCATAACTTATACGATTAATATGGATAAAAAATTATATGACCACTAAAATATATAAATCCAGATCTCGCAAGTTCGTAGCTTAGTTGCTGGCTGCATAGCGAGCCAGACAGACACAATAATCAGAGTTAAAGCAGTTGAAGTTGAAGTTAAAACATGTCTTCAACAATGTTGTCATCGACTGTTGTTTGTGTGTTGTTCTTGGTACTTTTCGACTCTGTTTTGTGTGCTTTTAAAGTACCAGATGCGAAGCTAGAAGCTATATACCCGAAAGGACTCAGAGTATCCATTCCAGGTAATTAATGAAATTGGTTTGAATTAATTTGCCGGTTTTTCTTTAGATTTTGAATACCTAAATAGCCGGTTGTTCTTTAGTTTTTAAATTATAGTTCTTTCAACATTGCGTTTACATTTAAGAAACATAGTACAATAAACATTTGAAAATGTTAGATAGAGAAATGTTCATACTGAAAATGGAGTTTTTGGGGGATGAAAATGTGATTTATTTAATAATCGTTTGAGGAAAAAATTTTAGGCTTATGTTTAGTTTACGTTTAGTAATAATTTTGTATTATTATGTAAACATTATTATTAGTAACTGAAGCTAATCAACCAAATATAAACGCTTTTACGTGGGTAAATAAATACAACTAAACTCTATCTTATAGTAAATTCGTCTGTAGGTAATAGCGAATTTAACTTAACAAACTTCAGCAAACAATACTTAAATTAACAACATTTAATGAGAAACAAGATTTTGCATAATTAAGATCTGCAGATTTGCGCAAACTTGTTTATCAACTTTAGTTGGTTTGTTTATATTTTTTCCTCAAGCTGGTTTCTTCTTTGCCTACATACATTAAAACTGCATCGCATCGCCTCTTTGTTCAATAATCCCTTGGAGGATCAATTCAACAACCAGATAGGACACCAAATATATTACTTTTATTTTTACATTTTTATTTAGGACTCGAATTCCAATTCTTTACTTTTTTAAAACCTCCGATCAACATAGTTGTCCAAAAAAATTGATTTCATGAAATCGATCTAACGATGAAGAGTAAAAAATTGAAGTTGGTACCCACCTACTTCCCTTCGTAACATAGTATAACAACATTGTTAAATCTTTTAAAGTACGCAAAGAAAACAATCCAGTTTTTAGCAATAGAGCGATTCAAGGGGAAGGTTTATATGCGACCGTCGGGAAATGCGAAGCCGGTACATGTTGCAAGTTCAATTATAAAATTTAAAAAAATTCACAGATGAAGGCTTCGAGCTCTTCGCGTTCCACGGCAAACTCAACGAGGAAATGGAGGGGCTAGAAGGGGGCTACTGGTCCCGGGACATCACCAAAGCCAGGAGGGGCAGATGGACCTTCAGGGACCGTGATGCCGAGCTGAAGATCGGGGACACCGTCTACTTCTGGACCTTCGTTGTCAAGGATGGACTAGGACAGAGGCAGGACAATGGGGAATGGACTGTAACAGGTAAGGACTAGTTAATTTTATGTCCATTTTTACCCTCATTAAAAAGGCGAGGAGATTCTCAATCCGGTTCTGATTTTGCAACCTTAATTCTTCTGTCTTTGATAAACCGATCAGAAAGAATTTCTCGAAAAAAAGACTTCCAAGTAAACAACATCGTACTTTCAGTAGCATATAAGGTCTAGAATACTTAATTTGATAAAAAAATAGATTTGAAAAATAGAAAAAATATATTTTATCCTTGTTGACATGGATCACTAAAATCAAGGAAAATAATATAACCATTTTCGTGTTCGTCAGTGTCGATTGTATGTCTTGTTTTTAATGTTAGAATATTATTTTTTGCAGGCTACGTCGATGAGAATGGCAACCCCGTGGATCCCAAGTAATTCTCCTGAACTTCAACTGCGAATTTATTTTCGAAACTCCAGTGAAAACATTAATATTATTATAACGCATTTATAAAGTGTAGGTATTAATTTTAAAAAATCCTGATTGATTAATTGTAGTTTTTATTTTGTATTTTTAACAAAGACTACTCAGAAAAATTATACTTTTTACACTGTCGTATTGAACTAATTACCTATAGCTTAACCCTTGGCTCAATGATATAGCTTTAAGTGAAATGTAACATTGATAATACAATAAATATTATAAACAATTAATGCAGTTATTTATTTACAAAAGACGTTATACAATTCCTTTTTAGGAAATAAAATCAGCACCAGTTATCAATATGATCAGTTTTCCTGTTATGATATGATACTTAGCTTCGTTCTTCAAATCTAACAATGGTTTAGCAACAAAAATAATATTAGCATGCTGTGCTATCGTCTGTACCTACCCTAGAGTTCTAGGAAGTTAATCCTTTAGTTAAAAATAAAAAATAACCAACTTCCAACCTTATCAGGAAATGGAAGAAGTGACACAAAGTTTGTGCCTTGGAGGGTAGACAGACACAGTAATTTTCTGCGAGTATACAAAGCAAAGTAAGCCCTTGAACGTCCCACTGCAGTATAGGTCTTATCCCAACTGTGGGTCTCATCCCAACTGTGGGGTAGCTCAGACTATACTCCCCCTCACGCGGGCTCATTGTCGACTGGTAAAGGGTTGGGTATAAGGCAAATAACCAATCATAGGGCCCTTTCCCACCGCAATCCAGTTTTGCAGGGTCCTGCAAAAAATGGGATGACCCCATGGAAAAGAGCCCTCACTGTCAGATGCAATGTACAATACTTACTTACTGTTAGGTTCTGCCAACTTACGAGTAACTCCTGATTTGTATTATTAGCACAGAAAACAATTAAAAACATATTTTAGTCTCACGGCCACCGGTTTTTCTAATGATTCAATTATAACGGGTGTCCACTTTTGACGTAAACACCATTTAATTTGACTAAAACTATTATAAACTAGTTTTGGTATTCTTAAATTTAGTATTCTTCGTTCGTTCGTTTCAGCCGAAAGACGTCCACTGCTGGACAAAGGCTTCCCCCAAGGATTTCCACGAAGACCGATCCTGCGCCGCTAGCATCCAGGCACTTTAGTATTCTTAATTTGACTAAAACTTTTATAAAGTTTCAGCAATTTCTTATGAGACTAATATGTGAATGTCTGGCCTTCTCACCCTGTAGGTCTAGGATGCACATCATGACAAACTTATAACCAGGGATTTTATCGATTTTGCGCGATAAAGCCATACCAGCCATACCTACATTTACATTACATTTAGATTGTATCATGGCGCGCATCCTAGCCGGGCAGGCGTAGGGAGCGTAGGCCAATTCCCACATCTTCCTCTATTCAATTACAGAGACATTTAAATCCTCAATTTTCCTCAATCAATTACAGAGACTAGTGCTATTGCAATAAAGACTAAAATACCTGATGATGATAGTAATGATACCTGTGCTCCCATAGTCCTGTGACATATCGACTATATCGATATTTTCGTTTGTTTATCTCAATTATAATTAACGAAATTTTACCCGTAAAAACTATCATCATCATTATTTAGCCAACGAAGTCTACTGCCGGATGTACTAAGTGGGAGACTATGTACCTAAGTAGCAGGCTTTTCCCACTTTCTCATCCGTACATAGGCCTCCCCCAATGATTTCCACAATGGCCGGTTGGTGGCGGCCTGCATCTAGCACCTTCCTGCTACCTTCTTATACATTTAGCTAAACATTTGGCTCCCAATCACCTAGTTTGCTAGGTCTTGTTAATAAAAACCTGTAAATTAGATACCTACTTCCTATTCCTTCCTATATTCCTACAGATTTAGAAAACCAACATCTATTATTTAAAAATAAGAATAGATCTTGAATTATTTAGCCAAAGCGTTATTTATATAGCAAACAAAAACGCATTAACTTAAACAACAGGTTTTCGGTCAGCTACAAACAACGCTTACCTATATCATCAGTAGTTGACCACACGTCGGGCAAGGCAGACACGTCTCTGTCATTCATACATAAAAACTAAAAAGTGATGAGCTAGTCCAAAATGTTAGGATCAAAAATTATTTCAGTGGTGCTTTTGTTAGGTTTAGAATCTGTGTTGTGTCGAGTTGATGTGCCGCCTGCAAAGCTTGAAGCCATCTACCCTAAAGGACTTAGGGTTTCTATACCAGGTAACAAAATAATTTTCTTGTAGTGGTAAGAAGTATGTTTATCAGAGGTTAACTCTGAAACTATAGTATAGATAGAGAGAACACATTTTATTGTAGGTACCTACACTTCACAAGACGAAAACAAAAATAAAAAAAATACAAAAGATACGTCACAACCTATCAGACCAAGCTCGCAGATCATTCTTTATAAATACGAATATTTTCCTATGAAAAGCTGCATCGTAAAAGCTGGTTTGAGTTATTTATATACCAAGGAAAATCAGAAATAGTAAATTTTATTTAAGACAAAAAGGAACACAACCATAGGATGAAGGAAAATCAGAAATAGTGATATTTCGTAAAGACCTAAAAGGAAAAACCATAGGAAGGCACTATATTAATAAGAATTACGTGCTTTACAGTTTTGCAAATAAAAAATAACTCGTCTTATATAGCGATACTTACTTAAAACTATCTTTTTTAAGTTCGACAGTTTTTGGTAAACAAAAAATATTTTACTAGTAAGATCAATAAAATTATATCTGGATCCGCCTGTGTTAAATTGAGTTTTTATTATTCCACGAATTCCGAAGTATTGTTAAATGGTTATTAAATTGCCTTAAAACGTAGTTATAAAGTTGTTATTGACAACCACAGATACTTGCGGTTAACAATATTGAACTAGCTATTATAACATTACGTAAACTAATATTACAGTTTTATAACCATAAAAATTGGTCTAATTGATCCCAGAGGTAAGCCCAAAGTGAGGTTTATTTTCAAGTCACATTTATGGTATATGTTAATCATTTATTTAGAAATGAAATGTATTTTTCTTTAAGGATATTTATTGGGCTTTCAAATAACACCAATATTGTTGGGGTGCCATGATTGTGTCAGAAGAAAATCTTTAAAGTTCGCGTCGCGGAAGGTGCGGTTTATTTGATGTTGAGTGTATTATGTGAGCTCCTCAAAATTACGAAAGTCATAATATTTGATTACTACAGGGTCCATTATATAAAAGATAACTAAGAAATAATTAATAAGATGTTCTGAATAAGGTAAAAGATCTTTATATACCGGTATATACTTAATAGTTATGAAGGCCAAACATATAGATAGATAAGTAAAGAGGTTTTTGTAAGAGCTTTTTTATTCGTGAGCAGAAGCTAGTGTTGATTATAATAATCTAGCCAGGATCTACAGCTTGACCGCCAATAAAACCCTCATTGGACCCGCAAAGAAATTAATCAGAAGAACATAGGAGGAGTTCGAAGTTAAGGTTCGACCTCCGTTGCAAAGCGGATGACAGGTGACAAACAAAGGTTTAGTAAACATTATGAAAAATCAAATTAATGAAATCAAATCAAATTTTCATAACAATTTGGGGACATGAAAAGCCTACTTTTGGTTGTTTGTTGCTCCTTCACGCAAAATCTACTGGATGGATTTTAATTAAACTTACCGATAAGTAATATAGTTATCTACATCAGAAATTGTCATAGGCTGTGTAATTCGTCTAAATCCTTGTAGGTACCTAAACCCGCGAACAGAGTAAATAGTAGTATTTAGTTAGGTATATTTAAAGTAAACAGTAAACTAACTGTCGCATATAAAAAGTGAAGGCCATCCATTCATAAGCTAATTAAGTAAACCGCAGTCAGTGACATCTCTATTAAGACTATAATGTCTGACGTCTTCTAACGGTAGTTTAACAACTAGCCTATCTTCTATGTTGCTGTCACGCATAGTGAGGTACGATTTTTGACAGGACAACCCCCTTAGCTAATGTAACAAACGAGTAGATTCGTAATTCACAAAGCGAAGTAGTTAAGAAGCAACGAAACGATAACAATATTTAATTTCTTAGACATAGTGGAAAGTATCTGACCTGGTGGTTAAGAAACTCGTGGATGTTAATTGGTAGATAATTAATTAATAAAAGCTTTAATATTCATATACCTAGCACCAATGCCTATTTTTTTATTTATTTGTTTAACAAAGTTTCAACAGCATTTGATGAATTGCTTTATTGATTTATTCCATCATTATTGTTATTTGAATTGGCAACAGTGTAACATCTTCATACATAGTTATCCTCCTTATTTGCAACTGGGAAAACACAGTTCCAACCAATTCTTAAATGTTGGAATAAGAACCAGTTTTGTGGTAACGACCTCACTACTCACTGGGCAGATGGGTGATGTCAGAATAAACAATTAAATACAATCTCAATTTTAGTTTACTTACGAGTGTGTCTAATTCCTTAATTGTAGGTAGGTATTGTTGTTATGCAAGATGTCAGAAGGACTTTATTAACACAAGTAATATGCGATCAATAAATAACAACTCCTGTACCTACTAGAATTATTTTAATTTCAACGTGAATAGTTTTTACATTTAAATCGCTAAGCAATTTTGACATATTTGTGTACTTAATAACTTGTGCTGTTAAGATTTTACGGCTATTATTAATTGAGAGCTTTGGATTTAGTAAATAAAAAAGTCCAAATGCGGAAAATCCGCAAGGAAACATACCGCACGTTTTGCATATTTTACGGAGATTTTTTAAATGCTTTGAACCAGATTAATTTACTCTTAAACCCAAGAAAATGCATTAAATTAAATCAACAAAAAAATTTTGTCAAATTATTACTTTACTTACTAGTAAAGTAGCTTTTGCTCGCAGCTTTGCCCGCGTGAAAATTTTTCTGTCACAGAAAAACTATAACGCGCGCGTCCCTGTTCAATAACCAAGATAAAAAAAACTATCCTTTGTCCTTTCCCGGTTCAGTGGTTAGGTGTGAGCGCGTGACAAACAGAGTTACTTTCGCATTTATATTATTAGAGGATTTAGATCATAGTTACTGGACCACAATTAAAGTTAACTTTAATCTCTCACAGACAATGGCTTCTCACTCTTCGCTTTCCACGGCAAGCTCAACGAAGAAATGGACGGTCTGGAAGCTGGCTTCTGGTCCCGGGACATCACCAAGGTGAAGGACGGTCGGTGGACCTTCAGGGACAGGAACGCCGAGCTGAAGATAGGGGACAAGGTCTACTTCTGGACGTACGTCATCAAAGATGGCCTAGGATACAGACAGGATAATGGAGAATGGACTGTCACAGGTGAGATTTTTGTCTAAAGCAGCCCCGAGACGATCAATTGCGATTGTCAATGTATTTACGTTCCAATTGACAGAAACGATTGTCAATTATTGCTCAGCTAAACGATCAATATTAGCTTCAATGGTACCTGTCAATTAGGCTTCAATTAAATTTATCATCAATTTGCTTCAATCACGTAAATTCAATTGACAATCGCTTCAATGCCTCACAATCACGTAGAATTGACAATCGCGAGTGATCGTCTCGGGGCCACTTAAGAAGGTAGTTTTAGACTAATGCTAGAATTTACTGCTAGACAACATCCCAAAAGTAGCATATTGTTGTTCGATCGTTAATCTATTTACAATGATGATGAGGCTGATATTAAAAAGAATTTAGCCATAGTTACCAAAATGTAATAAATTACTGGCTATCCATTCTTAAAAACAGCAATGCTAGACATGTGCTACTATCACCTTAATTTGTCGTTCGTTCGATTTAACTCCGCTTAAAAAAAACGTTTGTAATATGCTTATAATTATCAACAATTTCGCAACCTTTTTCAGGCTACGTCGACGAGCAAGGAAACCCTGTAGACGCTACCGGGTCACCTGCACCTAACTCTGGCCCGCAGAAACCAAATTCTGGGTCATTTCCTTCATCAACAGCACCAACCTTGAGTGGGAATCTTCCTTGCGAAGTCTCATTGTCCAAGGTCTCCGTGCCAGGCTTTGTGTGTAAGGGCCAGCTGATCTTTGAAGACAACTTCAACGGGCCTCTCAGTAAAGGGAAAATTTGGACGGAAGAGATCTTGTTCCCAGGTGAACCGGTAAGAATCCAAATTCATCCTATTTGTTTTTAAAGAACATTAGTATTTTCTAGACACAATTTTCACAATAGTCCAGCGGCGCGGGGTTCGAACCAGTGTTCCTCGGATCTGACAAAACGTCGACACCAAAAGCCAAAGGGCTATTTTCGCTTAGATTTAAAATTACTTTTTTGTATAAAATAAACTTCATTGGTAAAAAATATCTAGAAAAACTGCACCTACCGCAACCGCACCTGCATTTCGGTTGCTTATGTATTTATTTTTTGACAAATCTTCATATTTCAGGACTACCCGTTCAACGTTTATCTCAACGACAGAAACTTGCGAGTGAGAGACGGCAAGCTGATGATCAAGCCTGTCACCCTTGAATCCAAGTTTGGGGAAGACTACATCAGGCAATCCTTGGACCTGACCACAAGGTATCTACTAATTTATGTGCAAATGTATTTATTCCCTTAAATTCATATACAATTTCTACTTCAGTGATGTAGATAACTATGATAGGATTTCTACCTAAGTTGATACCCGGTTTGTATGTTGTTGTGATTGTATGACAGAGAGACATTCCATTTATAAGTCACACGTACGAATATTACCAAATTAACGTGTACTTTTCCTTAGGACCATTCAGACTTGGCTATCACTGGCTGGGTTTTGATGGGCAGCCAAGCTATAGATCCTTAATGCACAGCAGAGAGAGCGAGAAGTAATAATAGTCCCATCGTTCGTTCCTTTTTGCCAAATGACGTAGGTACACTGCTGGACAAATTCCTCCCCCTTTAAGGCCATAGCACACTTACCAACGCCGAAAGGGATCAACGCCGTATTGCCATTCGTTACGGTGCGGATATGTGTGCGTTACATGCAGTACGGAATTTCATACAAAGAATACTGACCGCCTCGAGTTGATACGGTTACGATCCGTTTCCGGGTTGATAAGTGTGCAATCCTTTATCCAGCAATAGACCCCATACTTAAATTGTTTACTATGTCCATGGCTATCACAGATGTACCGGCGCCGTCGGCACGCAGGAGTGCGTCCAAGAGGCTTCTGGACCCTTCATCCTTCGCCCCATCATCACCGCGAAAGTCACCACAAGGAACAAGTTCAGCTTCAAGTACGGCCGAGTGGAGGTCCGCGCCAAGATGCCCGTTGGAGACTGGCTGGTGCCAAGTAAGGCTTCGCAAAACCACGTTGTAAAATATCTTCACAGAAATTGAGTCTGAATTCGTAACTTAGCCATTTTGATCTGATTCGTTTGTTCGTTTTAAGCCAATGACGTCCACTGCTGGAAGACCTCCTTTCCTCAAGGATTTCCATAACAGTTCCTGTGAAAACCTGCTGGTTCACTTAGTGGGAGGCCTGCCTAAACTATTCTTTCTGGCCCGTGTAGACGCTAGTCAAGAAATTCTTTGTCCCGACGGCCATCACTTCTATCAGGTATAGGTATGATCGGCCTAATGCCACCTAATTTTGGCAATTTGATTTGATTAATATCCTATATTACCAGGGACGCATAGCACGCATTTATAGCATTAAAGAATAAATCAATTAAATTAATATTGTACGTAAATATACCGGTCTATTTGTTCACAGTCATTCAACTGGAGCCCCTGGCCCAAGTGTATGGAGTCAAGAACTACGCGTCGGGCATCCTCCGCATAGCCTGCGCTAAGGGCAACCCTGAGTACTCCAGGAAGCTCGTCGGTGGACCCATCATGTGTGGCAATGAGCCTTACAGGTACATTAAAGCTTGTTTTATTATTTGTAATTTGTGATAATCCGCTCGTAGGCTTCCATCCCGCGAGCGGTTAAGTTATCCAATAAGTAATGACTGCAGAAAGCTATAGCTAGCGTTAAATAACCCTTTTGGGGTAATTCAGTTCAGTGGCGGCTGGTTTTGATATCCTATCTAGCATGATGATGTGACAATTTAGGTACAACTGAGGAGGTTATGATCGTAGGTTCTACTCGCGCAGCGGATGCGGATTAATATTGACCATAGGTCGTGGTATTTATTAATATGATTCAGAAAAGAGATAAAGAAAGGGAAGATTGTTGCTTTCTACCACTACGAACAAACACCGCACTCACCCGTTCTGAAATCCACCAGCACCAGCAGTTTCAGGGGCGTGAACCGCGGTTCCCAATCTCTTGTCTGCCCTCGAAGATGGAAGATGATGAAGGACCATCCTTGACTCAGTCAAGGCAGCAGGGTTAATATACAATTATAAAGCGCACTTCACAAAATACACTCCACAATATTTCGGTTCTCAGCGTTGGCTAAACTGTTCAGGCTTAATACAATAACGGTGTGGACTTCTACGATAGAAGGTTCCAGAAAGAAGAGGTGACACCGATGCGGCGCAACGGCGTCCGGCCGGACCAAGCCACGTCAGTTCGTAGACTAGTGTAGAAAGCAGCGAATAATAGCGGGGTAAAACTATTTGACAGAAGCGGGTAGGCAAGAAAAAAGAAAAAATACGAATGCCTACATTTAACTACATAAACACCTACCTACATAACTTTTAATTTCTAATGTGGTTTACTTACAGGAGTACTCACCTGAAGGAGAAGGTCGGCTACGAGCAATGGGCTAAAGATTTCCACAACTACACCCTTGAATGGAGACCCGGTAAGTCTAAATACAATAAGTAGGTAGGTATAGATCGTTAATCATTTATGAAGACGCGCCCCACCACTTTTTGTTATTTTATTTATTAATGCACACGCACACTACAATAATGTTGCTGGGATTGCTCGGATCAAACTCCCCGCACCAAGCGCTTCCCTCGACCAAAAAGTGGTGGGGCGCGTTTTCGTGGATGATACAATCTACATATTATGTAATTATATCCTTTCTTTGTGCTTTCGGTGACAGTTATTAAATTAACTGGATGTACTGAAGAGCTGGGTAAGACTAACTATTGTTGTATTTTGTAGACGGTATCTCTCTCCTGGTGGACGGTGAGAAGTATGGCGAGGTGACTCCAGGAGCTGGGTTCTTCGAAGACGCGAAGAAGCATGACGTAGCGGCCGCCTCGCAGTGGCTGAAGGGTACAGCCATGGCACCTTTTGACGAAATGGTATGTGGAAGGCAGCAGACAATAACTAAAGACCATGTGTTTTCTGGAACTTAATGGGATAACTCAGCTTTCGATTAACGCCATTACATTTACCTTACATTTCCTTACCTAATCATCATCATTTCAGCCATAGGACGTCCACTGCTGAACATAGGCCTCCCCCAATGCTTACTATGTTGATCGATTGTTGACCTTTACGATGTCGTAGGTCCACCTTGTGGGTGGACATCCCACGCTGCGTCCTTACCTAATAACTGAGACCAAAATGTGATCCATCACTTCTTTTTCTTAACTCCCACAGTTCTACATTTCCATCGGCCTCAACGTGGGTGGTTTGAACGAGTTCCCCGACGGTGACTCCAAGCCGTGGTACGACAAGTCCTCGAAGGCCATGCTGAGGTTCTGGGAGGCGCGCGAGCAGTGGTTCGGCACGTGGTTCCCGGACACCAACCAACTCCAAGTGGAATACGTTAAGGTCTACGCGTTGTAAAGGTGTGTAGGGTGGTAACACCATGTTTTAATCCGTTGGTCAGATTCTACGGCAATCCCAAGAAAACTCACATAAATGGGGTTCTTCCTTACAAGCAACAGGGATTCTTTCAGTGGTTTCCCCTAAGCTAAAAGGATAATGTGATTAATTTTTACTAAGGGCCACAGTTCCAGCTACCCATTTTCGGTCATGTCATCTGGTTCTATCGCAAAGAATAGCCATTTGATGAGAGCGAGAGAAAAATCGGAAATGGGTAGCTCGAACTGTGTACGTGTAGATCATAATTACTAATTTTAACTAGATATTTCAAATTTTTCATATTATTGTGACCTAGAGATCAATTTTATTTTCTTTTATTACAGATGCTTGCGTCGCTACTCGAACGAACTGTATGAACTGAATAAATAGTTAAGTTACCTACATAACTAAGTACATAGTTTAATAAAAAAAACAGATGTTTTATTTACTTTATCTTTAACAAACTCAGTCAAAAATATCCAAGCTCCACACACGTATCAAAACAAATGGAAATAGACTGTAGACCGCAAACTGCAAGTCACCACGGTTTCTTTGGTGTACCTTAATGCCTGGATGCGGACGGAGCGACCCGTTGATGCATAGTTGTCGATATCTAGACAATAGATACTTCGACGTTCGATAGCAAGTATGAAACCCCAGCGCAGGACCGCTCATTGTGGAAAACCTTGGGGGAGGCCTTTGTCCAGCAGTGGACGTCATTTGGCTGAAACGACGACTTTAATGCCAGGCCCATGCCTGTCTGGAGCGAGCCACAGTTTGGGGCGGAGCCGCGAAAGAATGTCTAGGCCGTCTAGCCCGGACAATAATAACTCGCAGTTCCGTCCCAAAGACTTTGGAAGGACACCGTCAGATTTTAGAGAGTACCCTGCTCATCTGGCAGGGAGAGCCTCACAACACCCACTGTTTCCCCCACAGGTAGGACTTTTCTGTGGAAAATTTTTTTTGGAAAGAAGCACTATAGTTACCTTGTTCCCATACTCATCAGGTCCCGCTCGTAAGTCAGCGTTACCGCGGGCTGAAGCTATCTTGATCACTCCTGAAGCGAAATGCGAACTGCCGTACTTCTTTAGAAACGGCTCTAGAAGTAATTCTGTAATAAAAAACACGTACTTATCCTACTAACTAAAGTGACTGACATAGCCAACAGAATCGCCGAAATCAAGAGGCGGTGGGCGGGGCACATAGCTTGCAGAGCTGATGGTCGCTGGGGCAGAAAAGTTATCGAGTGGGGACCATGAGCCGGAAGACGTAGTGTGGGCAGGCTTCCCACTAGGTGGACTGACGATCAGCGGGATATTCCGTCATTCGAACGAAAGGCTACTTACTCCCTGATTGTTACTATGTGTATTCTTGGCGTTAGTTATTTACAAAACAATTAGACTAATTAGAGGATCCAAAAACAATTAGACATAGCCCAACGGATTAGCAAGCTGAAGTGGCAATGGGCAGAGCACATAGTACGCAGAACTGACGGCCGATGGAGCAGCAAGGTTCTGGAGTGGAGGCCACGTACCGGAAAGCGCAGCGTAGGACACCCAGAAGGCCACCGACCTTATAAAGGTAGCAGGAAGGCGCTGGATGCAAGCCACCAACCGGCCATAGTGGAAATCATTGAGGGAGGCCTATGTTCAGCCGTGGACGTCTTATTTCTGAAATGATAATGATGATGATCTTGGGGGCGCTGCCACTGCACCTGGATACATCCAGTCGCCCTGAGGCAGCTTGGCGCGGATGGTAAAGGTGCCGTAGGTGAAGGCCACGCTGCTGGTGAGCCGCCCACTGGCTACAGGCGGTAGGATGTTGGCGCCCATCGCTTGCCGGTAGCACGCCTCGGCGCTGGCGGTGCAACTGCAATAACGAAGATTGTTGAGTTAGGCCCAGAACAGACGGTGAAATGCAACTGCAACGAAACTGCAACTTTCTGATGATTCTGATGAATGAAACTGAAACTGAAAGTTTCAAACTGGTCGCGTCATGTGTGGTCTCTCAACGGATGCTATGGAAGAAACTTAGATGCAACTCAAAAGTAACTAGCAGTTGCAGTTTCGTTGCAGTTGCGTTTCACCGTCTGTTCTGGGCCTTAAACTTTTTGAGTCACAGTCTGATTTAGCTCAATCGCAGCAGATCATTAACAACAATCTTCTTCTTCTTCTTTTTTTTAATAAAGTTGTTGCACCAAAAGTTGTCTCCAGATTTTATGAAACTTTACTTGTTCAACTGCAATTACGCACCCCTAGGCCACACACATAACAGGGTCAAATAGAGACGTTATGTCAGATGTGATATAATCAGACTTTAGGTACATAGACAATACCTACTATCTAATACCTACTTTTTAATTTGATACCTACTATTTGAATTTATTAGTTGATGACTTTTGTATTTTTGTTTTCGTTTAGGAAAAGAGGTTTTAGGGATAAAATAGATTTTGCGACTGTAGACAATGGGATCGCATGATAAAAAATTTAAAGAACTATGACTAATTATAATTAGTTGTTAGGTAGGTATCAACCATTTTACTATAAAACATAACATAATTCTTACTTTAAAGCTAACAGTTCCTCTTGAATCATACACTTATCTTTTTATAAGTACAACAACATTGTGAAGAAGAAAACAGGAAAACTTAGAACTCAAGTTATGGCAACAATTTGATATGCCACTTATTAACACTTGAGGAAAATCCAACTAATGTTGCTAATTGCTTAGCAATAGACGCATAATAATAATTAAATGAAATAACCCCATGTTTATTAATAACAATAAAAGCCATTAATTTTTCTTTACAATCCTAATAGAAGATTGCTAAATAAGCGAGTAACAGAAAATTGCGAGAAAAAAAAAGAAAAGACAAAAGTTCTTAGCACATAAAACATTACAAAGAAAGAAAGTGAAAGTGCCACCCTGTCGCAACAGCGATGCCCATCGCAATGGGACCCCACTCAGCTATGCAGTGGCCCACGGTGACGAAGGCCACGGCGCTGGTTTTCAGTGTGCCCCATGCCGAGTGGGAATCACGGAGTAGACAAAAGACGGTGTTTCGTTCGTTCGTTCGTTTGTTTCAGCCGAAAGACGTCCACTGCTGGACAAAGGCCTCCCCCAAAGATTTCCACAAAGACCGGTCCTGCGCCGCTCGCATCCAGGCGCCTCCCGCGACCTTCACCAGATCGTCGGTCCACCTAGTGGGAGGCCTGCCCAGCCCACGCTACGTCTTCCGGCTCGTGGTCGCCACTCAAGAACTTTCCTGCCCCAGCGGCCGTCAGCTCTACGAGCTATGTGCCCTGCCCTTTTGTCATTTTTCAGACAAATTCAAATTCTTTGAAAGACGGTGTTTAATCAAATGAAATTAAAAACTTTATTACCTACTAGGTATAATAATCGTTTACCATCAAGGTTAGAATATTATGGAAAATGTGTGTGTGGCTTGTACCCTAATTAGACAAAGGAGCATTTAAGGCAAAATAAATTTCGCGATCGCCTCCATACTTCATTCGGTTGCATTTTTTTTTACCACAAAAGTCCATCGTTTTCCTTAATAAATAAATTTATATTAGGTTTTTTAACCTTGGCACCTTTTGGAGCCAGTTTTCATATTGTATTTTTTTTTCTAATTATCTAATATAATTATACTATGTATTAGTAAGCTGCCAGGTCCTTATCAGAATATCATTTCCAGGGCGCAAACGTCATGCGAATGCTCAGTTTTCTTTACATTAAGGCTTGATTTCCTCCTACGCTGACGTCGGTCGCGTACATCGGTCGAGCGTACGAATAAACACATTGTTTTATGAAGCACCGCACTGCAACGCCGTCGTCAGCGGCAGATGATTACATAGAACTAGTGTGTAATCGTGCGCGCCGCTGACGTCGGTCACCGATGTCAGCCTAAATGGAAATCAAGCCTTAATGTTTGAAATGTTTGGAGTTTTTCGTTTCGACCAAATGACGTCCACTGCCAGACAAAGGCCTTTCCAAGGATTTCCACAAATACCGGCCCTGCGCTACCCGCATCCAGGTACCTCCCGCAACATTACCAGTTCGGAGCTTAATCACTACATAGTATAAAACAAAGTCCCATTCTGCTGTCTGTCCCTATGTATGCTTAGATCTTTAAAACTACGCAACGGATTTTGATGCGCTCTTTAATAGATAAAGTGATTCAAGAGGAAGGTTAATTATGTATAATTAGTATTAGTATAGTCATAATTTTAGAGATTTCTAATGTGATGTCATAAAGTTAGCATTGTATATAGTTCCAAAATACTGAACTGTCCTATCGATGACATTGACAGTGGGGCGCCACCGTCAATACCGGATCGCTGTTTCCGACTTTTTCCGTGTTGGAAACCATATAGTTGAACGATGGTAGCGCCCCCCTGTCATTGAGTTTGGTGGGACAGTTCAGCATGGGTCATCTATACCCGTGCGAAGGCGGGGCGGGTCGCTATATTATAGTATCTATCTGGGGGCACGGCAGTGCCCCCACCAAGTCGAGCAAAAAAGCGGCACGGCCGTACCATCCTTTTCTCGAAGCAATTCAGGCCATTTTCGACTGCCTGTAACTTCGTTGTGGATAAAACTAGAAGGCTGAATTTTCATTAGCTATGCAGACATTGTAAAGACACGGTATATTTAAAATTTCATTCAATTTGAACCAGTAGTTTAAGAATTATAACGGGTCAAAGTTACTTAATTTAGTCACTCACTGACTGACTCACTGACTCACTGACTCACTGACTCACCGATCATCAAAACTCTAAGGCACTTCTAGCAGACCTAGAAGCTTCAAATTTGGAATATAAGTAGTGTTTGGTGTATGAATCAAGGAAAAACTAAAATATTTGGGGGCACGGTAGTGCAACCGCCAAGTCGAGTAAAATTTTTCAATTTCGGTCCAGTTTTCTAGATACATAACTGCTGTCTACAAAATACAAAAAGAAATGAGATTTGGGGGCACGGTAGTGCAACCGCCAAGTCGAGTAAAATTTTTCAATTTCGGTCCAGTTTTCTAGATACATAACTGCTGTCTACAAAATACAAAAAGAAATGAGATCCCATCAAAAACAATACTTGTCAAAAAAACCAAGTCTCGCAACTCAGTTGTTCTACGGTAAAAAGTTGTGAGATCCATGTAATACCAAGTCCAGGCCAGGAAATCTTTAACGTTTTACATAAATATATTGACTTGGCCATCGCATGAAAACACGTGTAAATTAAATTATTTAGTGCGATGGCCAAGTCAATAATTTATGTAAAACGTTAAAGATTTCCTGGCCTGGACTTGGTATTACATGGATCTCACAACTTTTTACCGTAGAACAACTGAGTTGCGAGACTTGGTTTTTTTGACAAGTATTGTTTTTGATGGGATTAACTCGTACACGTCATGTCTTCTCTATTTCAATGGTTTAATTACCTACATTCATTTGGCTTTCTAAGTCACATGCTACTGTTTGGATATCATTCATCAACACCAGGTAGTTTCGTCTCCACTGCAGGACATAATATGACAGTCTCCATCTCCAATGTAGGTATCGAAGGCAATTTCCATTTGGTCCAAACTCCCTACTCTGGCCAGACGGCATGTAGTTTCGTCTCCACTGCAGGACATAATATGACAGTCTCCAATGTAGGTATCGAAGGCAATTTCCATTTGGTCCAAACTCCCTACTCTGGCCAGACGGCATGGGGATGAATTGGATTTCATGCATCATCATCATCATTTCAGCCATAAGACGTCCACTACTGAACATAAGCCTCCCCCAAAGACTTCCACATCGCACGGTTGGTAGCGGCCTGCATCCAGCGCCTTCCTTTATTAGGTCATCGGTCCACCATTTTATTATATGAGTTTAATTCTGTGCTGGCGATACAGGAGTTGGAATGGAAGGTAAGACACTGCCGACTATTGCCGACTGAAATGATGATGATGATGCATGAAATCCAATTCATCCCCATGCCGTCTGGCCAGAGTAGGGAGTTTGGACCAAATGGAAATTGCCTTCGATACCTACATTGGAGACTGTCATATGTCCTGCAGTGGAGACGAAACTACCTGGTGTTGATGAATGATATCCAAACAGTAGCATGTGACTTAGAAAGCCAAATGAATGTAATTTTTTTTTTTTTTTCATTTATTTACCAAATAAAAAGAATTACAAACAAAATTTGTTTTGACAGCATTCAGGAAACCACTAAGGTTTGTGTTGATGCTGTTGCAGTTCTACACCGATACTTATGGTTACAATAATAATTAAAATTAATTTACTATATTTTATGACTTTCATAATTCATCCCGAATATAAACAATACCCGATATTATTATGTTGACATCTCATTTATTTCATATTCAGAAGCAAATGCGTTTTAATTTTATGTTTAATATTAATTGGCGTTATATTATTTTTAAGTTCCGAGGGTAACTCGTTAAATAATCGCGGTAACAAATACGTCGCTGTGCGCTTGCCGTAGCACAGTGTTTTTTTTGACCCGAAAAAGTGACATTCTGTTTTTATCACTAATATCCAAAGTTTAACTTATTATTAATGTTAGACTAAAACACCCAGGTGACAAATAGCTATAGATTATTTTAAAAAAAATATTTTAGAAAATTTATTTTGTACTGGGTCAAACTACAATTTTATTATTATTTAAAGAAACGTACACACTAAGCTTCTCTTTGCATTGCTGGTAGGTAGGTTGGTGTATGGCGAATATTATTGCACCTATAATTGTTTAAAAGTAGTTATAGGAA